>NC_073313.1:171728318-172057604 GCF_027595985.1 Sorex araneus | reverse complement strand
AAGATACTACATTTCACAGTATTAAAATTGTTCTGATTCTCACATCCAGAATTTTTTTTGCATGACATTGATTCATAGATAATTTTTAATTGTCTTTTTCAAAACTTCTGTAGAATATTCATTCATAAAAAATACTTTTCTGTATTTATAAAAAAAATACTTTTCTGTATTTAGAATGCTGGTTTGCGTATTAATTATTTTTCAAATTAAGCTCTTTAATAGATCATATCTTATTGCACAAGTGTCTCCTAAATAATAGGAAGGAATAGGACTTACTGAGTAATTTAAAGTCCTATTGTTTTAGGATAAGTGAGATGTCCAAATCTGCTGCGTCAGTCTCAATTTTAAATACAAATACTTAGAGCATAAAGCATGATGACTAAAATTTGGATGCATATATAGTAATAAAATTTTGTTCAGAGATGTAGAATATTGCCACTATCTTACTGTTAAGAAGATACCAGTTAATTGCTAGAGTGTGCCAATTTGTGCCATCTTTATTCTGCTTTCCAGCCATGCCACCTTTGCCACCTGGTGGAGGAATGGTGATGATGCAACTAAATGTACCAAACAACCCACAGTCCCGTGCCCACTCACCCCCACAATGGAAACAGAATAAATACTACTGTGATCACCAGAGAGGACAGAAGTGTGTGGAATTTAGTAATATAGACAATATTGTTCAGGTAAGATTTCTTCTATTGATTCTTAGTGAGATACAGTTACAAAGTTGTTTTCTGATTGGGTTTCAGTCATTTATTTCAATACCTGTCCCTTCACCAGTATACATTTCACACCACCCCACTTGCCTCTGTGGCAGGAACTTTTCTTTCCACTCTTCCCCCCCCCCCTCTCTTGCTCTCGCTGTCTCTCCCCCTTCCCCCCATCGCTCTCTCGTGCTCTCGCTCTCGCTTGCTCGCCCTCACTCTTGCTCTCTTTCTCTCTTTCTCTCCTCTCTCCCCCCTCCCTCTCTCTCGCTCTCTCTTGCTTGCTCTCCTATTCTCTCCCCCTCTTCCTCTCCCTATTCTCTCTCCTCCTCACCCCCTCTTTTGGGCCTATGGATTCTTACAAATTGTTTGTTTATTCCTTTTTTCCCTTCCCTTTGCTTTTCTTGCAGTGACCTCTGAAGTCTCACAAGCTTGGTGTGATTGTCAGGGAGAGGCACACATCTGGTTTCAGTGCTTCCAAGAATCACATTCAGTTGTGGTGCTTGCATGCACTCTGTAATGTATGCTGAGCATTTGGTTTTCACCGTGTGCTCTCCAGGGGTCAGATTTTTGGCCACAGTCGACCTGGGTTTGAGTCTCAGCATCCCATATGGTCCCCCAAGCACCGCCAGGAGTAACCCAAAAAGCAAAAGAAAAAAAATTTTGGCCACAGAGGTCACATGTCTTTCCCTTTCCCTCCCTTTGTTTTTTGGGATACACCGAGCATTGCTCAGGGCCTGCTGCTCCTGACTTGCTGCTTGGGAGTCACTCTGGACCGCGCATTGTCAGGATCAAACCTGAGCTTCCTGCTTATGTTATATGCCCTGGACCCATTGAGCAATGTCTTGATTTGTGATGATGGCATATGCTATTGTAACAGGAGCAGAGCTACTGGAATTACACTGGGTTGGTGCAAGTGGGTGGCACTAGAAATACAACACACAGCTTCATACCTACCACACAGATTTTTTTGACTGCTGAACCATCCCAAAACATTTTAGTGATCTAGAATTAAATGAATCTGAAGTCTTCTCACATAGATTAGTAAAGAAGTTTGAATATTTTGTCGAAGACATTTCTCTTAATAGTTAAATGTTATTTTCTAATTCTGATCTAAATTTGATTTTTCTTTTGCTTTTCTTTTTTTAACCTTTGGCCACTGTACTCTCTCCTGGCCCTATTCTAATAGTTTGAGGGAACTCCGTACTGCTTTCATAATGAATACACCAATTTGTATTCCTCTCAACATTATACAAATGCCTTTCTTTTCACACCCTTCCAACATTTAATGTACTTGTTTGTGATCTATATGTATCCTTAGGAAAGTGTCTAATCTATTCCCCTTTAATCCCCCCTCCTTTTTTTTTTTTTTTTTTTTTTGGTGGGGAAGTACATACAGCTGTGCTCAGGATTTACTTCTGGCTCTGAGTTAGGGGATAACTTCTGACAAGCTCAGGAACCATATGGACTGTTAGGGATCAAATCCAGGTCAGCCAGGTGCAAAGCAAGTGTCTTACCCATTGTGCTATCTCTCTCAAACCCTTTTATGCCCGTTTTTTAAGTTCATTTATTTTTTAATTGATTCACAGTGAGATAGGTACACAGTTACAGAGTTGTTCATGATTGGGTTAATATTCCAACATCCATCCATCCCTTCACCAGTGTACATTTCCCACACTAAATTTGATTTTTCTTAAGAAAGATTAAGTTGTTATCCCACCTTTTCCATATAAATTTTATTATAGTGAAATTAGAACATTGATGCTGGAACAGAAGCAGTCTTCATTTTAGAAAAAAAATTTTAGAAAAAAAATTTAGAAAAAATGTTAAACATAGTACAATTAAAAAATTATTCTTTGTAGAATTTCCTACTTAATAATGGATCAAGAAAATCAAGAGCAGATTCCAAAAGTAATAGCATTCATGGAAAATTTAAAACGAGTTTAAAACTCAGGCAACTGTTACTTCAAGCAATTGACTGATGGTAGCATCACCAGCGTTATTTGACACTGTCATGTAGAAGCAAATGTATACATCATCTCCTCCAATGTACTCTTACTTGGATTTAATCAATCTCTTATTCTCACTATTAACTTACAAGAAATAGTGGAAGAAAAATAGTGGTACAATATAAAATGAAATGTTTTGCTGGACAGATTTATCCCATTTGGGGGGGAGGGTTGTATTTTTTTGTTTATTTGTTTGTTTGGCTTTTTGGGTCACACCTGGCGATGCACAGGGGTTACTCCTGACTCTGCACTCAGGAATTATCCCTGGTAGTGCTCATATGGGATGCTGGGAATAGAACCCGGGTCAGCCGCATGCAAGGCAAACGCCCTCCCCGCTATGCTATTGCTCCAGTCCCTCATTTATCCCATTTTTTTAAAAAATAAATGACATATGAAAATGAAGGCTAATATACTGTGCATAAGAGACTCATTATAATAATCATACAGAGGGCTGGGAATGTGGCCACAATAAAGCACTTGATTTGTATGTGTGAAATCCAGGGTTCAGCTCCCAATACTGCCCCAAAAATCTCATGGAACACATGGATATTCCTTTGGAAACTAAGAACACAAAGAATGAGCAATAAGATAATTATCTGACATCACATATGGTCCCCTGAACACTTCCAGGAGTCGCTCCTAAGTACAGAACCAGGAATAACCCCTGAGCACCAAAAGATGTGATACAAACCCTGCCCCCCCCAAAAAAAGATATAAATATGTTGATTATGTTAGTGCATTGACAGTGTTACTCTTTTTAAATAATTATCTGTTATACACAATATTTATATGAACTGTTTGTATACATTAAATGTCTCTATATTTGAGATTTGCTTTAAAATATTTGATGGGAGGTTCTGGAGAGATAGTCCAGAGGGTACTTGCCTTGTTTGCGTCCAACCCTGGTTCAATCCATGGCATCCCACATAGCCCATCAAGGACCACCAGGGGTAATTCCTGAGCATCTCACGTGTGACCCAAAACCTAAAAGATTTTTAAATAAAATACTTGGTGGGGGCTGGAGAGATAGCATAGTTGGTAGGGCATTTGCCTTGCACGCAGCCGACCCGGATTCGGTTCCCAGCATCCCATATGGTCCCCTGAGCACTGCCAGGAGTAATTCCTGAGTGCAGAGCCAGGAGTAACCCCTGTGCATTGCCGGTGTGACCCAAAAAGCAAAATGAAATAAAATACTTGATGGAGTACCTCGTGCATATATATAGGAGACCAAATATGTCCAACATACAGAATCAGGTTTGAAAGCTTTTGGCAAGAATTAATTAAGAAATGATTAATCCTTCATAGAGTAAAATAATAATAAATGTTTACTGATATACGTGACTAAGGAGAAAATGGAGTGTAAGTGGATTAATAATTATAGAAGGTATGATAGGATTAGAAAGCCACTACCTGGAAACCACCAGATAAGGATCATCCTCTAGGAAAGGGGATTCTGGAAAGATGGGCAGTGAAAAACACCAGTAATCTGCCCGCCCATGTAGAAATAATTACACTAACAACATCCCATGGATTTAACTATTTTGAAACTCCAGACCAGAAATTCTTAAACTTTCCACTCCCAGTCTTGTTATGCTCAAGATACTTTTACACAAACTCAAGTATAGGTGTATAAAATAGGTATATAAATCAAATGTTTGCTTATAATCATAAAGATATTGGCTTTAAAACAAATGTTTAAGGGGCTGTAGTGATAGGACAGTGGGTAAGATTTTTCACAGCTCCACATTCCATCACACAATCCTATAGGCTTGAAACCCATAATTTAAGAAACTAGGCTCAGGACCAGAGATGGCTCAAAAGACACATGCTTTAACATGCAGGAGGCCTGGGTTCAATCCCTGGGCACCACAAGATTCCACAAGTACCAGGACAGGAGTAGGTCTGGTATGACCCCAAAGCAAAAGCTGTGGTCTGGACTTGTGTTTTACAGTGGAGGCCATACGGTACCCTGTGTGCACCCCACAGGTGAGTCACTTATAAGAGAGAATATGTATGACACAGGACTAGAGGGCCAACCAGTGTAACGGGCTGGGCACCACAGGAAGGAGACAGGATTTTTCATGACCTCAGGGTGCCTAAAGGGCTCCTTCCCCCTCCCCCCCTTTTTTTCCCCTATTAATTCTTTGAGGTCTAGGATACCTCCAGTAGTAGCCTGTGCCAGGCCAGGCGCTAGATGGCATGCAGTCACTGTTGGGAGTGACACCCCCCCCATAATTTAAATAATTTAATTAACTCCTTGGATAGTCCTATATAACCCATTTATATTCGCAATAAATGTGCAAAGTTTCAAAGTGACTGTACGTGCCCAGGGAAAGGCAGAGGCCCAGTAAAAGCCTGAAAAGATGTTCCAGGGGCTGGAGCGATAGTACAGCAGTTAGGGCGTTTGCCTTGCACACAGCCGACCCAGACTCGATCCTCGTATGGTCCCCCAAGCACCACCAGGAGTAATTCTGAGTGCAGATCCAGGAGTAACCCCTGAGCATTGCTGGGTGTGACCCAAAAAGCAAAAAAAAAAAAAAAGTTCCAGTTATACTTCAGGCTGATGACACCCATAAGCAAAACAATTTTTTTAATTTTTTATATAGAAAAGGGTGATAACCTGCTTTTCATAGTTAATTACATTATCAGATTCAGATGCCAGTTTTCCACACGTCTCTTTCTTTTTTGTTTTATTTATGGGTTTATGTTTTTTTGTTTTTTAGTTTTGTTTAGGCTTGTTTCGCTTTAGTTTTTGTGCTATACCCAGCATTTCTCCAGAGACCATGTGGTGCAAGAGTAAAAAAAATCCCAGACCTTCAGGATGCATTTAGTCAAGAAAAATAAACAAAATGGTCCTAGTACAGGAGGTAAGGCACTTGCTTTGCATCAGCCTGTCCCATCCCAGGTTTGAATCCCTGGCATCACCTACGGTCTCTCAAGCAGTAATAGAAGTGATTCCTGAGCACAGCCAAAGTGATCCAAAAAAAACAAGCAAAAATGGGGGGGGAAGGGGCATATCCATTGAAAAAGAAAAGTTACTATAATCTATTAGCAGATGATGTTTGTAACTAGGAAGGGAAAAAAACTGTTGAATTAACCGTGGAGCAACCTAGCAAACACCACCTGAATCAAACAAACCTTATCCTGATGACAAGTGGACATCATGTTTCTTCTCATACGGCATCATTTCTCTGGTATTCCTTTGTCAAGTGCCTAACATGAGCCTCAGTTGGAAGCAGCAGGCAAAACCAAATTGAGGGACATTCTGCAAAAGAACTAAACAGCAAAATTTTCAGAAATGTCACCATAAAAGAGAAGAATATCTAACTAAGGCTGTCTTGAAGATCGAAGAGACATGCCAACAAAATGCAGTACTTGGTTTTAGGTTGAATTCTGAACTAGAAGAGAACTTTTTTTTTTTTTTTTTGCTATAAAGTACTTTGGTAGGACAGCCAGCAAAATTGGAATGAATTCCATTTATTTGAATGTTCTTAATTACATTAGACACAATATTGTCTGATTTTGATGTGGCTTACTTATACAAGGAAATGTCTTTTTGGAAAAAAATACCTTCTACAGGGTAAAAAAGTATCAAGAGCAACTAATTCCCAAATAATGTAGAAAAGTAATAACTATATAGAAAGATATAGCAGATTTGGTAAAATGTTGATGTTCAGGGAAGGGACAGAGAGAACTCAAAGGGCTGTAGTACATGCTTTGCATGCAGGAGGCCCAGGGTCAATCCCCAGCATTGCCCAAGTCCTAAGGCAACACCAGGAATAACCCCTGACTGTAGAGCCAGGAACAGTAGTTCCTGGCATGAAAAAAGTTGACATTTGGGAAACATAAGAAATGTTTGTACTATTTGCAGCTGTTTTTTTGTGTTTTTTGTTTGTTGTTGTTTTTTAATTTTGGGGTCACACCTGGCGTTGCACAGGGGTTACTCCTGGCTCAAGCACTGATTAATTACTCCTGGCCATGCTCAGGGGAACTTATGGGATGCCGGGAATTGAACCCAGGTCAGCTGTGTGCAAGGCAAATGCCCTACCCGCTGTGCTATTGCTCTAGCCTCTTGCGGCTGTCTTTTAAGAATGATTAGAACATTAAACAGTTAAGTGTGAAAAAACAGGAACAGATGATTGTATATTCTCAGCGTACAAAGATAAAACTTAAAAGTAGGATGCTACAAAACTATTTTAAAAACGTATCTCGGGGCTGGAGCGATAGCACAGTGGGTAGGGCATTTGCCTTGCATGCGGCCGACCCGGGTTCGATTTCCAGCATCCGATATGGTCCCACTAGCACCGCCAGGAGTAATTCCTGAGTGCATGAGCCAGGAGTAACCCCTGTGCATCGCCGGGTGTGACCCAAAAAGAAGGGAAAAAAAAACCCTGTATCTCTCATAGAGGCATACTGGTGGGTATGAGGCATAGAAAAGGGTAGGAAGCATTTGTGGAAGGAAATGGACACTGTTGAAGAGATTAAGTGTTACAACATCGTATGCCTGAAACCCAGTCATGAATAACCTTGGAATTTCCCGGTGACTAAATTAAATAAATAAATAAATAAATAAATAAAGCAAGATGCCTAGCCTATTCCATTTAGATGTATTAATACATCCACATGGAAGGAATTTACTAATGTGTTTTGGGGGGGTTGAACATTATATATTTCTATTGTGTTTGAATTTTTAATAATAAATACATACTGCAGTAATGCAACAAGTACATATTTTTAATCAGAATAAAAATTGTTGTTCAAAGAAAGTTATTTGCTCACACATTTTCTTCATGTAATTACAGCACAGCCCTCAACTCAGTAGTCCCATTATTTCACCAGCTCAGTCGCCAGCACCAGCCCAGCTGTCCACCTTGAAAACTGCACGTCCCTCTGGACCACCACTCTCCATCATGTCCCAATTTTCTAGACCTTTTGTCCCTAGTCAAGGTAAGACTGTAAAATTGGTCATAGAAATTGTTACGATTTCCCGATCATTTTATGATTTATCTTGGTAACGCCATTTTTTAAAAGATGCTATTCTTTTCACCTTTACCAAGCTCTTTTTGATTATTACCATATGCTCTTATAAGCTTCATATTTCCTCCATAATTCACTAGTTACTTGCATTTAGTAATCACTTACTTGATAACATTTAAATGGTTTTAATTTATTTCAAAACTCCATATTGTGTTCTTTGTGTCCTATATTCTTCTGGTTTTGCTTGTTTGTTTTTAGGGCCACACTTGGTAATACTCTGGAGTTAGTCCAGGCTCTATACTCAGGAATTACTCCTGGCAGTGCACGAGGGATCATGTGAGATGCCAGGAATTACCCCCCAGTAGGCTACATGCAAAGCAAGTTGCTATCTGCTGTACTATTTCTCCAGCTCCAGTATTCGACATTCTATATGAGAATAATACACATATCAAGAATTTATTCAAGGGACAAGGGACATAGCTCAGTGGTAGGGTACTTACTTAAATGTATGAGCTCAGTCCTGGTATCCCTCAACACTGCCAAACAAAATAAAACCATTATTCATGGGACCAGGCCTATAAGGATTAGATTGTGATGTCCATATAGGGAACACAGTGCAACTATCTAAAATTATTAAATAATTTTAGGGGCTGGAGTGATAGCACAGCGGGTAGGGCGTTTGCCTTGCAAGCGGCCGACATGGTTTCGATTCCCAGCATCCCATATGGTCCCCTGAGCACCACCAGGAGTGTTTCCTGAGTGCAGAGCCAGGAATAACCCCTGTGCATCGCTGGGTGTGACCCAAAAAGCAAGCAAGCAAATAAATAAATAAATAAATAAATAAATAAAATCTTTTAGGAGCCAGGAAGATACTCAAAGGACTGGAGCACATGCTTTGTATGTGAGAGCCCAGGTTTGAGTCTCAGCTGACCCAGGTGTGGCCTCTGAGCACCAATAGATATGTCCCCAAAATAAGCAAGAATTGTTGAAGGCCAGAGCCATAGTCAGTGGGTAGGACACTTGCCTTGCATGCAGCTGACCTGGTACCAATACCTGGTATTCCATATGGTCCCCCAAGCCTGCTGGTTAAAGCTGACAGCTTGAGAATTAATCACATACAGTTCAGCAGTTCAACTCGTAGACATATACTGGTTTTCTGCTTTTGTTTTGTTATATTGTCCCAGGGATTAAATCCATTTCTCCCATATTCAAGAGAAATACTCCACCTCTACTGTTAATCTACATCCCCAGACTCCTGTATCTAAGAGACATAAAAATATGTCCATAAAGAGTTGGAGATGAACATTTATAGCAACCTAATATTACTATAATGCTCAAACTGGACATGACCCAAATATTCACCAACAGAAGAATGAATAAACACATGGTAGTATTTCTTTTTCTGTTTTTTGTTTGTTTGTTTGTTTTATCTTGTTTTGTTTTGGTTTTTTATGTAGGAGTACTGCTGTTTATTTAGCTATTGATTAAGCTGATTGAATTGGGCATGAATTGCGCATCACTTTTTTTTTTATTGAATCATCATGAGATACAGTTACAAAGCTTTCATGGTAGTATTTCTTACAAGGATATGCTACTCACTAAAAATGAAAAACGCAAACTATTGTTACATAATATGAAGAATCTCTTTTTTTTTTGGTTTTTGGGTCACACCTGGCGATGCTCAGGGGTTACTCCTGGCTCATGCACTCAACTACTCCTGGCAGTGCTCGGGGGACCATATGGGATGCTGGGAATCGAACCTGTGCCGGCCGCATGCAAGGCAAATGCCCTACCCTCTGTGCTATCACTCTAGCCCCAAGAATCTCATTATTTTAAGCAAGAAACAAACCAAAAGAAGATATATGCTTCTAATAATATGAAATTTAAATATTGGTAAATTATCTTATGTTAGAAATCGGTTAGTTATGGGGAGTGTGATAAGGAACTGACTAGAAAGAAGTTTGAGTGAAAGGTAAAAGCATTTGCCTTGCACCTGACCAACCTGGGTTCAATCCCCAGCAGCATACAAGCACCATCAGTATTAATCCCTAAGGACAGAGCCAGGATTAAACCCTGAGCACAGCCAGGTGTAGAGGAATTTTTCAGGGAATGGATATGATTACTATCTCTGATATCACAGTTGGGTTTGGGGTTTTTTTTTTATTCAATTTTGGGTCACATCCAGCTGTGTGAGGGTTTACTGTGAGTTCTGTACTCAGGATCACTCATTTTTGTAAATAAATAAAACTTTTGAATAAATGTCTTAATATATGTAATTGCATAGGTATACAAACTTATAGGAGCTGATTGTGGAGACAGAGTAATAGTACAGCTGGTAGGGCACTTGCCTTGCATGCAGCCAACCCAGGTTCAACCACTATGTGGTCCCCAGCCCACCAGGAGTGATCCCTAGGAATAAGCCTTGAGCAAGCACCGCTGAGTGTGGCCCAAAAGAGCAAAAATTTATTTAAAAGAGCCAATTGTGTTTTTGTGGAGACAGATAATTCAGTGTTTACTCAGTGTCTTTTCCTTCTCCTGAAATACAAGCTGTTTTAATTTTTAATTGCTAATGAGCATAGAAAATGTGAAATTTAGCATTATAAGAGAGTGGAATGGGTTCTCTGTTTATTGTGGTGGATTTCAAATGAAAATGTTTTTTTTGTTTGGGTTTTTTGTGTTGTTTTTGTTTGTTTTTGGGGGGTCACACCCGGCGATGCACAGGGGTTACTCCTGGCTTTGCACTCAGGAATTACTCCTGGCAGTGCTCAGGGAACCATATGGGATGCTGGGAATCAAACCCGGGTCGGCAGGGCAAATGCCCTACCCGCTGTGCTATTGCTCTAGCCCCTCAAATGAAAATGTTAAAGTATAAAGCACAAAAATTTCTCTCCATGCTAACCCATCTATCCAGTTCGCATAACTTAACCTTCTTCATAACCACTGCTGTAGAGGTTCCTTTCAGTTTTTAAATGATAGGTAGAAATTTGTATGTTCTTTTTAAAAAATACGTCAAGGTCGGGGCTGGAGTGATAGCACAGCAGGTAGGGCGTTTGCCTTGCATGTGGCAGACCCAGGTTCAAGTCCCAGCATCCCATATGATCCCCTGAGCACCGCCAAGGGTAATTCCTGAGTGCAGAGCCAGGAGTAACCCCTGTACATCGCTGGGTGTGACCCAAAAAGGAAAAAAAAATACATCAAGGTCTGGAGAGAGAGTTCAATGGGCTGAATGCACGCCATGCATATAGGAAGCCCCAATTTGTTTCCCAAGCACCTCTTGGTCAGAGAGACCACCAGCCACAGAGCCAGAGTAACCCTCAATTACTTTTTGGGTGTGGCTAAAAAACAAAACACTTTTTTTTGAAGTCTGCCAAATGATTTCTCAGCTCGTCTAAATTGTTTTGGATAACTGAGTGGGGGGAAAAGATGTAAAATGTTTTTCATTGACTTTTAGGAGATGCCAGATACCCATTACTTGGCCAACCACTGCAGTACAACTCTCCTGCCGTTCTGCATGGACACCTTCCAGCCCAACAGGTGTGAAAGGCAGCTGGGCTTGGTTGGCAGACTTCACACTTCTGCTGGGAGGTGGGGGGGCCAGCCCACCTGGTGGTTTATTGGTATGTCACTGACACCCTCAAGGGCAGAATTAAGGAGGGATCAGAGTGGTAGTACAGCGGGCAGGGCGCTTTCCTTGTGTGCAGCCAACCCAGGTTTGATCCTCAGCACCCCAGGTGGTTCCCCCAGCTCACCAGGAGTGATCCCTGAGCAGAGACAGGATTAAGTCCTGAACACCACTGAATATGGCCCAACAACAGAGAAAACAGAATAATGAAATAAAAAGTAGTGTGATGCTTGGCAGAGCAGCAGTTCTCAAGTTTATCAAAGGTGGGTGGTGAGTGGGGAGCATAATGAAGACCAGCAAGGGACTAGTCATGTGAGAGACAGAGGTGTCATCGCCACAGAGCAGAATTCACAAGGCATTAGATTAGAGGGGTTTGAGTGGGGTTTTTTGTGGGTTTTTTTTTTTTAATGATGAAATGCAAAACTTCGAGTGTATTTAGTTATTAAATGTTCACACATCAAAAACCCATTTTCAGCATTGTTAACCCTATTTTTCATCTGTTTTTCAGAGTCAGTCAGGCAACAGGCATGGAAACCGTGGAAGGAAGCAAGCTAAAAAAGCTGCATCCACTGACCTTGGTGCAGGAGAAGCAGGTGTGTCCCTGAGAGGCCACTAGATAGGGGTCTACAGCTGTTGATCACTACAGCAAGCTTTGAAAATAGACCACACCCAGCTAGAGAAAGAGCTCACTGAGCTGGAGTGAGTGCTTTGCATGCACAATAATTAATTAAATGCCACACCAAAGACAGTGATGGTAGTGGGGCGGGTGTAGTTCAGCAGGAGAGCACTTACACATATACATACCACCACCATCCAAAAACGAGTTATCCTCTTCCTAGAGTCCTGCAAAAAGTCATAGAAAATTATCGTGCATGCATATAGGGATTCTTGGATATGTTCTTTTAATGTGCAATAAGATGATTTCTAGGAGGGGTTGAAGGAGCTAGTTTTAAAAAATGGTGTATGAGTAGAATATAGAGTCAGTCAAAACTCTTTATCACTGTATTTGTTGAGAAAGGAGGTATTCCTTACACCTATATCGAGGTAGTCTGAATGAAAAAACACATTGCCTTTTCTTGGTAAAGTGCTTTCAAGTCTGTGCTTAAACTTGATACTCAACAGACTTGAGAGGGTAGACATTTATATATATATATATATGATGTTTAAGAAAACTGTTTGCCTAGGGTCAGATATTTAATCTAGAGAAAGTACTGTCTTATGCTCCATTTTGGATAGGCAGTTCTCAGTGAAGACTGAAATGGATGGTTTAACACCATTAGCTGTATGCCTCCTGTCAAAAGAATAAGCAGGAATGATTTAAAAGACAGTCAAAACAATTAAAATTATGGGGCTGGAGCAATAGCACAACAAGTAGGGCATTTGCCTGGCACGCGGCCAACCCGGGTTCGATTCCCAGCATCCCATATGGTCCCCTGAGCACCGCCAGGAGTAATTCCTGAGTGCAGAGCCAAGAGTAACCCCTGTGCATCGCCAGGTGTGACCCAAAAAGCAAAAAAAAAAAAAAAAAATTGTGGATTTGAGGATTTTCAGAAAATGCTCATTTCCTTTATCACCTTTGAGTCCTCAGTTCTTTCTTCCCACCTTTTTGCTAACAGGGCTTAATAAGTACTCCTTTTCCATTCTAGGTGTTGGGAAGGTTTTGGAAATTACTGAACTACCAGATGGAATAACTCGCATGGAAGCTGAGAAACTTTTTGGAGAACTCTTTAAAATTGGCGCCAAGATCCGATGGCTTCGGGACCCCCAGCCCCAGCCCCAGCTGCGTCGTCACCCCCTCTGCTGTGGCAGTGGTGACAACACTGTCAACCCTGATCGTTCTAAACTCGGTGACTTGGCATCCACATACACCGTCTTAGCCACATTCCCCTCCATTTCAGCTGCACAGAATGCATTGAAGAAACAGATTCACTCAGTTAACAAGTTTAAGCTGAGAACAAGCAAGAAGCACTATGACTTTCACATTTTGGAAAGGGCAAGTTCTCAGTAGCAGAGCCACTTTGGACCTTTGACCTTTGTGATTCCCCTGTCCTCTCCCATCTTTAATTGGCTTGGTATTGGAGCTTCTGTTAACATGATAGAGACTCCTAGGATTGTGGACATAGCTTTTGAAGACAGCCAGTGATCCAGCAAAGGGGGAGAAATACACATTTCACCCCAGATGACTGTAGGAATCCACATCGGAATGAAACAGAGTTAGCAGCTTTTTCTAAGGAAATGCTGTTCAAATGCCTCCTAACTTTTATAGTTACTTTGTTTTATATTTCTGAATTCTTGTATCAGATCCAAAGCTCTATTGTACAGCAGATTGTTCTTCAAAATGATAACTACCAATCGCAACCTGTATTTTTTTGCAGCCAGCACAGTGTGATCCAACATAGAATTAGAGGGGAAAAAAGAATGCAGGGTGGAATAACCAAGTCAAAACATATAATATAACTTTTGGCGGGTGACTAAGACCACAAATAGATTACTCTTCCCTTTATCTCTAAACATACAATTTCCAGAAAATACAGAATTCCCTTAGGGTCCTTTCCTTATTCATTCAGGTAGTGTGAACATTAAGTGTAAAGTAAATTATGTTCTTAACACCTCTTAATCAAACCACTTAGATTCAAAGGGACAAAAGAATCATTCTAGGCAAGAAAATATCTTACACTATCTTTTTTTAAATTTCTCTCCAGTAACTAAATGCCACTTATTTGCATTCCCTTCCTTATGTTTTTTGTTGTTGTTGTTGTTGTTGTTTTTATCACCAACGGAAATGCATTTGACAAGTGCTGGAAACTTCTTAAGTGGTTTAAAATTAGTTTTCATTGTTTGCAGCGGATCACTGGACATCAACGATTCATTGCACTTAGGAACAAGGAACCTTTTTTTTTTCCCCCAATTTTTGTGTAATTCCAAGGCTGTACAATGTGTGCTGATGCAAGCCTTTTTCAGTTCAAGAGAATAAATGTTTACAAATATAGAACCACTTTGTCTTCTGTAAATTAAAAACGCCTTTTGAATGACTAGTTAGTATGGAAGACCTAACCTGTTTCAAAGGTTTCCACTGGAGACTTAAAAGAAGATGAAAGACAGTAAAACCTTTGTTATACAGAAATGTCCTACAAAACTTCCCTCTTTGTGCGGGAGTGATTCCTCTGAGTATAATTTCACAACTTTCATTCCTTCACAACTTAGTACAATTAGTTATAGACAGTTTTGAAACTGAACATGCAGTGAGGCAGTTAAAAATAGGACATTATATTTGGACAAATAATGTGAATCCTTAGTATATCAAAGCAACCTGTCTATCTTAACTCACAGGCTCTGTAGAAAACTTTCCCATTTGTTAGCTAAGCAAAGTCAGACTATTGGGAAATCTGCAAGGGGGTGGGGTGTTTGGCCCCTGCGGCTTGCCTGCAACCCAACTTGCTTCCAGCCTATACTAGGAATTTCCTTGCAAAACCATAAAGCAACAGGTGTTATCAGACTCGGACACAAATGTTCACTGGCTCTTTGGCATCTACGAAGTCCTTCTCGGACCCAGGGAATCCCCACAGCTGGTGCACCCCAGTTACTCTTAGGAACAAAAGTTGGAGCTGGAGGGTCTGGGAATAATATGCCTTACATATTGAGGCCATATGTTCAGTCCTCAGCACCATTTTCATCCCCCCAAAAAAACAAGTGAGGATGAGGAGGAAGTACATACCCATCAGTGCTCAGGTATCACACCTGATATTCAGGGGACCATATTGGTGCTGGGGATTCAAACCAGGGTTGGGTGTATGCAAGGCAAGTACCTTCCCTGCTGCACTAGATCTCTGACCTAGATTTCATTTGTTTACTAGAGAGGGTTATAGAGGGAGAGACAGGGCCAAGCTATAGTACAGTAGGTGGGGCGCTTGCTTTACATATAACCTGCCCACGATTGATCCCCCGAGCCTGCCAGGAGTGATCCCTGAGCACAGAGTCAGGAGTAGGTCCCGAAGTGTCTCCCAAATTTATTTTTTAAAACAGATGGAAAGACCAGGAGAGCCAGCAGCAAGAATTATTGTTCAGTCAACCATAGAGATGAAGACAAAACACACACACCATGGTGGTTTTCAAGTTTATTTTGTGGATTTTTTCTGAAATAATTTTAAGTTCTATAATGGAAATACTGGTTTGGAGGCTGGGGGGGGTGGACAGACGGGAGGTGTTTAATTTTTGGTTTTTATTTATCCCGGGGCTATGCCCAGTGTTGCTCGGAGTTTACACTAGTTCTATGCTCCTAGATTGCTCCTGGCAGGGCTGGGCATGTGTGGTGTCAGGGATTGAACACAGGTCAGCCACCTGCAAGGAAAATTCTTATTCTGCTGCACTATCAGTTCAGCCCAACATAAGGTTTTGTTTTTTTTGTTTTTTGGGGTTTTTTTTGCTTTTTTTGGGTCACACCCAGCAATGTTCAGGGGGTTACTCCTGGCTTTGCACTCAGGAATTACTCCTGGCAGTGCTTGGGGGACCATATGGGATGCCGGGGATCGAACCCCGGGTCGGCCGCGTGCAAGGCAAACGCCCTACCCGCTGTGCTATCGCTCTGGCCCCATAAGGTTTTGTTTTAAAATGTTGATTTACCCTGTGGGAACTGAGTACTGCCCAGAGAAAATAAAAAATCAGAGACATCTATTGTGAAGTCCACTCTTAGTCCAACATTTCCTGCCATTTATGGGACTACTAAGGAAATTCACACGATTTCCACATTACAAAATATGGACACAAAGGCATTTAAGAATAATTTATACCCAGACTTTATTTTTTTCCACTGTGGTTAAATTAATATAGTTACAATAGTGTTCCGTTTTATAGTTTTCATACACTTACCACACACATATTACCACCACCGCAGTGCCCAAGACCCTCCACCAATGTCCATATGTCACTTCTTATGCACCTCATCATTACATCCCTACTTCTTGGTAGTCTGATTTGTTAATTCAGGGGCAAAGGTTAGTCATTGTTCATTACTGTCTATTCCCTTGTGTCGTTGCTTTATATACTACAGATGAGTGAGATCATCAGGTATTTCTCCTTCCTCTGACTCCACCAAACATGAGACCCTGTGGTTCCATCACAGTTGCAGCAGGTACTGACTGAAATTGTAACCCTTCCTCAAGAAGGTCAAAGTTCAAATGTCCCACTGCCTTGGCAGTAGTCTTTCCTAGCATAAGTTTTTCCAGAATGTTGACTGTAATTAGAAACAGACATTTAACAATAAATGGGTCCTTTCTTGTGCCAATATTAGTAATTTGAGCAGCCTCCTCTCAAGTAATAAGATAGGTCACTTCATTATTTTCTGTGCACTTATACTAGTTTATATATTAACAAGACGAGAATATAACAAGTGCTTTTAAGCCCTTCCTTAATCTAAAAAGACTTATTGGGTTATATATTGGTTTTCTGTGTTTGAACCTAGAGCTCTAAGTGTGTTTGCCGTGGGGGCTACAGCTAATTAAAAACAATTAGCTTGTGGTGTCTGGGGAAGTGGTTTAGTGGTAAAGCACAAGCCTTGCATGTGTGAAACCCTTAGATCATTTCCCAGTACAGCTCCACATTTTTTTTTATTTTAGTTGGATATCTGTGAGATATACCATTACAAAGCTGTTCATAATTGGGTTTCAGTCATACAGTGATCCAGCACCCATCCCTCCACCCTGTGTACATTTCCTACCACCAATATACCCCGTTCCCCACCACTGTCCCCCAACCCTCCTCCCCCTATCCGCAGCCTCCCTCTATGGAAGGCACTTTCCTTCTTGCTCTCCTTTTCCGTCCATGCATTATGGTTTGCAATACAGGTGCTAAGAGGTCATAGTGTTTGTCCAGGACATACGGTATTTTTATCGGGATGGTAAGGTTGGAGTAACTTTTCAATTGGGTGGAAACTTTGGAGTGTGGATGTGACTGCCAAGGCTTCCAGAAGTATAGGGAGGTGGGGGAGGTAGCCCATCCCAACCCAACTCAGAGAAAGCCTGGAGATTTCAATCACAGAACCCACATACCAAAATTTTCAGCAGATTCTATCTTGGTGAGGTCAGTCATGAAACAGTGGAGTCAGGCTGGCTATGGACAGCTCCACATTTCTAAACATATCACCACCACCCCAATATAGCAAGAAGATTCAAAATTAACTTATAGCCTGGAGATATAGTACGGAGGCTAAGTAAGTGCTCGCCTGGCATATGGTCCAAAAAAACTTGCCATCTGAGCTAACAACGATGTAAAGATCTGAACCTTCCTCACAGTTAAGAAATTGGACTCAACTGGGAAGAGACCCAATGAGTGGAAACAGGTTCTGACAGGAGTCAAACCCACAATGCCTAGATGCTTTGAGAAGAGTCAAGTGGCCCATTTGCTGCTGCTCTGGGGAGCAGCCGGAAGTTGGGTGCTCCACATCATCAGCAGGGGCTGGGGAAGCAATTCAAGTAGGTAAAGCACATCCTAGTGTGTGAAACAGTTCCATCCCCAGAGCCACATGTCTGCTCTTCCTCAGCACCCCTAGGTGTGGCCCTAAAACAAAACAACAACAAAAAACATGAAGCCATAGTACACCTAGTAAGGTGCTTGCCTTACATGCACCCAACTGAGTTTGATCCGCAGCACACAAATGGTCCCCCTGAGGTGTCGCTATGATTGTGAGCACTGCCAGGTCTGACCCCAAACAAAAAGCACTTGTTGGGGCTGGAGCCATAGTACAGCAAGTAGGACATTTGCCTTGCAAGTGGCTGAGCCAGGTTCAATCCACAGCATTCCATACAGTCCCCCGAGCCCACCCGGAGTAGGCCCTGAACACTGCCAGGTGTGACCCCAAACACCAAGGAAAAGGAAAAGCACTTGTTAGCAGTATTACACAAGCAACATTAAGTATCAGTGTAAGCCTGCAGCAGGGACAAGCCTTGTGAGGGTGTGCGGGTCCCCTAGTGTCAGCCCACTGTATGCCCAGCAGACAATGAGGTGTATGCCCAGTCTTTAAGGCAGAAGAAACTCCTGTCTTCTGCTGGTGCCTAGAGTGGCAATTCAGTTCAGAGCTGGCCGCACACCGCTGGGAATTCTCTAACTGATGCTGCAAGAGAACCAGACTCACATTACTCAGCCCATGCCTTCATCAGCCTAGGAAGTAGATAGTATTTCTTTTAGTATTTTCTCCTTTGGCAGCTAGGATTCATTTTTGTTAAATTTCACTAGCAGGATCTGGAGAGATAGTATAGCAGGCACGATGCTTGCCTCACAGGCAGCCGACCTAGGTTCAATCCCTGGCACTCCATACGGTCTCCTGCGCCCCACCAGGAGTGATCTCTAAGTATACAGCCAGGAGTAAGCCCTAAGACTGTTGGGTATGGCCCCAAAACAAAATTTTACCAGTATAAAAATTCTGGAGTGTAAAGAAAAAACAGTGAATTTCTGGATAGCAAAAACCAAAAGTGCTACCTTTGGGGGAAAGAGGAAAACACTGAAACAGTGTTTAAATAAATCATTGACTGCCCTCCCCCCTCCCTTCCCCCACCCCTGGGAGGAAAAAATGCAGCTGTTTCTAGTGATCTCTTGTAAGGTAGATAAGCTTGTTAGTTAGGAATTGAGCAGGGAGCCGAGTTACAGCACAGCGGGGAGGGCGTTTGGCTTGCACATGGACGATCCGGATTCAATCCCCAGCATACCATATGGTCTCCTGAGCAACACCAGAGTAATTTCTGAGTACAGAACCAGGAGTAACCTCTGATCATCACCGGGAATGACCCAAAAAGGAAAAAAAAGAATTGAGGGGGCTGGAGCAATAGCACAGCGGGTAGGGCATTTGCCTTGTATGCAGCCAACGTGGGTTTGATTCCCAGCATTCAGGAATTACCCCTGAGCATCACCAGGGGTAATTCCTGAGTGCAGAGCTAGGAGTAACCCCTGTGCATCACAGGGTATGACCCAAAAAGCAAAAAAAAAAAAAAAAGGAATTGAGCAGGACCAAGGAGAATGATTTGATTGTTCTGTTCTGTTTTTCTTTTTTGGGTCACACCCAACAATGCTCAAGGGTTACTCCTGAATTACTCTGGGCAATGTTCAGGGAGACTATATGGGCTGCTGGGGATCAAGCCCAGATCAACCACTGCAAGGCAAGCGCCCTACCCGCTGTACAACCCAAAGGTAGGTGGTTTGGTTCTTTACCTTAATACCAAGCTGCCTTCTGCTGGACTGGAATTCCAGAGTGGCCTAACCTAAATGCCCTGGGCCTCGGATGTTTGGGGTCCAACTGACTGAGTGCTGACTCCCAGCTGCAATGCTGCTGTTCTTATCTAGACACTCTCAGTTTTGTTTGGGGCCCACACACAGCGATGCTCTCCCAGCTTGGTATCCAGGACTTGCTCCCAGCGGTTCACAGTGATCATGTGGTACCAGAGATCAGATCCAGGTTCCTGCATGCAAAGTCTGTACTCCAGCTATATGAGCTCTTGCCAGCTGGGTATTCTTGTCAGGTTTCTCATCCTCAAAAGCAGTTCTGGGGGCTAGAGCGACAGCACAATGGGTAGGGCGTTTGCCTTGCACGCGGCCAACCCGGGTTCAATTCCCAGCATCCCATATGGTCCCCTGAGCACCGCCAGGGGTAATTCCTGAGTGCAGAGCCAGTAGTGATTCCTGTGCATCGCCGGGTGTGACCCAAAAAGAAAAAAAAAAAAAAGCAGTTCTGTTCATGTTTCTCTCCAGCATGTGTAGTCGCTCAGATTTATCAGACCTTGCTGATCCCCAAAGTCAATCAGATTAAAATCAGGAGTTGCACTTTGATCCCCTTGATTCATCCCCTTTCCTCCATCCCTCTACCCACCCACAACCCCCTGGCAGCCAGTTTACTTGGTTTCTATAAATTCAAGGTGTCTTTGACTGCACATAGAAGTAAAATCATGGAATATATGTCTTTCTCCAACATTCTAAACTTAGCACAATGCCCACAACTTGTTGTTCAGATTGTTGCAAATAGCAGGATTTCCTTCCTTTTTATTACTAGATGGTTAAAGTTCTCTTAAAGCCTAGGCTTGGAGTCCCAGAATGTAATTTCATGTATTCTACTGGTTAAAAATAAATTAAAAAAACAACAACATTGTAGCGGGAATGTGAATGGCACACCAATATACCTTGCAGGTATGAGACCTTGGGTTTGATTCCCAAGGCCACATCACCCCTTGAATATAAGTGAACATGACCTCGGAAGCATACAAGCATGAAGAGCATACAAGAGTGGCCCCTCCAAAAATAGTTGTAAGGCAGAGGAAAATAAACTTTTCTGTTGACGGAAGACAGACCTTTTAAGAGGAAGCAGAAAAGCATGAAAAACGGGGTTTCAATCATGCTTGTAAAGTTTTCCACAGGCACAAATGCCCCTTTGAGTCTACGTCCAACCCGAATTCTGTAGTAGAACTACTGAAATGATCTTCCTAGCCAGTCTCCTTGGTTTCATGGTTCCCACAGGCCAGAGGTAGGGTTGTAGTTCAGCAGTAAAGCACTTACGTAAAACAGAACAGTAGAGTAGAACAGTAAAGTGAAAAGGAGGAGGAGAAAAGCAATCGATGCCTTGTCAACCCAAGTTCAATCCCCAGCACCTGATAGGATCCCTGAAGCCCAATTCAGTAGTGATTCCCTGAGTGCAAAGCCAGTACCACCAGGTGTAGCCTAAACAACAAATAAATAAATAAATAAATAAATAAATAAATAAATAAATAAATGACAAATATGGGCCTAAGGGGACAAGCAGGGCCTGCCCATTACCACCAGGTGTCGCCTTGGTGGCTCTGGAGGGTCACTGCCAGGCCATGGCATTTGCACATCTTTTCTTGAGTGTTCAGGGGTACTCTACCCCTTTTTTTGTGGCACTTACACACACCTGGCTATGGTGGAATTGATTGCAGTGCCCTTGCTAAAAGTGTAACTCTCTGGTCCTTCTTTTGGTTTCTTCCACTGTAAAAGCTTAAGACCATGCAGGCAAGGAAGAGGCCTCTGTCTTCCCACCTGGAAGCTTGTTGCCAATAAACCTTCCTCCACCATCACTGTCTCTCACCTTTGGCCCTCAAACCACAATGGAATCAACCTCCATAGTTACATGTTGATTTGTCTTTTTGTTTGTTTGGGGGCCACATCCAGCAGTGCTCAGGGCTTACTCCTGGCTCTGCACTCAGGAATCACTCCTGGCAGACTCGAGGGACCCTATGGGGTGCTTGGGATCAAACCCAGGTCAGCTGTGTGAAGGGCAAATGCCCTACCCACTGGTTTGTCCTTTAGGACGGGTTTGTCTCCTAACCACCAGAAGGTTATGAGACAAGCAAAACTGGGGTCACATCAGCTAGATGCCTTCCCAGAAGCTGCGGAGCTTTCTCTTACCCTCTTCCTGAGTAGAATCATCCCACATATTCTGTCTGAACTTGGTGAGGAAAGCGAGGGCACTCTGCTCAGTTAAAGCCATCAAAGTGTAACCTTTCAGTATCTGTATTACAAACCACAAAGCCCAAAAGGAGAGAGAGAGAGAGAGAGAGAGAGAAGAAAAGCACCTGTCATAGAGGTAGGCTGGGGTGGGGTGACAGGAGGGAAACAGGGATCACGTGTGCTGCTGAGACATATACACTGGTGGAGAGGAAGGGTGTTGGAATACTGTAATGTGTTGAAACCTATTCGTGCACAGCTTTGTAAGGGTCTATCTCACAGTCACTGTCACTGTCACTATCATCCCGTTGCTCATGGATTTGTTCGAGCTTACTTAACAGTGATTCAACAAAAAAATCTTTTTAAAAATTAATAATATGGAATTGTTGTAAGTCAAATTACCTTAATACTAACTTCATTAAATCACAAAAGAGAACCAAAAATTGAATAAATAAATAAATAAACTTTCATGTTTGAGTTTCAGTCATACAATGATCGAACACCCATCCCTCCACCAGTGCACATCTCCACCACCAGTGTCCCCGGTATCCCTCCCACCACCCCCACCCCATCCCACCTCTTATGGAAAACAATTTACCCCATATCTCTCTCTATTTTGGGGCATTGTGGTTTGCAGCATAGATACTGAGAGGCTATCACGTTTGGTCCTTTATCTACTTTCTGCACACGTCTCCCATCCCGAACAATTCCTCCAACCATCATTGACTTAGTGATCCCTTCTTTATTCTAGCTACCTTCTCCCCTAGCTCATGAGACAGGCTTTCAACTATGCGGCAATATTTCTGGCCTGTGTCTACTGTCCTTGGGTGTGAGTCTCATATTATGTTATTTTATATTGCACAAATGGGTGCAGTCCTATGTCTGTCCCTCTCTTTCTGACTCATTTCATTTAGCATGATACTCTCCATGTCCATTCACTTATGAGCAAATTTCATGGCTTCATCTTTCCTAACAGCTTCGTAGGGAGGGAGCTCTTAGTGCTTTGGAGCCCAGGGACCACTCCTGGCAATTCTCAGCCAACCCAGAAGACAGTCCAATGCCCAAGCCTGAGAATATAGAGCTGGCCTGGCCCTGTGATGTGGGTGTCAATAGCAGGGATTACTGGGCCACCCCAGCAGTGCTTGGTGCCTCCAGAGCCATACGTAGGAATGCTTGGAGGAGCACATGGAATGGGGGCCGCAGCGATGGTCGGTAACCCATCCTTTCTCGCACGCCCATGTCATTTCTCAGCCCAATGGCGATGAGTTCTTCGAGTTCTCTCCACATGCTGGGATTTCTCCCGCCTCTCAATCCTTACTCAATCCTTTGCTTCACTTGGAGTCACCCCTGGGGAGGCTAGAGGGCCAGCCTGAGGGGCCAGTCTCAGCCAAACTCAGTGTTACTCTGCCTGTGCTGAGGACCTGATGGCATGTTATCCTGCCCGGGATCCCATGCTGCTCGGGCCGTGCCCACAGGGATCCCCTGGGCCACTCCTGCAGTGTTTTAGACTTTGCATGATGCCAGACTCCAGCACAGCATCTTCCATGTGATTAGTATGCTCCACCACTTCGCCTACCTCCCAGTCTCTATCCTGCTACCACCCATCTCCCTGTCTTCTGTCTATTTCCTGGTCCTTGTCTGGGCATAGTTTTCAAATAGCTCATGTCACATCTTGTGTCAACACCCTTCAGCGAATTACTACTCTTGGTTCGAAATACTTTGCCATCCTTTTTTGGATCTTGCGATCTAACCCTGGCCTGTTTACTGTTCCAGCCTTGCCTGGCATGGCCCCTTCCCTTCCTAGGACCCACTCACAGCTGATTTCCTAAGTTCCTCCAATTTTCTATGCCTTCTGTTCTTTAGGATAGTTGTTCTTCTGCCACGAAATGAGAATCTGCTGGCTGTGGCAGACATTGATTCGGTATTTCAACAATCTATGGGCAGAGTTAGGGGGTGGTAGCTTCCATGCCTGGCACAATGCCAGGTTTCCCAGCTCCCTCCACTTACATAGCTGTGCATCTGAGATTTGGCAGCTAGACATGGACAGAATTGATGGCTACCCTTCCATGCCTGGCTCCTAAGCTTCTCTCTGCGCTTTCAAAAGTAGATAACAGAACAAACATGATGACCTCTCAGTGTCTGTGTTGCAAGCCATAATGCCCAAAAGTAGAGAGAGAGTATGGGGAATATTGTCTGCCATGGAGGCAGGGGGAGGGTGGGAAAAGAGGGGTATACCCGGGATATTGGTGGTGGGGAATGTGCACTGGTGGAGGGATGGGTGTTTGATCCTTGTGAGATTGTAACCCAAACATGAAAGCTTGTAACTATCTCACGGTGATTCAATAAAATAAAATAAAAACATTAAAAAAAAAGAGTTCTCTCTGTGCTTGCTCACAGAAGCAATAGTTATTAGGCTCATCAGAGGCTTAGTACAAATGCAGAAGCTCAGGTCTTACCCAGATTGACTGAATCCCTCCCCAAAAATGTTTTATCATTTACTTTTTTATTAATGAAATAATTAAACTCAGACAATTTGTTTGTTCTTATACATGATTTGATCATATGCTGGAAAAGTAAAAATTCTTTATGCGGCCTTAAGTAAGAACATGAATATACTAGTGCCATCAAAAATAGCATATTGGGGTGATCTCTTTAATAAAGTTAGGTAAGTGAAATTAAAAAGAACAAATCAAATATTAAAAATTACAGCAATCTCTTCCTGTGAGAGATTACAGAGGTTTCCTTTAATAGTCTTCAATGTAGCTCATTTGCAATCATAAAACTTTCATCCATATCAGATTGTCCAAACCCCCAAAAGGGAAAAACTGAGGGAACTCAAGGGAATCTTTCTGCTTCATTACATAGTACAAGATCAAAAGGATGCTTATCTCCTTTGAATGTCACATAAGATGCACACATAATGGTTCCCTTTTCCTTTATTTTTCCAAGTACTTCCATAATTCCAGAGACCTCATCAACCGAACAGTTCCATTTTTTCCTTCAGTGGAATGAATCTTTTCCAGCCTCTCCAGAGAGCAGACTGTCTGGCCAGTGAACTGAGCATGCTGGCATCAGAACATAACCTGGGTAACTTCATCACTTTCACCAAGGTTTCCTGGTCAAGACCACTGCAGTTGAGTTTTCAGCAAGGTTGCCAAAGGAACTGGAGACATTGAAATGTGCTTGTGACTACAGGGAGAAGAGTTCCACGTTCTTAAAGGCAGGGGGCAAGCAGCCAGCATTTGTAAAGTAGTTGTTTACTATGTGCCAAGGACTTGCTAAGCATTTATAAAGGAACCCCAAAGACAAATTCTATTCTGATCCCAGTTAAAAACCAAGACAATTGAAATGTCAGAGAGGGACCAGTGATTTGTTCCAGGTATGTGTTGGTGGAGTGTGTGAACTATGCAGGCTGATGTCAGACTAATGAGCTTAACAATTTAAGTTCTAGCCTTAAGCCTAGCTAGTCCAGCACATACCATTTTTGATTTGTCTATTCACTGGTGTAGGATTACATAGCCTCAGGTAGTTTAGGTTTATTGGGTCACTCCCTTTACAGTGCTCCCATTCCTCTGTGTTTATTTGTAGCTTTTTTCTTAGTGTTCTGTTGACTTGTAAATATTGTTTTTCTCTTCTCCTTGAGTCCTTTGCATAGTTTATTCAGAGCAATGTCCTTTTTGTATGGACACAGGAAGACTTAGCAAATGCTATGCTTTTGTAACCTGGGAGTCATTTGACTCTACATGATATTTTCCTCATGGGCATCTGTTCCCTCAACCTAAGCCTCAGCTGCCCTTACTTCCTAGCACCCCCAAAAGCAGGGTCCCGATGAAGGACGGGACGGACCCAGGGCAAGTGGTGAATTGTGTGCTACCCTGGCATTGAGATGGGCCTGGCCAAAGTGCCTAATGCTTAACTATAAGTTAATAGCTTGATCGTGGACAAATGCTGTATGATCCAAACAGTGATAACTAGATTCGGACCCTGCTAGGGTGAGGAATGATTAATCTGGCCTGAGTGCTGTAGTCTGAGCCTGTGGCAAGATGTTGCCAGGAGAGCTGCCTTGCAAGCCTCAATGTATCTCCTGCTATGTCCATAAAAAAAATAACTAGTATTAAGATGTTAATAAGTGCTTGCTAAGGAAAGGAGAAAAACACCTTAAGAGTCAGGAAGGGCATTGGAATGCCCAGCCCTCAGGAAGGGCTTTCTTATGATGATTTTGCTACCTGGCTGTGTGTAGCCTAGGGGCAAGCGGGAGAGAGAAAGAGGGAAGAGAGGTACAAGAGAATCCAGAGAGGCTGCAGTAGATTCAGAGAGAGGATGGAGCTGGAAGTGCGGGAGAGGAGAAAGATGGAAGATTGAATAAACGGTAACTAAGCTTGGTTCTCGTTCTTCCTTCGCCTGTCCTTGGCCAATAGCCATCCCGATCCAGTCCATACACAGCGGTTCCAGAGCACCGAACGCGGGCGGTGAGACAGAGCCGCCCGGAGAGCCCGAGAGTGCACACGCACCTCGGCGTGCCTTAGTTTTTTACACACTGGGATCACTGAAAAGCCAGAACAGAGTGCCATCCTATTTCGGTCCATCAACATTCAATTTCTGTAAATGAAGCTTGGAATATATCCAAATATTTCTTTTCTAATTTTTTAATTTTTTTAATGCATCCATAAACCTTATAAGATAATTAGTCTCACTGGTCTACAGGGAACTGATTATATTTTATATAATGAGGGGGTATTTTTTTTTATCATAAAAGAAACATAAAAGACTATTTTTCCTTTAGCTTTTAATTCAAAAGGCTTTGCAATATGTAAGTCACACAGCCTCCTCTGGTGGTAAACAGATGCAAAAGTCTGCAGAACCAAAAAAAAAAGTTGTATTTTATTTTTTTCAAAAAGGATCTATGTTTTAGAAAGATTGCACTCATCTGTGGAATATAAAATAACAGAATAGGAGGCTAATACCCAAGAATAATAGAATAGTAGAAAGAATAGTAGAAATAAGTACCAGAAGGCTGGTTCCATGGCTTGGAAGCTGGCCTCACATAATGGGGGGAAAGACAGCTCAGATAGAGAAGGGAACACCAAGTAAAATGTGGTTGGAGACCACGCGCGGGAAGGGAGATGTGTGCTGAAAGTAGACTAGAGACTTAATACGATGGCCACTCAATACCCCTATCGCAAACCACAACACCCAATTGGAGAGAGGGAACAAGAGGGAATACCCTGCCACAGAGGCGGGGTGGGGTGCGGGGAGATGGGATTGCGGGGTGGGAGGGATACTGAGTTCATCGGCGGTAGAGAATGGGCACTGGTGGAGTGATGGGCTCTCAAACACTGTATGAGGGAAACACAAGCACGAAAATGTTTAAATCTGTAACTGGACTCTCACAGTGACTCACTAATTAAAACATAAATAAATTTTTTAAAATAAATAAATAAGGACTTATGTGGGTTTTGCTTTGTTTTTGTTTGGGGGCCTCATCCTGTGGTGCTCTGGAGCTCCTCCTGGCTTCCAGCTCGAGGGTCACTCCTGGCAGTGCTCAGTGAACCAGGCAGCTCTGGAAACTCCAGCTTCCTAAAATGTAGTTTTAAAATGCATGGTGTGGGGATTTATGTTTCAAGGTCACATTATTAAATGAGCACTTTCCATCTAGGAGAACTGGAGTGGCTGTGTTGCGGGCAGGAGGCTTGGATTCCGCCCTGGGTCCAGAGGACTTCCATGAGTGACCCCTGAACACTGAGCCAGAAGTAGCCCTAAGCAGCACTGGGTTTGGCCCCAAACAGAAACAAAATAAGCAAAGCACTTTGACTTTTTTTCCCAAGCAATGATAAATGGTTGAGACTAAATAATTGAATTTCTTATAAGTATTGGGATATATTTTCATGATCAGAGTTAAGAATTCAGTTTGTGGGATTGGAGAGACAATACAGTGGGCAAGGTGCTTGCCTTGAATGCAGCTGACCTGGATTCATTTCCCAGCATACATACTGTCCCCAATCTCTTCCAGGAGTGATCCCTGAGCAGAGTCAAGAGTAAGCAGTTTATTGCAGTGCTATTCACAGTACCAAGATCTGGAAACAACTGAAGTGCTCCAAAACAGATGAGTAGATAAAGGAACCGTGGTGTATATATACACAATGGGATACTACTCAGATATAAGAAAAGATGAAATCTAGATGAAATCTTGACATTCACTACTACAAGGATGCAACTACTGGAATGTATCATGATGAATTAAATCAGTCAGAAGGAAAGCAATAAATGCAGAATGCTCTCTTTTATGTGTAGAATGTGAAGAAACAGAATTAAAAGTGGCCGACTGAGAGTAAGTCGACAGAACTGAGTTGCCAAGGGGGTGGGTAGGGAAGGTGAGAGGCTAAAGACATGGGTTGAAGGATAACGCACTCTTATGTGGGTCCATACTAAAAGTACAGTGGGTAAGCAACTTGCCTTTCTGTGGCAGACCTGGGTTCAACCCCTGGCAACATCATCACAACTACTCCAGTTCCTGAAAATCATGGGAATACAAAGGAAACACACACACACACAGACACACACCACACACAACACACACAACACACACTCACATACACACACACAACTTCCATGTTACAAAGTATATAGACACAAAGCCATATAAGAATCATTCAAAACAAAACTTTTTTTTTCCACTGTAGTTAAGGCAAAACCTAAAACAAACATAGGTCCCTTTTTATTTTATTTTATTTTATTTTTAAAATTTATTTATTTTTTGAGTCAGAAAGAAAGAGACAGACATTGAAAGATTGCACTAATATGTGGAATATAAAATAGCTGAGAAGTACAAGTTTGCAATGATGCAATTTCTGGCAGATATTTCTCTGGACTTAGTTACTAAAATACTAAAATACAGAAATCCAAAACCGTGCGGCCGCTAGAGCGGCCACTTGACCTCATATCTCTTCATTCTCAGCAATGGAAAACAAATTATCAAATGCTTCCTTTTCAGCAGGTCTGACTTTAGGGGGGAAAAACTCCAAACAATAATAGTGAGTTTTCTGTTGAAATATTGAATGTAATCAAAGTAAAGTGAAAGTAAAGTGAAATTTATTAGTTACACAGGTAGCGTGGGGGGCTGGGGAGGTGGGGAGCTGGGTGGAGCTATACTGTGATTCTTGGTGGTGGAATATGTGCACTGGTGAAGGGATGGGTGTTTGAGCATTGTATAACTGAGACTTAAACCTGAAAACTTTGTAATTTTCCACTTGGTGATTCAATAAAAAAAAATAAATAAAATAAAATATACATCCCCACAAAAAAATTATTTATTTTTTATTAGTAAGTCACCGTGAGGGTACAGTTACAGATTTACACATTTTCGTGCTTGTATTTCCCTCATACAATACAGTGTTCGAGAGCCATACCTCCTTTATCTACTCATCTTTACTTGTAGTTAAAGTAACAAGTTATAATAATGTTAATATTTATAGTTTTGCTATACCATATCAATATCCCAGCTTATTTGATCTTACTGCCACCAAAGTGCCCCAGATACTTTTTCTTCACTTCTTTCTGTTTTTTTGTTTTGTTTTGTTTTTTGCTATTTGGGTCACACCCAGCAATGCACAGGGGTCACTCCTGGCTCATGCACTCAGGAATCACCCCTGGCGGTGCTCAGGGGACCATATGGGATGCTGGGATTTGAACCCGGGTCGGCCGTATGCAAAGCAAACGCCCTACCTGCTGTGCTATCGCTCCAGCCCCACTTCTTTCTGTTTTAATGAAGTGTAAAGAAATGAATTAATAAAATGTAAAGGGTGTCTCTTCCTGGGCTCATCTACAATAGTGGTGGCAGCTGCTTGGGGAAACAGCTCAAGTGGTAGAGCACATGTCTGACACACAGAACACCCCAAAATTTGATCACCAGCAACAATTTGCCCCTGAGCATTGCCAGTAATGTATCATCAGATGTGGCCTGGGGTGTCTCTGAGTACCTCCAGTTGGTGGTGGCTCCCATAATAAAAAGTAAAGAAAAAGGGAAAAAAATAGACCAGTGGTGCTTACAAGAAGGCTAGCTTACAGCAGCCTTCCTATCTTTTTTGCTTTTTCACCCACACCCAGCTGTGCTCAGGGCTTACTCCTGGTTCTGTTCTCAGAGATCACTCTGGGCGGGGCTTGGGAAATTATATGGGATGCCAGGAATTAAACTTTGGGGCCTCCTGTGTGGGTTGGCTATGTGCAAAGTAAGTGCCCTACCTGCAGTACCATGGCTCTGGCCCCTAACCAACTTATTTCAGACAGTAGTTCTGAGGAAAACTAAACCTGAGTGTTCCTGCAAACAACATAATCTTGCTTCATGCCTGAGATCCATGGCTCTCCTAAATCTAGTTAGTAAGAACTAGCTCCCATGCGACACAGATCAAGTGAGTCTCTGGGAGCTAACATGAATTCATCATTGAATTTGGCAGGTGCAGGAGCTCCTGCAGACTAGAGCAGTTCCAACTGACAACAGTCACATCATTATGTATCATCAGCTTCCATAGACTAGACTGCAAGATTTTCATGGACAAAATTATTCATAACAGTCCAGAAAGATAGAAGCATGGAAAGGGCGCTTGCCTTGCATTCACCCGGTCCTAGTTCTATTTCTGGCATTGCATATAGTCCCTGGACACCAGAAGTAAACCCTCAGCACAGAGCCAGAAGTAAGCCCTGAGCACTACCAGCTGTGACCCAAAACAGTAATAAAAATGCTATCAATTGATTGGCACATGAGTGGCGGTGGAACCAGATCTTCACAGTTACAGATGGGATCAAATGGAGAAGACTTTGAATGTTGGGCAATGGATATGTACATATATGGTACTACAGAAGCAGCAAAGATTTTTAAATCAAGAACCAGTATGGTTTCTCCAAAAACTAGAAACTGAGCTTACATATGATCCAGCAATATCACTCCTGGGAATATACCCCAGGGGTCCCCAAACACAATGCAGATAAGCCATCTGCAGTTCTATATTTATTGCAACACTATTCACAACAGCCAGAATCTGAAAACAACCCATGTGCCTGAAAACAGATGACTAGCTAAAGAAACTATGGTACATGAACACAATGATTACTACACAGCCATTAGGAAAAAATGAAGTCATGAAATTTGCTTATAAATGGATGGACATGAAGACCATCATGTTGAGTGAAGTGAGTCAGGAACATATATAGAATGACTGCCTTCATTTGTGGTAACATCCACAGCCAAGGAAAACAGGGCTAGGAGGACTGCTTGGAAATGACCACAGTGTGTGTGGGGCAGAGGTAGATAAGATAGAGAAAGGAACTGTATGACAATAATAACTGGAAATGATCATGTTAGATAAGACCTGAGTGCTAAAAGTAGATAACGGATATTTCTGATAACCTTTCAGGATCTGTATTTCCACCCACAATACCCAAAAGGAAGAGACAGAGAAACAGAAAGACAGAGAGAGACAAAGACAGAGAGACAGAAAGATAGACACAGAGAGACAGAGAGACAGAGAGAGAGAGAAGAAAAAGAAAAGAGCCCGCCATAGAGGCAGGCTGGGGGTTGAGGGGCGGGGGTGATGGGAGGGAAACTGGGGACACTGTTGCTGGAAAATGTACACTGGTGGAGATATGGGTGTTGGAACACTATGTTGGAACAAAGCTAATCATAAATAGCTTTGTAAGAGTCTATCTCTCTGTGATTCAATTAAAAAAAAACACAAAATACATCTAAAAATAAATTTTTGAAAAATAGTATGAGACTATTGTCCAAAGACAGTAGAAACCAGTCTTAAAACTGGTTCATGGTGGAAAGCTTGCCACAAGCATGGTATGGGGGTGGGTTGAGGAGGGAGTCCAGTTAGGACAGGAATGCGACCACTAAGACAATGATAAATGGAAATGATCACTTGGACAAGAACTGAGTGCTCAAAGGGGGTAAACGATATCCATGATATCCATGATAACTTTTCGATATCTATATTGCCTAAAAGGGGAGAGAGAGAAAGAGAGAGAAGAAAGTGATGTAAGAGGCAGGCTCGTGGGGTGCTGGAAAGGAAACTGGGGACACTGGTGGTGAGGAATATATACTGTGAAGGGTTGGTTATTGGAGTTGGAACATTGTATAACTGAAACCAAATCATGAACAACTATGTAATTGTGTATTTCACGGTGATTCAATGAAAAGAGGTGGGGGTACTAAAATTTTTTTTAAAAGTTCAAAAGGAACCAGTATGCTAAAAATGACATGCAGAAACATGGTATTGACACCCCATGAGATGAGGATTGTAGAGAAATCCAAAAGAGGAAGAGAAACAAATTTTTCCGGTGACCGGAACTGTCTTATTTTGGTTCAAGAAACAAAGATTTACCTGCAGGGACCTTGTAAAGGGGAGATTATTGGTAACTCTGGTAAGATCTAGATGGAATAGTGGCCTAGGGTGATCTGTGAGGGAGGGCTGGAGAGGGGTAGCTCCCACCAGAGCCAAATGAAGCAATTCTCAACTGACTCAGCTCTCAGATGTAAGATAACATTGGGTTTGTCCTTTCAGCCTTGCTGCAGGGAACTTAGGTTTATTGGGTTACACCCATCACAGTGCTCCTGAATCACTCCCATTCCTTTGTTTATGTACAAACTCTTCTCTGTACCCTCCTTCCCAACCAGTTAATCACCTTTTCTCTAATCAGATTCTGTTAGCTTGTTCGATCAGATCCTTCTAAGGGCTCTGAACTTGTATTGTAGTTATGTCTTTTGCATAGTTTACCTTAAAGCAATGTCCGTTCTGTATGGACATAGGAAGACAGTTAATATTATGCTCTTGTAACTTGGGAGTTGATTGACTTCGATTAATATTTACCCCTGGGCATCTGCTTTCTCGACTCAGTTACCCTTAGTTCCTAGGTCCATTCAGTCCCTTGTCGGGACCCCAAAAGCAGGGTTCCGACAAGGGACTGAATGGACCCAAGGCAAGCTGTGAGATATCCTGGTATCGAAATGGGCCAGGCCAAAGCGCCACAATACTCAACTATAAGTTGAGACCATGGTCATGGACAAATGCTGTCACGATCCAAAAGTAACGAAGAGATTAGGACCCTGCTAGGGTTAGGAAGACTAACCTGTGGTCTGGAAAATATAGTGAGATGCCCGCAGGAAGAACCAAACTTTTGGTTTTGGTTTGATATATCTCTTACTGTCCTCATACAGAATGACATTGCTAGAAATGTTAGAAGTAGATTTATTACAATATTTAAGTGGATTACTAGCTGAGTAAAGAAGAAAGCCACACACCTTCATTAGGATCTCACCTTTGAGCAGATCTCCTAGTAATCTGGAGTAATATTAATGAGATTTTGTTCTTGATTTAATCTCTTGGAGGAGTGGTCTTACCTCTCTTTGTCGATTAGTTAATGTTCAACTGACCTTTGTATCACCATCCTACGTGATTGCTATATAAACTAAGACTAAGATCGATGGGGGATCCAGGGCCAGAAGGAGAATGATGGGGATCCAGGAGAATGAAGTCGCATGGGGGAGGGAGAAGCAGGAGGAGAATCAGAGGAGAATGGAGATAGGAATGGAATAAACTACAATTGATATGGACCAGCCTGACCCTCATTCCTTCCTTCACCTGCCCATCGCCATTGACCTTGCCAGAGTACAGGAAGGGACCTGAGACCACCAAATGCAAGCGACAAGAGAGATAAAGCGCCATTGTCGTTTAGTAAATACACACTCAGAGGTCACAGCTCTGGGCTGTGGGCATCCAATCCTCTGAGGAAGCAAGTGCCCTGCTTCCCCAGCCCTGCAACTGAATCTGGATGCAGCACCCCCACCACCTACCATGAAATTTAAAAGTTTTAAGAAAACACAAAAGAAGTGTAAGATTACTGAGATTATTTGCATAGAGTGGGAAAGGAGAAGACCCCAGTCTACCTGTCACAGAAGGGAAAAAGGACATGTTTATTTTAGGAATATATTCTCCCTAAATTTGACTATAATTGGATTTTCAAATGAAAGAATCTCCAAGAAATCAGGAATTTCCATAATTTCTAAATCTCCCCCCAAAGAATTTAACAACTGTCACGAGGACCATACCGGGATCACATTAATCTGTGTTAAGGGTTTGTGGCAAGCATTGCCTGGATCAAAGCAAGGACCTTGGACATCCAAGGCGTGCTCTACTGCTGTGTCCCCAGGACTGAATGGCCACAGGACAAAACCACACCATCATGCAAAGTCTGGACAACCAATCCCAAGGGACCTCAGTACTGCCTGGCACATGTGTGCTAGGTAATTGGGTAATTCTCATCAGGATCACCCCAGCCCCTGCCCCCATTCCCGAGTATGAGGATCTCTCCTTCAGAGGGAAAAGTGAAGCCTTCAAACAAAAAGCTCCAACTTCATTGTCCTGGAACATAACTGTTATGTCCAAAATTCTCTTCTCTTTTTGATTTCAGAAGGAAAGGTGTAAAGAAATAAACGAATAAAATGTGAAAGGTCTGCCTGTGCTTGGAATCATATCCCATCGCTCATTTACAGTGTCATGGGGCTGGTGGGGGGAGGTGCTGGGAAAACAGCTCAAGTGATAGGGCACAGGTTTAACACATGGGAGACCCAAAGTTTGACCCCCCCAGCACCACATTGCTCCTGAGCACTGCCAGAAAAGTAGCATCTGATGTGGCCTTGGGAACCCCTATGCACCACCAGGTGTGGTTCTTATAAAAAAATCAAAAAGAAAAAAAACAGCAATAATAACAAGAAGCAATATCCAACTTACAGTAGCCTAACCAGCTCATCTCAGAAGACAGGAAGAATGAAGGCTGATTCCGAGTGATCCCAGGATTGGTTCAGGAGCTCTGTGATGTCATCAGAGGCACAAGCAACCTTACCATTCCCAGAGTGCCATTGATGTCACTGCTCATGGCCACTGGAACAGGCATTATATCTACACAAGCACACCCAGCTACGAGGGGCTAAACTTTCTTCATGTATCTCTTCTTTAGGAAAATGTCTAGAGTTCCCACTGCTCCTCTTTTTACAGGGTTCTGCTGATTTCAGGGGGAGGTATCTAGCAGTTTACCTTATCAACCGGGAAACTGCTAGCTAGTAATAAAAGGGGTCATGATAGAATATGTGTGGGTGATGGTCCATCATCAAGAATTGGCCCTATATCTCAGACTCCTTCACCTTGTAGGGTCTTCCTTGCCTGTAATAGTCTCTCCAGGACAAGCTCTTTCTTATGAATATTATGTACAAATCTCTCCTATCTTTAAAAAGTTTACTTTTTTTCCAAGCTAACTCCTTTTTCATTAATGTTCTTTCTTCTTCTTTCATCCTTTCCTTTACATTTACTCTGTATCCCTCCTCACGCACTCTTCATCCCAATGCAGTTTGACTTCACACCAAACCACTCTTACTAATTTCTGTCTTGAAAAAATGGTAGACTATTAGTACTCATTAAAATTGACTCAGGAACAACTTTCAATGTAGTTGTTTTTCACTCTCTTCTCAAAATTCTCTCCTGTGTCCTTGGCTCCTTTGGAGGGCACCCACCACACACATTGCCTCCACTTTGCACCTTCCCCACGTCATCTTCTCTGCTCAGACTTTTTTTTTTTTTGCTTTTTTTGGGTCACACCTGGCAATGCACAAGGGTTACTCCTGGCTCTGCACTCAGGAGTCACTCCTGGCGGTGCTCAGGGGACCATATGGGATGCTGGGAATCGAACCCAGGTCAGCCGCTTGCAAGGCAAACGCCCTACCCGCTGTGCTATCACTCCAGTCCCGCTCAGACTTTTTATATACCACCCCTGTAAATTTTGATAGTCTTAGGACCTCAGTCATAGATTTTATCTCACTGTTTACACATTCCATAGGTAATCTGTAGCATTCTCTAGAACCTCAATCATCCCCAATTTGTTGAGTAATCTCAAATTTCTATTGCTATTGAGGTTGTTTCCTGAGCACCCACCTGCCTTCTGTACTTTCTCTCTCTCTAGCACTGCAAACAGGTCCAATACTGAACTCATCTTCAAATCCTATTCTCCACTAACCTACTGCTTGTTCTTCCTACAATGTTCTCTATCTCTGTTACCACCTTTTATACAATTACTCAAGATGGAGACTTAAAATCTCTTCTCGTCTGCTCCTCCCTTAAATTTTGCATCTAGTCAATCAACACAATGTTGTGGTCTGCTTCTAAAAATAGCCAAAGTACCCACTTCTCCAGTTCCCTATACAACGACAAGTGCCTCTTAACCAGTCATTCCACTTAAATTATAATATAGAGACATTTAAAAAATGCAAATCTCTATGGAACTCTGCTATTTAAAATTATTCACTTTCTACCCTTCTTAAAAAAGTGTTGGGAGCAGAGAGATAGTGTAGTTTTGTACGTGGCCAACCTGCGGTTCAATCCCTGGCACCCCATAAAGTCCCTGAACACTGCTGGGTTTGACCCAAAAGCAACAACAAAAACAACAGTAAAATTCTTTTTTTTTTTTTTTTTTGCTTTTTGGGTCACACCCAGCGATGCTCAGGGGTTACTCCTGGCTCTGCACTCAGGAATTACTCCTGGCGGTGCTTGGGGGACCATATGGGATGCCGGGGATCGAACCCGGGTCGGCCGCGTGCAAGGCAAACGCCCTACCCGCTGTGCTATCGCTCCAGCCCCAACAGTAAAATTCTTAACATGATTTCCAAGGCCCTTGTGACCTGATCCTTGTCTATCCTTTCTGTCTCGCTTGCACTACACTCTTGTTTTTTGATGGAACAGCATCTAACAAGTGATGTTGAGGAGGTCTTGCACCTTCACCAGCAATTCTCAGCCACCAAGGCCAGAGGCTGAAGGTAAGGGCCCAAGGATACAGTGTTGGTTGGACCCTTTAGTGCTGGGTCCAACCTGTTCTCCTACCCCTGTTCTCCCTCCCAGTGATGCCCAGGGGCCTTCAGGGCTGCACCCAGCAGTACTTGGAGGATCTACGTGGTGTGGCAGACCAAAACCAGAATTGGGTAAATGCTAGGCATACACTTCAAATTCTATACTAGCCCCAAGCTCCCCTTCCTATGACCTAGTCACACTGGACTTTCCCCAATCCTTAACAGTATGTAAGGGCTGAAAAGCCTAAATATTGTTGCTTCTTCATCCTGAAATAGTTTCTCCTTCACCAAGTTATTCTGCTGACATGTCATTTTCTCAGGAAGCTTTTGCTAATCCATTTGGTCACTCACTGTTTTCTTGTTTTTGTTTTGGGGGCCCACACCCAGCTATGCTCAGAGCTTACTTTTGGCTCTGCATTCAGGATCACTCCTGGCATGGTTCGGTGGTTCATAGGAGGTGCCGGGATTGGAATCCAGGTCAGCCACATGAAAGGCAAATTGCCCTATCTGCTGTACTATCACTTAGGCTCCATCAAGGATTTTTTTTAAAAAATTTAATTTTTACAACTAGAGGTTGAGCTCCCATTTGACCCAGCAATACCACTGCTGGGAATATATCCCAGAAAAGCCAAAAAGTATAGTCGAAATGACATCTGCACTTATATGTTCATCGCAGCACTGTTTGTAATAGCCAGAATCTGGAAAAAACCCGAGTGCCCTAGAACAGATGACTGGTTGAAGAAACTCTGGCACATCTATACAATGGAATACTATGCAGCTGTTAGAAAGAATGAGGTCATGACGTTTGCATATAAGTGGATCAGCATGGAAAGTATTATGCTAAGTGAAATGAGTCAGAAAGAGAGAGACAGACATAGGAAGATTGCACTCATCTGTGGACTATAGAACAACAGACTATAAGACTAACACCCAAGAATAGTAGAAATAAGTACCAGGAGGTTGTCTCCATGGCTTGGAGGCTGGTCTCTCATTCTGGGCAACTCAGAGAAGGGAACACCAAGTAAAATGTGATTGGAGGTCATGTGGGGGAAAGATGATGCGGGCCCAATATAGACTAGAGACTGAACACAATGGCCACTCAACACCTTTATTGCAAACCACAACACCTAATCAGAAAGAGAGAACAAAAGGGAATACCCTGCCATAGTGGCAGTGTGGGGTGGGGGGAGACAGGACTGGGGAGGGGGGAGAGCGATGTTGGGTTTACTTTTGGTAGAGAATGGGCACTGGTGAAGGGATGGGTTATCAAACTTTGTAAGGGAGAAACATGAGCACAAAAATGTATAAATCTGTAACTGTACCCTCACGTTGACTCACTAAAAATAAACTATTAAATTAAAAAAAATTAATTTTTACAGTCTTTGTTTGGTTTTAGACTACTGATAACTGCCTTGCTGGGGTGAATATCTACATATGCAGTCATGCCATTTGACCTCTCCTGCTATACTCATCTGTACAATGTAGGTATTTCTTCCTGTAATCTGAACTATCCTTAACTTTTTTACTTTTGTTGTGTCCTTACAACAATGTAAACGCTGTCCTTTCAAGTGGGCATGGATAGAACATTGGCTGTGCTCTCTTTCGACTTGTGAAAAGATGGGAATGACCTTCCTGCAAATAGGGAAAGGCAGATTGAAATGCTTTTTTTTTTTTTGGTTAAAGTCAGAAGTTCCAAAAGGATTAAAGTCTGTTTTTTTACCTTGGTGCTTCAGTACATGCTAAAAAACGGAAAAGGTCTGATGTTATCTTATAGTTAATTCTAAATCTAGAAAAATAAAAGGCATACCTCCACTAAATTTATAGATTGATTTTTTTGGGGGGGTGGGAATGTGGGCTTTGAGCCACACCCAGCAGCTCAGGGGCTATTGTTGACTCTGTGCTCAGGAGTGACCTGTGGAGATGCTCAAAGGACCATCCATGGAACCAGAGATTTGAACCAAAGCAAGGCAAGCACCTTACCTCCTTTACTATCTCTCTAGTTCTGAGTTTTTTTTTTCAGGTGCTGGGGAACAAACCCAGCATCTCCTGTTTCCCAGCATCTCCTATAAAATAACAAACCTAAAAAAAAAAAAGCAAACAAACCCAGAATCTTCTATTTCCCAACATCTCCTATAAAATACATGTGGAAGACATGTGTTTTATCCCTGAGATACATCCCTAGTCTAAACTGATCCAATCTTGTGGCTGGAGCAATATTACAGTAGGTAGGGTGTTTGTCTTGCACGAGACCGAACTGGGGTTGATTCCCAGCATCCCAAATGGTCTCCTGAGCACTGCCAGGAGTAATTCCTGAGAGCAGATCCAGGAGTAATGCCTGAGAATTGTCAGGTGTGACCCAAAATAAGCAAAAATAAAATTTTAAAAATCAGATCCAATGTTAAGAAATCCATTTAAAGCTGATGTTAAAAAGATGAAAAAAAAGAAAAAAAACTAATAAAGCTGATGTTGAGGATCAATTCTAATTCTTCCTGAGGAACAGGAAGCCACAAGTCTCTATACTCAGCATTATGTTTCAACCTATAATAAAACTATCCAAGAGCCTGAGCAGAAAAATGTAAATCAAATGAAGGTGCAAACTGTTAGCTATTTTTAGGTTTCAGATTTATAGAAAATAAATATCTTTCAGATGTAACACTTCCTTAATCATGTAAAGATGATCAAATAGTTGTCTTGGTGGCAAATACTTTTTTTTTCTTTTGGGGTCACACCCAGTGATGCACAGGGGTTACTCCTTTCTCTACACTCAGGAATTACCCCTGGTGGTGCTCAGAGGACCATATGGGATGCTGGGAATTGAACCCAGGTCAGCTGCATGCAAGGCATGCCCTCCCCACTGTGCTGTTGCTCCAGCCCCTTGTTGGCAAATATTTTAAAAATGGGGAGAAGGTTGATCACATTCAGTTCTCAGAGTCACTCCTGGAGTTGTGCGAGATTAAATCCAGGGTTCCTGTGTGCAAACATGAACTCCAATCTGTTGAGCTATCTCCTTGGAACCCAAAATTCTTTCTTTGAAAAAAAAGAAATGGGGGGATATGGTGCCACCAGCAGGTAAACCTGTATCTGTGGGGCGAGTGCATCAGCAGCTTGATGATGCCTTCAGACTTCCAGATACCCCAAAATTGCTAATGTGTCTTTGGCCAAACCCCAACAACTTGGGACCAAGTTTATCAAGAATTAAATGGCCAAAAATTAAGTATGTGGGAGACACACCCACAAACTACCACCTCCAGCTCAGCTATATAAGCTCATTTATTGACCTTATTTCAGGACCCATAAACCTCAACAGAGATCAGAAGATGCATTTACGGCCTGTAGTGCAGAGGTAGGTGGGAACCCATGACTGAGAGCCTCAGGCTCACTTGGATTGGGACTCGGCCTCCTCACCCAGGTCCCCAGTTTTCCGGTATCTTGGCAGTCACACCCACAAACTGCCCCTGGCGCATTGTTCTCTCATCAATGACCAAGGCCCAGAGACTATAAACTAAAGCTCCCAGAAGAGAGCACCACAGAATGCCCTGACCCTGCACCAGCCTGTATTCACTGGGGCACTTCGGAGGGGGGGTTGAGTTTTCCTTCTTGCCCCAAGAAGAACTCTGGCAGCCAAAAACCTCCAGAACCCAAACACTCTCGTGCTCAAGGCTACTCTCCACATGCTTGGACAAGCCTCACCCAAAATGGGATGAACCTTACCAGAGAGCGGACTGGCAGGAAAACCCAGATATATGGGAACTCGTGACTGAGATCTCCAAGCCTGCTTGGATCAGGACTCAGCCTCTTCCCCCCAGGTCCCATTTTCCAGTATCTTGGCAGTCACACCCACAAACTGCCCCTGGTGCCCTGTAATCTCATCAGTGGCCAAGGCCCAGAGACTATAAACTAGAGCTCTTGGAAGAGAATGACACAGAATTTCCTGGACATTATATTCTATCCATGAAAAGCAATGCAAAACAAATGGTCTAGCATTGCCTTTTCGGCAGATTTGAGTGGTGGTGAGACTGGTGTTGAAATATCGAATGAAACCAAAGTAGAGAGTATGGGGGAAATTGCCACACAAGCAGGGGAAGGGTTGGAACGGAGGTGGGGGAATACTGGACATTTTGCTGGTGTAAAGTTTGCACTGGTGAAGGGATGGGTGTTTGGTGATTATATGATTGAAGCTCAAACATGAACGCTTTGTAGCTGTATCTCACGGTGAATCAAAAAAAGGGGGGGGGCAAATAATAACAAAATAATAAAGTTAACAGAATAATAAAAAAAGTAATGTGGAGTTCATGCCCAATTCAACCAGCTTAATCAATGGCTGAATAAATAGCAGTACTCCTACATTACCTAAAAAAAAAAAAAGTGCCAGGGCCACATATAGAAAGGGCTGCTAGACTCCAATAACAGAAGTTCCAGGATCAGACTAAGCACATATAGGACACTGGGTGGTTGAATACATGAATGAAACACATGACGGTATGCTCCTAAGGTTTCAAGACAGGCACTGTCAGTCACAGAGCTTTCCTTAAGGGTTGATGGACAAGTTTGATCAACGTGGAACATATCACTGTATCACTGTCATCCCGTTGCTCATCGATTTGTTCGAGTGGGCACCAGTAACGTCTCTCATTGAGAGACTTATTGTTACTGTTTTTGGCATATCCAATATGCCACGGGTAGCTTGCCAGGATCTGCTGCGCGGGCTCGATACTTTCAGTAGCTTGCCGGGCTCTCCGAGAGGGGCGGAAGAATTGAACAAGAGTAGGCCGCGTGAAAGGCAAACGCCCAACCGCTGTGCTATCGCTCCAGCCCATGGAACATATAGTTTATAAAATAATAAATAAATCAGAGTTCATGTCATTTCATGAAAGTAATAACTCTGGGTTATTTTCATTTTAATGGCAACCAATAAGTACCATATTTTGATTACAGAATATTTCCCTATACAATTGAAAACAAAATCTCTTTTGCATTACCAGGAAAAGTAAGTAGTAAGTAAATCTATTCTGAAATGATTTTAGAATAGATTCTAAGAGAGAGAAAGGAGAAAAGCGCCTGCCATAGAGACGGGCGGGGGTGGGGGGGTGATGGGAGGGAACCTGGGGTCACTGATCCACGAAATGTACACTGGTGGAGGGATGGGTGTTCGAATACTGTGACTGAAATCCAATCATGAACAGCTTTGAAAAAATAAAAAATAAATTTAAAATAAAATAAATTTAAATCTATTCTAAAGCCATGATATAACTTTTGCTAGAGGCTAGGGGTTTTGATCTTTAGTCAAAGACTAGGAAACTGACCAAGGCGGGACTCCAGCCCATCCAGAAGGGGACTATTGTGACTATTGCTTGCTCTATGATTTTGACGTGGTGGAATCCAGGTGTTGCATGTGCTTATCACCGAGTTACATCCCTGATCCCAGTATTGTGGTTTTACTTCTGTCTTTACTTCAAGGTTGGAGCCATAAGTTCAACAGAAACCAAGGCCTTCAAGTAAATCCCTATAAAGTTCATTGAGTGAGTCCCATATTGAGAGACAGCCAAACTTATCCAGTAGCCACTGATCACAATACCGAACTACATCATCCACTATCTGCAGGGTTTCGGGAGATGATTTCCTGCGCCACTTCCTCCCCCGCCCTCTGGAAAATCTGTGGCTTTCTCCACTGTCCCCTGTAGCCATGCCCTGGCACCCATAGTTAGATTTTCCACGGTGTCTAGAAGACAAGTCTCGGACTACAACTCCCGACATGCCCCGCGAAGGCGGCACGCCAGAGCGGTTAGTCATCTTTCCCCCTCCACGGCTCCGTCCACTTCCGGGACTCGGAAACGCGCGTTCCCGCGGCGGAGCGGGGGTGACGCGCACGCTCCCCCTCGCCCCCGCATCTAGGGCACAGCGACCGAGATCGGGCGGGAGTGGGAGGGGCCGCCCCTCCGGGCGACGTGTAGCGTCACGTGACGCGGGGCGCGCCCCCCCCCCTACGGCCGCGCGCCTGCGCGCGTCCCCGAGGGGCTGCTGACGGGCTTGCGCGTTTGTGCGGAACCGGAGGCGGGGACCTAGAGCCGCGGTGGCTGCGGGGGCCGCGGGCAGAAGCAGGGCGAGAGGCGGGGGCCAGGCCAGCTCCGGCACCGCGACGGCGACACTGCGAGCGAGGGAGCGAGCGCCCGGGCCCCACGGGAACGATGCTGTGGTTCCAGGGCGCCATTCCCGCCGCCATCGCGTCGGCCAAGAGCAGCGGCGCCGTCTTCGTGGTGTTCGTGGCAGGTGAAGGGGGCGGCGGCCCGAGACGCGGCCCGGGACACCCCCGCCCCCACCCCCTCCGTCTGTCAGGCCTCGCTACGGTCCCGGGCGCCCCCCGCCCCGCCGCCTTCCCCCCTGCCCCGGGGCTGCTGCTCGGCGTCCGTTTGTTTGGGGGCCGCTCGCAGCCAGGCCGGGGCGGCCGCCTCTCCCGGCGCTCGCGTCCGGGCCTCCCCCCCACAGCCCCTCGCCCTCGCCCCCCCACACCCCCTCAGCCCGCAGCCCCAAGCCCCTCCGCGCCTTAGCCCCGCAGCCCCACAGCGAGCCGAGGCCCGCCGCTACCCTCCGACGCCGATGGAGGGGGACGTGGCGGGCCGCACCCCCACCCCCACCCGGGATCGCGGGCTCGGGCGCGGCCCCGCGGGGCGCCCCAGGCCTCAGGCCCGGCCCGGGCTGCTCGGCCGGCCGCGGAGAGCGAGGGCCGGCGGCGGGGCGGGGGGCCGGGCCGGGCCGGGCCGGGCGGCCGCGCGGGGCTGCCCCGGCGCTGTCGGGAGGAAAGCTGTGTCATCGGCGAGGCAACAAAGGGAAACCACCTGATGGCAGTCCCGGCCCCCGGCCTGGCCGCGGTGGACGCCACGCAAACTCGGCAGCCCCGCGTTCCTACCTCCGCACCGCCTCCTTTCCCTGCCTTTAATAAGGATCTTGTGCGAAGAACAGCCTCGTGTGGAAACAGCTTTGTTGCAATTTGACTTTTTAAAAATCGAACAGAATCATGCTTTAGAAGTAGTAGACTTTCCGTTCTTTGTTGTCTTTCTAGTCTTAAAATCAACAGTTTCAAAAACCCTGTTTTAAGCGATACTGTGTTCTGGGTTATTTGGCTCGTTCATGCTGCTATTTTTTTTAATTTAGAGTGGCAGTGTAGTCTCAAACTGTGTAAAGTTATATTTCACATCGCTCAGAGGGGGAAAAGATTCAAAAGAAAAGGAAAATTATATGCTAGTATGCTTATTACACATATAATATAGTTCATGACATAATTTGTATTTTTCATATACGATCTTTTTGTTTCATGCCTAAATAGAACTGTTGTAGGGCCTCTGTGTGTAATTGTTTAAATTGGTGTAGAAATCAGCAAACTTTGAATTCAATGGACGTGTCCAAATAATTCTTTGAAGGCAGGATTGTTTAATTAATCTGAAAGAAGAAACGCTGGATTAGAAGTGCTGGATTTAATTTCAAATGTTTGAAAATCAGTTTAGTACATTTTATTATTACTATTACAATAGTAAAATCAAATTATAGGTCTTTAGGGTTTTGGTTTATATATTCTTCAATTAACCTGTTACTGTTGAGCACTGTTTAATGCAGTGAGAATAGAGAATATCATTGACTGTTGAATGTTTCCCTGAAGCCCCTTGCTTTTGTTTTTACTTCGAGAATTCTTTTCTTAACCCTTTCAGAATACCGTTGGTTTTTCTAGAGTTTGAGGAAGTTAATCTTTCGGACTAAGTAGGATTAGTGTCACTCAAGGGACATGTAGACAGCAGCACTGATGAAGCTGCAACTCTTAAGAGTTGCTTAGAACTCTTCTCATAACTTTCAAGAATAAGTCTGTGTAATTCCATATGAAACCTCAGCAATAACATACCAAGTCAGTGGAAAATTGAAAGGATACATTTATAGCTTGAAAGAAGAGGAGTTTTGTTGTTGGTGTTTGTTTGCTTTTTGGGCCACTCCCAGCAGTGCTGGAAGTTACTCTTAGCTCAGCACTCAGGTGACCAGATGGGATGATGGGGATCCAACCAGGTCAGCAATCAGGTCAACCGCATGCATTGTACCATTATAAGAGGAGTTTTGAGGGTGTAGTTTGCTTCATATAACCATTCAAATGGGAAACATGCCACTTGCTTATGTTTAGTGAAGTTCTCATTACTGCAATAAAAAATATGATTGGATTGATGTTAAGAGACTGATGCTAGGGATTACTTCAGCCAGTTTAACAAGGATTTTTATGGATTTATAGTTCGGTTTATTGAAAATACAACTGAAGAAATGATTGATTCTATTCTTGGGGAGCAAGAATAATGTGATAAAGATCTTGAGTCAGAGATAGGGAATAATCTGACAAGGTTCCTGACTCTGGGCCAGAGAGATAGTCTGGTGGGTAAGGGGCTTGCCTTGTAGTGGCCAACTTGGGGTGGCCAGCACCCCAGCACCCCACATTGTCCCCTGAGCACCACCAGGAGTGATCCCTGAACACAGGTGTAAGCCAAACCCTGAGCACCACTAGGTGTGAGCCCCCACCCCCCAAATGTTGTGCTGCTAGTAGATTTCCCCCACACCCCCCCTTTTTTGTGCTGCTGGATTTAAAAAAAAATTTGCAAAAATTTCTTTCCTTTCTAAAAATTATTTTTGCCTTGAGGCATGTACTCCTTGACTTTAACCACAACACCAGTTCTGGGCTTTTGTTTTGTTTTGTTTTTGATCCACACTCAGCAGTGCTCAGTGCCTACTCCTGGCTCTGTGCTCAGGGACCATTCCTTGCAGGACCTGGGAACCATATGGAGTGCAGAGGACTGAACCCACATAGCTGCTTGTGCCGTACCTGCTGTACTATTGATAATAGCTCCTTGGGGCTCAATTTTTCTGAACATTAGACAGCATTTACTGCCTTTTTGGTTAAAATAAGCCACAAGTCTTTAGGTTGAAATTTTCTAGTTTGACATTGTTGATATACTTGGGTCTACAACTGTTTTTTTTTAAAAAATTAATTTTTATAAAGTTATGCACAATAATTCATTGCATTTAATATTCAAACACCAGTTCACCACCATTGCACCTTCCCACCACCATAAGAGGACAGTGTGAAGATTGTTGTATTTCATCCTAGAGCCATTAAGCCCCTGTGTAAGAAATCACAAATGTGTATGTTAAACCCAAACAAATGTGTGCTACTCTTGGTACATCAGTGTTGTAGAGTATGAGAGGTGGCTGTGCGCTCCAGGAATTCTGAAGTTTAGAATATGAGTATAGAGCAAATTCACTCACTCACTCTCTTATGGGAGCTTTATTTCAGTCTCTGAATCTTGGCTGTTGATGAGATTATATGGCACCAGGGGCAGCTTGTGGGTGTGACTGCCAAGCTACTGGAAAACTTGGGAGTTTCGGGGACAAGGCCGACTCTTGCTCCAAGTGAGCTTGCAGATTTCAGCCACAGGTCCTGCGTACCTGGGTTTTTCTACAGATTTCCTCATGGGTGAGGCTTGTCTGAGCCTGTAGAGAGTGGCTGTGAGCATGACTGCAGTTTGGTTCTGGAGATTTTCAGCTGCATGGGTTCTGCTGGGGTGGGGAGGGGAAACTCAACTCGTCCCCCTCTGAATTGCCCAGGTGAAGACAGCCTGGTGTGGGGTCAGGACATTTTATGTTGCCAGATCTATAACTCCTAATTTCTGAGTTTATACTATTTTTGAAGTGCCTTTATTTTGAAAACTGTTTAAGCCAATAAGAATATGATGTGCTCATCTAAAATAATAGCACCTAAGATATTAAAATTCCATAACTTTGTTTATAATTTGATTAAAAACAAACTGGAGATAGGGTTGGAGCAATAGTACAGCAGATTGGGTGTTTACCTTGCATATGGCTGACTTGATTTTGGTCTCTGTCAACCCATCTTGTGTGGTTTTTTTGAGCATCATCAGGAGTGGTCCCTTAGTGCAGAGCCAGAAGTAATCAGTGTCAGGTGTCAAAAAACCAAAGAAATAGATAAACTGGAGATGCTTAAAAAAGACAAAGTTGGCCATTCATAATTCCACATTGTATTAAAATTTGCATTGGGCCAGTGATGTGGCTCATGCATGCATGATGCCTAGCATTGCAGAAAATGAAGAAAAGAAAGCTCTTGGGGCTGGAGCGATAGCACAGCAGGTAGGGCGTTTGCCTTGCTTGCAGCCGACCCGGGTTCAATTCCCAGTATCCCATTTGGTTCCCCAAGCACCTCCAGGAGTAATTCTTGAGTGCAGAGCCAGGAGTAACCCCTGTGCATCACCCAGTGTGACCCAAAAAGAAAAAAAAAAATAGAAAAAAAAAAGAAAGCTCTTGTTGACTTGAGTAATTCTGTTAAACTAATTCCTCTTTTACTTCCGCCGTTGCTGCTGCCTGTAGACTGGTCATTGATAGACATTACCAGTGGGAATATGACATTTAGAACTCTAATTACATGGTACGACATAGGTGAAGGAATGAAATGCACCAACTTCAGAAGTAGCTTACCTCCAGCTACTAGTTAACTTACTTGATATTTCTTATTTGAATGCCTCATGATTTTTATGCCTAAAGGTATTAAAAATATACTTACTATCTAAACCTTTCTTTTCCCCAGTGTTTTACTAAATAAATAAATGGACCTCAGATCCATTTTTTTTTTTTTTTTTTTTTTTGCTTTTTGGGTTACACCCGGCGATGCACAGGGGTCATTCCTGGCTCATGCACTCAGGAATTACCCCTGGCGTTGCTCAGGGGACCATATGGGATGCTGGGATTCGAACCCGGGTCGGCCGCGTGCAAGGTAAACACCCTACCCGCTGTGCTATCGCTCCAGCCCCTCAGATCCATTTTTGGATAGTTGGATAACTTTAAGTGTGGGAACCATCTTCTGCTTTTTTTTTTTATCCTGCCCTCTGTGCTTCATGACACTCCCAATCACCTAGGCCTTTCCTGGCACATAAATTTCTTGAGTTTAGTGAACTGTGGCATCTAATAGCCTAGTTCTCCCTTTTGGAGAACCTGACAAGCTACCGAGAGTCTATTGCCCACTTGGGAGAGCCTGGCAAGCTCCCCGTGGCGTGTTCATTTCCAAAATACAGTAAGAGATATATACATACCTCTCAGAGAGCCCGGCAAGCTACCAAGAGTATCCCGCCCACACGGCAGAGCCTGGCAAGCTACCCGTGGCATATTCGATATGCCAAAAACAGTAACAATTGGTCTCATTCCCCTGACCCTGAAAGAGCCTCCAATTGTTGGGAAAGTCGAGTAAAGAGAGGCTGCTAAAACATTAGGGCTGAGTGTAATAGAGACATTACTGGTGCCCGCTGGCGTAGACCAATGAACAACAGGATGACAGTGATACAGTGAACTGTGAATCATGGTATGGCTCAGCCTTTTCATCTTTTCTTTTTCTTTCTTGGTGTGATGCCAGGGACTAAATACAGAATATCACGCACGCAAAGTAAATGCTCTTACCACTGAGGTAGCCTAGCTCCCCAGCCAAGCTCTTTTATCCTTTAGGTATTGTCACCCATAGAGAACTTCTTTGACCAATTCAGATAGACTTTATTTTTCTCTCATAGCTTTGTTCTTTTTCCCCATTTTATTTTATTTTTTTCTTTTTGGGTCACCCGGTGATGCACAGGGGTTATTTCTGGCTCTGCACTCAGGAATTACCCCTAGCGGTGCTCAGGGGACCATATGGAATGCTGGGAATCGAACTAGGGTCGGCTGTGTGCAAAGCAAACGCCCTACCCGCTGTGCTATTGCTCCAGCCCCTTCCCCATTGTATTTATTATTTATTTATTTATTTGCTTTTTGGGTCACACCTGGTGATGCACAGGGGTTACTCCTGACTCTGCACTCAGGAATTACTCCTGGCGGTGCTCGGGACCATATGGGATGCTGGGAATCGAACCCAGGTCGGCGGCCGCGTGCAAGGCAAACGCCCTACCCGCTGTGCTATTGCTCCAGCCCCATTCCCCATTGTATTTAATTTTGATTTTAAACTCCACTGGGGACAGATAGTATGCCATTATTTTGGTATTTAATTTATTGGACTGGAGCAATAGCACAGTGGGTAGGGCGTTTGCCTTGCATGCAGCTGACCCGGGTTCAATTCCTATGTCCCTCTCGGAGAACCCGGCATGCTACCAAGAGTATCCCGCCCACATGGCAGAGCCTGGCAAGCTACCTGTGGCGTATTTGATATGCCAAAAACAGTAACAAGTCTCACAGTGGAGACGTTACTAGTGCCTGCTTGAGCAAATCGATGAACAGTGGGACGACAGTGCAGTACTACAGTTTATTGTACAAAGTAAATAAGGAATAAAATAGTATTCAGGCCTCTCCAACTCCCTGGAATAGTATGCTATCTCTTCAACCCCTTGGAATAAAATAGTGAATTTATGAAATAATGAAAAGAACCTCTCATGCTTAAAAGTCTTCTACAAAGTATTTATAGTAAGACTGTTTCCATAGAGATTTTCTAGATTGTTATCGAATGGAATTATTTTCTAGGAATTTTACATCTCTCTGGAGACATGTTCATAAGATCTCACTGCAAATAATAGTTTCCCCCTATTCTGCTTCAGCATCTGAAAATCTGCTAATGGAAACCTTTATTTGTTTTGTTTTTGTTAAGGGGCAACACTCAGCAGTGTTCAGGGTTCCTTGGTGCTTGGGGAGCATTTTGGGGGATCCAACTTGGATAAGCTAGTTGCAAGGCAAGCACCTTACCCACTATATTATTACTCTAGCTCCAGGGCAGAGAATATTTGTTTAGGTCTGAGTCTGCAAATGCTTTCTAGTTACTGTTTCCCTTCTATGTCTAGATTTTTCTTAATTCCTATACTTGATATTCCTGGATGTCATCACATAAATACATACTCAAGGGGGCTAGAGATATTGTAAGCATTTGATTGTAGCAGTAAATAAAAAGGAAACCCTCCTCAGGCTAAAGTGATACAGCGGATAGAGCTTTTGTCTTGCATGTGGCTGACTTGCATTCAGTTCCAACCATCCCATATAATAGTGCCCTGAACACCCCAGAAGTAATTACTGAGAGCAGAGCCTGGAGCATTGTCAGGTGTGACCCAAACCCCCAACCACCTCCCCACAAAAAAAAAAAAAAAAAGGGAAAACATCCTTGTCCTCATGGATCTTTCATTCTAGCAGAAGATGACAAACCGTAATTAGAGCTAGGAAAACAATAGTGTGTTAAAATGTGCTAAATCATGGGGGGAGGGGGGAGCAGGAATAAAGGAACTTTGCAGATATTTGAAGGTTATACTTTTAAAGTGATTAAGAGAGACTATTAGGATAATATTTGAATATATTTTAAGAAAGTTGAGTCAGTTTTGTGGATATCTGGTGAAATAACATCTCAGGCAGAGGAAATGGTACAGGTACCTTAAAACAGAGGATGTCCTTCAAAGTTGAGTATTAAAGAGAAAGAGAACAGCAAGAAAACTGTTTGATCAGAGGGAAATGGAAGTCCGAGATCATTTGTTAGGACTTTGGCTTTCATTTTGAGGAAATAAGGTGCCTCACATAGGATTTTGAGCAGAAGCTTGACTATAGTTCTGACTTTTTGAGGGAGAGAGTTGTTTCTGCTCTTAAGAGACCATGCCCAGCAGTGCAGGGTCAGTGAGGAGGGGACTTGCTACTCTCAGAGATTGCTAGGGGACCAGGTGGTGTTGGCAGTAGAGCCTGTGCCTCCTACATGCAAAGCATATGCTCAACCTGTTGTGCCTTTTTTTGGCCTCTTCAACTTTTAAAAAACATGACATACTGATTAGGGAGATTAGAAGACAAAATTTTGTTTTTATACTATACTATACTATACTATACTATACTATACTATACTATACTATACTATACTATACTATACTATACTAGCTCAGGGGTATCACTCCTTATGAAGCTTGAAGAGAGTAAGTGTGCTGAGTATCTAAACAGTATCCCTACAGTACACTCCAGCCTATTGCGCTGTTTTTCTGGTCCAAGAGGCAGTCTTAATCATCTAGATGAAAACGGTAGCTTAAATCAAGGTGGTAGAAGAGGAAGTAGTAAGAAGTGGTCAAATCTGAGTAAAATCAGTAAAATGTGGAGGTAGAGTTGATAAGGTTTTTGGCCTAATAAGTGAAAAGATTAAATTAGTGTAAACAGATTGCTGATATAACTAAGAATGGATTAAATTAGGGAAGAAGGATGTATGTAGGATGGGGAAAATAGTTGAAGAAGAGGTATGGAATCATTTTTATGAAACAGTCTTTGCATAAATTGGCAAAAGTTGCTTGCCTTTCAGAAAGTACTTAGCTCTGGTAACCTCAAGTAATTTTTATTGATTTAGGTAATTTTCTGCTGCTTACCAAGGGGTGAAATTTTAGGCCAAAATCTAGACATTATAGTTTTAAATGGAAATAATTTTTAAAATTTTTATTTGTATTTTCTGGGCCTCCTAAGTGGTGCTCAGGGAGTCTTGGGGCCACTTGCAGTGCTACTCACTCACCTAACCAAACTAGTTCAGTACTAGGGCCTAAGTATTTGGTGCTAAGTTATAGCTCCCACGTTTTCATTCCAAGATGCTTGTGGAGAACCTTTTGTGCTGGGAATCAGACAGGTCATATGCATGCTATTTCTTGTGCTGAATCTATACTGTTATTAATTTTCTTTGCGATAACATTGGTTTATGGCATTGTATGGGTTTCAGGTGTACTGCCAACACTTAAATTCAGCATCTTTATATACTTTTATATAGAAAAGTATAATTTCCATCCATCACCAACTTGATCTGTTTCATATACACTTCAGTTCCCTCTTTTTTTTGTAACCATTAATCTCTATCCAAAAAAGTTTTTTGTTTTTTTAAATAATTTTCTTTGTATTCCTCTGTATTCCATATTTTATAGTATTTATATAATACTATAGAAAGATATAGTATTTTCTATATAGTATTTTTCTTGTTCTGATTTTTCACTTATATTCCCTGGAAGGTTCATTAATGTTGAAAATGTAGAGTTTCATCTCTTTCTGTTTTCCTTTATTATTTTTGAGCCACACCTGGCAGTCCTCAGGGACTACTCCCAACTTTGTGCTCAAGAGAGTTCCTGGGAAAGCTAGGAGGGGAATCAGGTGGTTCTCGAGATCAAACCCAGACCTTTTCTGCACGAAAAACCTGTGTTTCAGTCTCTAACCCTCATCCTTTTAAAAATAGAGAATTCTAGTTTGTGGGTGTGCATGTGCACATGAGCATATGTACGTTTGCCAAATAAGAGTTTGCTTTCTTATCTTGACTGCTATAAGCTGGAAATAATCTCCTAATAGACATAATACTTCAAACATCTTATTGCTTAGGTATGGCTTGATAGAAAGTATAAATATAAATGATAGATGGTACAAATAAATATACACTCAGTGTATATTCTCAGTGTTTTTCTTAGTGTATACACTAAACACAATGAATCTGAATGAATACACTAATGTAACTGTTACCTAGACCAAGATATAAATACTTCCAGTACCCCAGAGGGCTCCTTCATAGAGTTTTCCAATCACTAACACCTCTACTATGGTAGCCAGTATACTGAATTGTATACTATACCACAAATTAGCCTGTTATCAGTATAGCTTTTATAATTTGCATACCTATAATAAAAGGCAGGTTCAAACTATAAACAGAATTGTGCTTGTCTACCATGAAATAATTCTGAAAATTAATGCTGCTGTGTAGAAGATTTAAATGCAACAGAAAGCTGCTACAGAAAGGAAGATACTGTACATTTATTTGCTAAAATGAGAACATGGGGCCAGAGAGATATAGTAGATAGGACACTTGACTTGCACAAGGCAATCCTATTTGATCCCTGACACCACGTATGGTCTCCTAAGCACCATCAGGAATGATCCCTGAGCACAGTGCCAGGCATAACCTCTTCACCCTGCCAGGTATAGCTCAAAAACCAAAAAGGCAAAACATAAAAATACTTGTGAAATTAGCAGTAGTTGTTTTTTCTTTTAAATTGTTATAGTATAATCTAGTCATACTTTGCTCTTACAGAAAATTTGTGTTATTTTGATAAAAAAATAGTACTTATGGGATTATATTTCATTTGAAGTTCTAGATTTTAAGGGAAAACGGTATGCAGGCAGCAGATACTTGTTTTTTAAGAACCTTCTGATATTTTACAGGTGATGATGAGCAGTCTACACAGATGGCTGCAAGTTGGGAAGATGAGAAAGTGACAGAAGCATCTTCAAACAGTTTTGTTGCTATTAAAATTGATACCAAAAGGTAGGTTTATGTTTTATTGGGGGCGTAAATTCTGATTGCCTTTTCCCAAATTGCTTCTTCTTTTTAAGTATTTATTTACTACTTTTTTTGTTTTGGCCCATCCCCATTAATGCTCAGGGGTTACTCCTGGCTCTGCATTCAGTAATTACTCCTAGCACTCCTCTGTAGTGAGGAGCAGGAGTTAGTGAGGAGCAGGAGTGGAGGAGGTATGGCAGTGACCTCCCCCACTCCTAGAGTGGGGGAGAATAGAGTGCAGGGATCAAGCCTGGTTAGCCGGGTGCAAGGCAAGTACCTTACCTGCTATGCTATCATTTGGCCCCTCCAAATTTATTCTGTCTTGTTGAAGAAACTTAAGTTTTTGTCTCTCCAAGTAATTTGTGCATGTAGCGCAAATGCAAAGAATTTTAGGTGTCAGTTTCCCAAAACTTGACAGAACTAATGTAAATCATATATTGGATGGATACACATACACATGCTCACACACATATACATATATATATGTGTGTATACATATGTGATATGTATGAATGAAAGTTGGCATCTCTATTTAGGTCCCATTTTGGTAATGGAAGCATTTGATGTAATAGAAACTGGGACATTTATAGGACCCTCAGAGTACAGGATTGTTTTGTGTTTTATTTTTTCTGCTTAAAAATACTTTTTTTTTTTTTTTTTTGGCTTTTTGGGTCACACCCGGCGATGCACAGGGGTTAGTCCTGGTTTTGCACTCAGGAAACACTCCTGGCGGTGCTCGGGGGACCATATGGGACGCTGGGAATCGAACCCGGGTCGGCCGCATGCAAGGCAAACTCCCTACCCGTTGTGCGTGCTATTGCTTCAGTCCCCATAGCCCCAATTTGTTGCCTCTTGAGCACTACCAGGTGTGACCACGGAATACAGAACTGAAAGTAGCCCTTGAGCATTTCCAGAAGGCTACTCACCCACTCAAGTTACTATTAAGACTAAAATATTCAAAAATTTACCTCTAAAGCTAGGGAGATAGCTCAAAGGGCTAGAATTCATGCTGGCATGCACGATTTCCTGGGCACTGCCTTGGTGACCCTGACAACCACCAGCACTGCTGGATTCAAGCAGCACCAGGCCCATCTTCGCTAAGAGCAGCTCCTAGGCCCCTGGGCATTGCTTGGTTTTGGTTTTTGGGCCACACTTAGTGGTTCTCAGGGCTTAATTCTGACTCTTTGTTCAGGGATCACTCCTGGTGAGCCTCTAGGGATTATATGGGGTGAGGGGATTGAACCTGGGTTAGCTGTGTGCAAGACGAGCACTGTATTTGCTGTACTCTCTCTGACTCTGTTTATAAACTTAAAATTAAAAAAATTTAAATATTAATAAAAACATAAAGTGTGTAATGGTACAGTCTGCTTTACAATGGCAATTACCAAATCATTTTTTAGCTGTACTGGTTTTGTTTTATTGTGGTGTTGAAGATTTGAGCTCAGGTCTCATGCATGCAAGGCATGTGCTTTGACTCTGAGCCACATCCCTCATTCTGTAATGTACAAAAGATGAATATATTGCTATATATTATTAAACTATATTATTATCTTCTAGAAGCACCTTTTAGAATTAGTAATGGCAGGTGGAATGAGAGTTTATTGGAATGTGGAAAATGTACAAGTTTCAGAGCTCTTGATATTACATATAGATTGATAAACTGGTATTTTAAAACATTTTTTTGTGTGTTTTGAGCCATACCAAATGGTACTCTCGGAATCATGCAGAGCCAAGGAATGAACTTGAGTATTCCATATGTAATGCACCGAGCCCATTAGCTGTCTCTGATTACTTACCTAGAATTTTTAAATTTCATACTAGTACGATATGGTGATTGTTGATTTTTTTTTTATTATAGACTAGTATGATATCTTTTCACTCAGTGCTAATAGAATCAATTAATATGTCTTTGAAATATGTATTAAGTTACTAGAAGTCACTGTCATCCCATTGTTCATCGATTTGTTCGAGCGGGCACCAGTAACGTCTCTCAGTGTGAGACTTGTTACTGTTTTTGGCATATCCAATATGCCACGGGTAGCTTGCCAGGCTCAGTCGTGCAGGTACGATAGCTTGCCGGGCTCTCCGAGAGGGGCGGAGGAATCAAACACGAATTGGCTGCGTGAAAGGCGAATGCCCTACCGCTGTGCTATCGCTCCAGTTACTAGAAGTACATTTACTATATCATAATAACTGAATTACCTTGTGTTTTGGTAATACTTAGTATATATTAATTTATGACGATGGCTTGCATTAAAAATAAAGTAATAAGAAATATATCACAGGTTTGCAGTGTTGGTCCATGAGGTAGTCCAGAGTGTTGGAGCATTACTTTCCATGTGGGAGCCCTAGTTAAATTCCTGGCACTTTATGGTCCCCCAAGGAAACCTGGCACAGCAAACTCAGTGCTGCACTGGGAATAGACTCCAAGCACGACTGGTTTTGCCCTGACTCCCTCCCCCTCTCAAAAATAAATGTTTATAGTACTTATCTGAGAACGTAGACATCTGAGTAAGTTTTTTATATTGTCTTATATTTTCTATTATCTTTTTTTTTTTTTTGCTTTTTGGGTCACACCCAGAGATGCTCAGAGATGCTCCTGATTTTACACTCAGGAATCACTCCTGGCAGTGCTCGGGGGACCATATGGAATGCCGGGGATCGAACCCGGGTTGGCCGCGTGCAAGGCAAACGCCTTACTCGCTGTACTATCACTCTAGCCCTGTCTTATATTTTCATGATAATTAAAGGAACTTCTAGTCTTTCGAAGCATTATTTAATTTTTGGAATTATTCTTAAACATTGGTCTGTATACATAAGTGTATTTTATGGAGGGCTCCTTACTATACATAGGGAATAATCAGACCTGCAGTACATGTGTGACCATGCATGACCTGGTGATTGCAGTGCTGCTTTGAGTTTCCAGAGTGCTGGGGACCATCAGATTACAACTGCGTGGGGTGAGGGGTCCTGTAGTGCAGGGGTATCAAACTTGGTCCTCATACATGCATGGCATACACACCTGCCTTTGGACTTTATCCAGCCCTGTATGTATATTTTACTCATCACGTAGACAATGTTACTAGACCTTTTTCCAATCATGGCCTCTTCTGACTTGTTTTCTTTGTGACTCCCTGTGTATCATGCTCTTCACCCTTCCCCTTGCTCCCATTTACATGATTTTCACCTCTGGCCCCTTGGAGTATCCAGGGGACCATATATCTGATAAGAAGACTGATTAAAAAGTCTTTCTCCTATCTCTGTCTCCCCCCTCCCATTTCATTTTACAAAAATGGTAACATTGGACATATAGTATGGACCCTTTTCCCTGTTAGAATTGGGTAATTAGTCATTTTTTGGTTGATACAGTGTTTCGAATTATTATTATGAAGTACGTAATCACCTGCACACGTAAGTCATAGGCATTAACATTGTCTCGTTACAAGATCTTGTATACAGATATTCTTGTTGCTGAGTAATCAAACTGGCAGATAATAACTTGAGTTTTAGTCATTGGGTCTTAATGGGTTACAAGAGCAAGTAGTTGTTTGTTTTTTTGGGTGTTTTTTTGCTTTTTGGGTCATGCACAGGGGTTACTCCTGGCTCTGCACTCAGAAATCACCCCTGGCGGTGCTCAGAGGACCATATAGGGTGCTGGGAATCGAACTTGGGTCAGCCACGTGCAAGGCAAACACCCTACCCGCTGTGCTATTGCTTCAGCCCCAAGAGCAAGTAGTTGTTTAATCTAAAGACTTTAAAATTAAAGTGAGTCTGTGGAGTAAGAATTACATCTTCTTCCAGAGGTGGCTATGAAAGGAACTGGTTTTAGAAAAGTACTTGTAACTGTCACTGTCTCTGTCATCCCATTGCTCATAGATTTGCTCGAGCGGGCACCAGTAACATCTCTATTGTGAGACTTGTTGTTACTGTTTTTGGCATATCGAATATGCTACGGGGAGCTTGCCAGGCTCTGCCTTGTGGGTGAGATACTCTTGGTAGCTTGCCAGGATCTTTGAGAGTGGCGGAGGGATCGAACCCATGTCGATCGCTTGCAAAGCAAATGCCCTACCCACTGTCGCTCCAGCCCACTTGTTAGCTTGAGGTACTTACTTGTAACTAGTACAGTAAAATGTAAAAAAACTTTTTAAAAAGTTGTATATTCATCTAGTGATTTTCTGTTTGATTTTGTTTTACAGTGAAGCCTGTCTCCAGTTTTCACAAATCTGTATCCTTTCAGTGAAGAATTCGTTTCTATATAATTTGAGGATTTCTTCCTTTTGGTTAGTTCATGACATTTTAAAATTATTTAGGAGTTCATACATTCATGTTTATGGAACCTTTACTGTCTTTGAGGCAGTATATTCTAGTGACTGGTATAGAAAAACTACTAAATTGTGATTATCTTTAATGCAGTATGAAAGTTTTATAATATAATTGAAATTATGAATTTTTGTTTATTATTGTTGCTATTCCTGGATGTCACCATCCCGCCGTGGCCAAATCACCATACCTACCTCTCCCCAACCAACAGCAACAGATGAGCCGAGGAACTGGGGCCACAGGCATGTTGGTAATCAGTGGCCATTTATTCAAGTCTTACAACATTATTTACAGAGAAATCAGGAAGGGTTTGGGGTAGAAATTTTTCATAGGCATGGTAGAATATTATCATAAACAATGAATAGATGTAAAGACTTTCTTCAGGGGAAGGTCTTCTAGGAAAATTACTCAAGGACAAAATCTCATCTGAGTGCTCAGCACTCCAAATTCCTGCTAGGGTAACTGCCTAGGGGCTGAATTCTATCTCCTTTCCTTAGCCAGTATCCATTTAAACGTTCACATTAAATTTATTTATTAATAAACTATGCAAAGGACATAAGGGAAAGAGAAAAGCACTATTTCACTTTCATATACAAAATTCAGAGCCCTCAGAAGATTTTTTTTTTTTTTGCTTTTGGGGTCACACCCGGCAATTCACAGGGGTTACTCCTGGCTCATGCACTTAGGAATTACTCCTGGCGGTGCTTCGGGAGACCATATGGGATGCTGGGAATCAAACCCGAGTCGGCTGGCTGCATGCAAGGCAAACGCCCTACCCGATGTGCTGTTGCTCCAGCCCCCCTCAGATGAATTTGACTTTACAAGTTACAGGGTCTAATTTGGGGATCTAAGTGATTAACGGGAAGAAGATCACAAAGGAGAGGTTAAAGATAAACACAGAGGATTAGGCACACCTGATGGAATTAGGTGTGCCTTAAGAGCACTTGATGGGTGTAACTCAGTATACCTGAGATCCCTGCGGGAGGAGCAAGGACAAACCAGTGTTAAAATGCTTAGAACTATAATCCAACAGATTATATTGTGAAATTTATAGGTGACTTTTTTTGCCCTATTAGCAGTGATATTTTGTATAAGTATTCCTTTGTCTCCCATCAGTTGTTAAGACTTAATTAAACTGTACAGATCCTGTAGTGTGTGTTCCATCCAGCTTTTTTATTGGAGACAGTGGAATTCCTTTGGAAGTAATAGCAGGAAGTGTTTCTGCAGACGAACTTGTTACCAGAATTCACAAAGTCCGACAGGTAAGAAGGAACCAAATTGGTCTTTTTATAAACATGGGAAGACAATATGTTAGGAATTTGATAATATTTTTGGAGCCACTCTGAATATTTAAGAACTTGCCATGCCATTATTTTTAATAGAAGTTAAATATGTCTTCCTGGACTGGTAAATAGCATTATAAAGTTGAGAGGTGCCTGTATACTTGAGTGACTTCTTTATTTCCCCCTTTTTTTTTTCTTACCCCCCTTTTATTTTTCTTCCCTCACCCAACCACATAAAGCAGGTAACTGTTATTAAGAGAGTACCTGTTATTAAGAGAGAACTGATGACATACCGCTTGCTATGTTTAAAAGACCATACTCGGCTTCTTATTTGCATTCATTTTAGGCAAATGACTATTATATATAACCTGTAACTTTTTTTTTTTAAAGTCTAGGAAAATCAATTTGTACTTTAAAAATCTTTTAGCTCTTGTTATCTTGTAAGAAAACAAGAGTTCAAGAGTTCATTCACTATGTGTTTATATCATGTTTTGTATTACATATAATATTTTAGTATCATCTTTTTAGAAAATGTTCTGGTTTTTGCTTGTTTTCGTGTCTCTCTAGCAGTTTTAGGCCCTGCCTGGGCTAGACCTGGAAGTGTTTGGGAACCCACGAAGTGTTGGGGGTTGGACCTCAGACCTTGTGCTCTAGCTCTTTGATTGGCCTAAAAGATATTTTCTTTAACTCCTACTGAGTATAAATAGGTTTACTCATACTTGGTTTTATCTACCTTGATTATTTTAGATTCTTACCAATTAAGTTCCAATATCTTTTCTCCTTAGATGCACTCTTTAAAAGGAGAAACAACAGTAGCAAATGGCAGCCAGTCAGAAAGCCCAGTTTCTACTCCTTCCACCTCATTTGAACCTAACAACACTTCTGAAAATGCTCAGTCCAGAAATGTAGAATTTTGTGAGACATCATCCACTACTGATGCAAAGTCAAATTCTGAAACAGGTAATTTTTAGTGTACCCTTTGAGTATAGTAGAAGTACTCCTTTTGCCTCTTTAAAGGCTATGGGTTAACGTCTTTAAGAATACTATTCCCGGGGCTGGAGTGATAGCACAGTGGGTAGGGTGTTTGCCTTGCACGCGGCCGACCCGGGTTCAAATCCCAGCATCCCATATGGTCCCCTGAGCACCGCCAGGGGTGATTCCTGGGTGCATGAGCCAGGAGTGACCCCTGTGCATTGCTGGGTGTGACCCAAAAAGGAAAAAAAAAAAAAAAGAATACTATTCCCTCTCCCTCACATTTAGTTTGTTTAAAATGTTAAATGGTTTGTCTAAAATGTATGTGTGTATCATTTAGTGGTGAAAGAGAAGTCTATAAACATGCCCTTCAGACATTAATAGGCAAGAATTGATATGAAATTCAAGAAAAGCAAGAATTTCTGCTTTTGTTTAGGGATTCTAATTGTAATTGAGTAGTTTTATAAATTCTTTCCCAGTCCACAGCATTTCTTTCCCCCTCTCTGTTTATCTTCACAAACGTGCCTTTTGGGAAGCCATGCATACATTTAGAATTATGTGACTCTGACCAGAACCTTTTTTTGTTTTTTTTTGCTTCTTGGGTCATACCCGGCGATGCACAGGGGTTACTCTGGTTCTACACTCAGGAATCACTACTGGCGGTGCTCAGGGGACCATATGGGATGCTGGGATTCGAACCTGGGTCAGCCGCATGCAAGGCAAATGCCCTACCCACTGTGCTATTGCTCCAGCCCCTGACCAGAACCTTAAAGCCTAAACAGAGAAAGGTGTTCTCAATTCAGGACCTTCCTTTTCTTCCTACTCTCAGTGAATGGCCTTGTTCATCTTCAGGTTCCTGCACAAACTCTAGCTTCACAGCATGTGTCCAAGCAGCCATCTCCTAACCAGAAGCTACACAAACCACCCTTTAGAAGGTAGAGCATGAGGGGCTGGAGAGATAGCACAGCGGGTAGGGCGTTTGCCTTGCACGCGGCCGACCCGGGTTCAAATCCCAGCATCCCATATGGTCCCCTGAGCACGGCCAACGGTAATTCCTGAGTGCAGAGCCAGGAGTAACCCCTGTGCATCGCCTAGTGTGACCCAAAAAGCAAAAAAAAAAAAAGAAGGTAGAGCATGAGAACAGGCTCACATGAGCTTGGCCAGCCTAGAAGATTTTGAAATATCCACACTAATAGATTTGAAATTGTTTTTTATAACCTGTATACATTTAAGACAATAGTCTTTGCATTTTTAAAATCAAAATGAAGATACAAAATCTTACAGAAATAAGTGATTTCTATAGGTTAATAATAAGAAGTGATGAGAATTTTTTTTAATTGAACAGGAGCTCTGTTTGGGGTTTTGTTTCTGTTTTTTGGGCCACTGTCAGTGGTTCTCAGGGGTTACTCCTGGCTTTGTGCTCAGGACCACTCCTGGTGGCCCCAGGGACCATTTGGGCTGCATGGGACTGAACTCAGGTCACCTGTGTTCAGAGCAAGTAGCTTACTCTCTCTCCATTCTCTTTACTTGGTTATTTGGGCCACACTGTGTGGTGTTCTGGGACTCTACCTGGTTTTGTGCTCAGTAGTGACCCCTGGCAATGCTCAAGGGACCATTATAATACTGGTGATTGAACCAGGATTGACTGTATTGTAAGGTAAGTGTGTAAAGTGCATTAATGCACTTTAATGTACTTTATGTCCTCTATCTGATTCCAACAAGAGAAAGATTGTACTATAAAGGACTGATTAGAGTTGTTTGTGATAAAAATCATCAAACTTCTGCTTATATACATTGAATGATAGGAGGTTTATTACCTTGCTAGAAAGTTTATTCCATTGTCAAATTTTGATTTTTAGAAAAATTCTTCCTAATATTGAGTTGAGGCCCTATAATATGTCATTGACTTTTTTTTAAAGTTTTTTATTTTTGTTTCTGAGCTGCTCCCAGTTCGTTTGAGAATCACTTCTGTTGATGCTTTGAGTTAAACATGGACTTTTTTGCATGTAAAACATGTGCTCTAACCTATTGAGCTATTTTTTCAGTCCTACCATTAACTTTAGTTCTGCTTGGAACATAACTTATGATAGTATTTGGGTATATAAGGAACAGTACCAAGTTCCTTTACAGCAGTCTTTTGTTATTGTTAGTTTTGGTGTCAAACCTGGTGATGTTCAGGAGTTACTCCTGGTTTTGCACTCAGGAAGTAACTCCTGGTGGTGCTTGGAGAACCATCTGGGTTCCCAGGAATCAAACTCAGGTGGGCTGCATACAAGGCAGGTACTTTACCTGCTGAACTATCTCTCCAGCCCAAACAGGAGTTTTATTTTAAAGTTTCATCTCCACAGGTCACTCAGATTTTGAATGTGTACAGACCTAGAGGTCTGTTTATCAGTGTAGTTCATATGCAGCTAAATACTTACATGGTTTCCAAAATTCTTTTATTTCAGAATTTTTTGGGGGGTGGGGCAAAGAGGGCTTTGGGGCAACACCCAGTTATGTTCAGAGGTTATTCCTGGCTCTTCAGCCAAGAATTATTGGTTTTTTTGTTTTATGGTTGGCTGTGCACTCAGAAATTCCTCCTGGCTTGGCTCAGTGGGTCATATGGGATGCTGGGAATTGAACGGGTCAGCTGCATGCAAGGCAAACTCCCTACCAGCTGTACTATCATTCCACCCCCTCAGTAACTTTTCTTAATAGTCTCCAGTTTGCAGTTAATAAATCCATAATTTGCTGTTAGTTCATAAGCCCATTCAGTGATTTTGGCTTAGTCATTTTTTAAGTTTTAGCTAAAATTGGCTCATATATCCTGACACTTTTTTTTTTTTTAACTTAACCATATTTGTTGTGGGGAGGATCCCAACTAGGGCTTAGGAAGCCTGCAGTTGACTCCCAGTGACATGACATTCAGTAGAAATTTAGCTTAAATAATAAACAGATTTTTCTAGTGCTGGGCGATATGTTTACCTTGCTTGTGGGGGCACTGAGTGGTCCTCCTGAGCATCTCTGACTATGGCCCTTGTGGCCCCAGCACTTCTAGGCACTAGTTGGACAACATTAGATCTTGAACAGTGCTGCTCTGTAGTGAACACTGCTTGTGGCTAAACCTGCATTTTGAGCCACAGACAGTGGCAGTGGCTAGCCCCATCTTTTTTTTGTTTGTTTGTTTTGGATCCATACCCAGCAATCCTCAAAGGTTACTATTGGCTCTGCACTCAAGAATTAACTTCTGGTGGTATTTGGGAGACCATCTGGGATGCCAGGGATCAAACCTAAGTTGGCCATGTACAAGGCAAGCACCCTACCCACTGTAATATTTGCTCCGGCCCCTATTTCTTCGTTTTCCTTTTACCTTTACCTTAATGGTCCTCAGCTATTATTATGTTGAGATCCGGATTTCAAATTTAGAAAGAGCTCATTTTTTGTCCAATCCATTTAATGTTTAAGATACAAAATTACTGATGAATGCTTTGTACTTTGTAAAAATGTAGCAGTAAACACAACATTCTTATATTTTTTTCCATTTATTTAAGGAGGAGAAAGTTCAGACCATGCCATGACGTCTCAGGAACCCAGTGGTTGCTCAAATCAAAGACCTGCAGAGGACCTCACCGTCAGAGTAGAAAGGTTTGATTTTATTTTTGTAAATACTATGTAAAAGACTGTGGGTTTTAGTTATTTCTGTTATTTGATTTAAAGTTAAAATTATGCACATAAAGTTTTAGAAATTTGTGGGTAGAATTTTTTAGTACCCGACCAACTTATTTGGATCATAAAGATTATATTCTGTCTATGACTGAAATTCAATCATGAACAGCTATGTAACGACGGTCTATCTTACATTGATTCAATAAAAAAAAGTAAAAAAAAATGTATTCTGTAAGTAAATATCTCCTGTATTTCTGAAGTCACAAGTCAGTTGTAGGTCTGTTCATTCTGTATCCTCATTCTTTCCCCTTCTCAGTGCTGTTGTTGAGAAAGTCAGGAGTGTTTGATTCTTCTTACTGAGGTTCCACACTTACGTGGCACCAAGAATCATAAATGCAGTGTTGCTAGAATTGACCTTTGCATGTTGGATGGTTTCAGAGAGTGAACTTAAGGCCTTATCCATGGAAATCACTGATACGTATCCTTGCACCCATTTGTATAATTTTTGGTGGTATTTTGATGTGTGTGTGTGTGTGTATTTTCATCTGCCACTCGTGATTTTAATTTTATGGTAATTACAGATCAGTAAAAACTCAGCTAATTTTACCCCTAATGAACTGAGGTCTGTGTTTTGCATAAGGGGCTGTCTACTAAATGTCATGTATTCTAATGATCAGATAAAATTTCTGATTTATATTTTCTAGTTTAGTATTTTTTATGATAATTATCAAATCACTGTCTTACATTCTGATTCATGAAAGTTATAAATAATGATAAATCTATAGCAGGAATTTTCTCTTTTTCCTGACTTAAAACCCCATTTAGGGTTACGTGGAAGTTAAAAGAAATTCTGGGCCAGAGAGATAGTCCAGGGGTAAGGTGCTTGTTTTGCATGTGACCAACCCTAGTTCGAATCCTGGCACCCCATATGGTCCCCTGAACTTTGCCAGGAGTGATCCCTGAACACTGCTAGGAGTAAGCTCTAAGCTTCACCAGGCCCCCCAAACTAAAATATGATCCTTAGTGAAATAGTGCTCAGAGATTGCTCTTCCTGGTGTTTAGGGGCCATACATTGGATGCTGGCAACCGGACCAGTCCTACTGCATGCAAAGCATTATATGCTAGCTCTTTGAACTATCTCCCTGGTCCGAGATGACCTTTTTTATTCACATAGATGCAGTCAAGGGAATAAAGGTTCAAAATAATCGCTGACAGGGTCAGAAAGATAGTACAGGAGGTAATGCCCTTGTCTTGCATGCAGACACTTTAGCCAACCCTGGTTTGATCCCTGAACATATGGTCCCCTGAGTACTGCATGGGTCACTCCTGAGTACTGATCCAAAAATAGTCCCTGAGCACCACTGGATGTGGCCCCAAACAACACCTCCCTCAAATAAACACTGACATTGTATATTTGGGTTCACTCATGACTCAGTAAAAAATCAGCTTCATGTTTGCAAAACCTAGAATTCTGATTGTTCTTAATTGGAGTTGGGGTGGTGCCAGAATTTGATGAGAAGAGCATGCTGGATCCTTTCCCAGTAATGAGGAAATGTCAAAACGTTGGAAGAATAGCACTGGGTAACCAGAGTTCCCAGTAACTACTCCTTTCTTTCCTTCTGTTTTGCTCACACCAAGTTCTGCAACTATACATTCTACTCTGTGGGGGGGTTGTGTGTGTGGGGGGGGTGGGGGGTGAAGTGACTAAAAAAACAGAAAATGATTTTGAGACTTGAGGTGATACAGAAAAGAAACAGCAGGTAGACTTTTATTTTGGATTGTGGTCAGATATTCTCAGAAAGGAAGTTTCTGTTTCATTTTATTTTCTGTTATTTCTTAGTAGCTTCCAATCTTTCATCTAATACAGGGATTAGCTCTTTTGGTGGACCCGGGGTAGTAGGGAGGTTTGGACCACACTTGGCTCTGTGCTTAGGAGTGACTCCTGACAGTGCTCAAGGGACATGTGTGCTGGGGATTTGATTCAGAGTTATTGCCATCATATGTGGTGCTGGAGATTGAACTATGGTCATAGCCACCATAGCCACATGCAAGGCAAATGCCTTACTTTATGTACCACCTCTCCAGCCCCAAGAATCAGCATCTTTCCCTCTCTTTATTCAGAAGTGGCAAATGCTAGTCACTGAGCATTAATACTTAAATTCAGGAGAAGGAGGAACCACAGTTGTAAGGGTGCTTGTGTATGTGTGTACATGTATGCTACCAGAGATGTATGCTACCAGAGATTGACTCAGTGCATCACACAAAAAGCTCTGTGCTATGTTTCAGACTGTTAGAGATTTATTTTTAATTAAAAAACAACTTTATAAAGTTTTATTGTAATTTAGCTAACATGGTTATAATAGTCTTCATGTGTATGGTTTTGATGTCAAAATTATTGGACCTTTACCATCACCAAAGTGTACAAGACTCATCCTCCATTCTTTTTACGTCACTTTGTTACTTCACCTTTTTCTTCTCCCTTATGTCTTCCCCTTACTGCTTGATGATTTAAGTTTTATAATACAAGGCCAAGTATCATTAGTCACTGTCTGTTCCTGTATTTTGTTTCTCTACGTATCACAGATGAGATCATCTGACATTTGTCCTTTTCCTTCTGACTTTTTTTTATTATGTTCTCCAGTTCATCCAGCACAGCCCTGAAGTTATTTCTCAGTGTATTTTATGGATGCTGGACTAATTTTGAGGTCTTTAATCTATGTGTAGATTGTGTAGGTTTGAGAAAGGTTTTTAGTGGAGTCTAGCTTGCAGTGCTTAGGAACATGAGCCATTGACCCATCATCCAGGTCACATGGTAAATGTATCTTTTGGCTATATTTATCTGAATAGGAATTTTGGTGTTTCAGGTTTTGGCTAATTTTTTAGGGTGACTATACTAATTTATAATATCTCGTGAGATATTACGTGATTCCCCCTTTTTTTTTCTCTAATACATACTTCTAATTTCTCAATGAATCTTTGTTTTAGTTTTTTTGTTTGTATGTTTTGACAGGTTTTGGTGTGCGGCCATGCCCAACAGTAATATTTAGGGGTTATTCCCCACAGCTCATTGCTTGGGGAAGCATGCAGTGCTGGGGATGGAACCTGAGCCTTCTGCACACAAAGCGTGTGTTCCAGCCTGTTGAGCCTCTTTCTCTGTTCCTCTCATCATTATTATTTTTTTGTTTTGTTTTGTTTTGGGGTCATACCTAATGATGCTCAGGGGTTACTCCTGACTTTGCACTTAGGAATTACTACTGGACCACAAGGTCGTAGAGATTGAACTCAGGGTTTCATGCATGCAAGACATTGAGTTAAATCCCCTTCTGAGAATCATTGTGTTGCTTTTATTTTATGTTTTCCCTTCCATTCCCTTAGTTGTTGTTTCTGTTCAGAGCATAGTTGATTGTGATGCCCCAGAGATCACATACTTTGTGTGGTACCAGGGATCCACAGTAGCAGAGCTGCTAGATTCACACTCAGGCTTGCAAGGCAGTGCCAGGGATTGAAGTCAGGCCTCACCTTTTCACATTTGTGGGGCAGGCACTCCACCACCCTCTATCCTGCCCCAGAAATCGTTACGTTTTCCTTTGTATTTTGGACCACACCTAGTGATGCTCAGGTCTGTTTCAGGCTCCATGCTTTGGGGTTGCTCATGGCAGTATTGAAGCTACCATGTGATATTCAGGGGATCAAACCCTGGCCTCATGAAGGCATGTGCTTCAGTCTTTTGAGATATCTCTCCATCTCCATTTGTGTTTGAGTTTTATTACTCTGTAGCTTTTTTTATGGTCTTTCAGTTTTTTCTTCAACCCCCAGGCCTGCCTAATTAATTGTCATCTTCATCACTGTTTACATATAATGCTATCCAAGTTCACACATCGGATTAGAGTGTTTACAGACACTTGGCCACACTGCTCATATAGGCAGCTTTCCTTTGGTTGTGGTATTTGCACATATGCTTACTACCAGGGGTTCATATTCTTTAGTTGTATTACACAAATTACAGTTGTAGCACTCACGGGGGATCACTGTGACCTCACATCCGCTTACCAGGAGACACTGCAATCCTCACACATGCCTATACGTGGTTGTCAGTGCTAGTTTTGGTGCTTGCACATCTTTTTAACTTTGTTGCCTGTCCAGAGGCTCTTTGGAGCTGCTTAAATATACCTGACTAGTATGTTTAAGCATACTATGGCTAGTGGCTGGAAATTATTTGTGGTACGAAGGGTCATAGACTGAAGAGATGCCAGGCTCAAACAGCACAGCTGCTACGACTGTGCTTAGAACACAGTACTAGAAATTTGAGTTCCTGAGCCTGTAAGGAAGGCATTCTAAATACCATGTCAGCAGTGCTGGGCTGTGCCTGTGGGCCACTCCCAGTGATACTCAGCCAGACGGTATAGCCATGCTGCTTGGGCCAGCAGTGCTTGGGAACTTCACGCATGCAGCACATACTCTCCACCCTTGTGAGCTTTTTCATCCACCTCAGTTACTGGTTTTTAATTGACGAACATCTTAGAGTTAAGCAGTATCAGTATCAGTATTTTATGTACATGCTTTAGTTTTTAAAATGTAAAAATTACATATTAATGTGTTTATATAAGGGATAAAACATTTCTATTTTTTGAAAATGTATATATTTTAAAATCAAACATGTAGATGGAAAGAGGGAGCTATAGGGAAGCTCACTAGAGCTTGAGCCTTGAACTAGGCTTCTGATGGTCTTTCATTGACTCATGAATTTCTCCTGTGGAATTGGGGCCAGGAAGGTAAGTTTTTGTTTTGCCATTAGGAGATTTTCTTTTTTGTTTTTTGTTTGTATCTCCACTATACTTTGTAACTAATAAATATCCTTTCAAAACATAGACTAACCAAAAAACTTGAAGAAAGGAGAGAAGAGAAAAGGAAAGAGGAAGAACAGGTAAAGTCCATTACTATACTAATACTCTTCTCAAGGGGGGAGGTTTTGTGTGTGTGTGTGTGTGTGTGTGTGTGTGTGTATGTGTGTGTGTGTGTGTGTGTGTGTGTGTGTGTGTGTGTGTTTGGGCCACACCCAGTGATGTTGAGGGCTTATTCCTGATTCTTCACTCACAAATTACTGTTGGTGGGCTTTGGGGGACCAGATGGGATGCCAGGGATAGAACCTGGGTTAGCTGCATACTAAGTACCTGGCCCACTGAACTATCTCTCCAGCCCCAAATGAGAGAACTCTTGATTTCTTACTCAATTTGGCAGACTTATTGATGACTTAGTATGGCTCACTGTTGTACAATAAGGGAAATTAAATTCTTCCCTTTATTATAGAATTGTATACTTTTTTTGTGTTCTTAAAAAGTCCTCGAATAAATTCGGTCATTTATTTCTCCCTATGAGTCTTTTCACTAAGAATAAAGGGACTTGGATTGAAAAGTTTGGTTGTGAAACAAATCAAGCTCAACCTTTCTGCTTTCTTTTAATAAAAACTAGAGCTTTTGCTTATTTTTGTCTTCTCATGTTATTGTGATTCAGTGCACCTAAATGACATCCTTAGTTTTTTTTTTTTCTCATGCCAAATGATTATCATATTGACCTTGGAGACTGAAGGCCTGTCATTCAGCTGACTTTCAAATTACTTTGACCATATAACTTTAACCATTGGCAAAGATTTATAGTAAACATCAATTCTTTCTATTAAATTCATCTAGATCCTTACGTTTTCTGAAGTTGATTGTTTTGTTGGTTACACCCTATAACCAGCTTTGACTTACATATAAAATAATAACTAGGAAAACTCAACATTTTGGTTTGGGGCTCATAAAACTTTACTTTCATTTTAATTCAGAGGGAGATTAAAAAGGAAATTGAAAGGAGAAAAACTGGAAAAGAGATGTTGGATTATAAAAGGAAGCAAGAAGAAGAATTAACAAAAAGAATGTTAGAGGAAAGAAACAGAGAAAAGGCAGAAGATAGGGCAGCCCGAGAGCGTATTAAACAGCAGATTGCATTGGTGAGTAATTGTTTTTTCTTACCTTCTTTTTTTTAAACTTAAACATAGTGTTCTTTTAGAAAATAAAAACTTTACACAGAAAATATTTTACATGAATAATGTATATATGCACATGCTCATTTAATTAAGCAAAATAAACTTTTTAGGTATAAGACTTTTAAAAAAATTTATTTAACTTTATTTAAACATTGTGGTTTACAGAGTTGTTCATAATACAGTTGTATTCGGGCATTCAGTATTCAAACACCAGTTCTACCATAAGTGTGACCTTACCACCAGTATTGTTTTCAGCCTCCCACCCACCCCCTATGCCTGTCCCCCTGGCAAGCAAAAATACTATATATTGCTTATTAGAACAAAACAATTCCACGATTTAATGGAATTACCAAGAAATACTTCAGTAAAAGTAAATTTGTGAAAATTGTAATATCTCATTATGGGGTTATTAAGTCTTAATGTGAGGGTTCACTGAGCTGTTCATTACTAGTTGAGTTTTCTATGTTACTATTTTTGTTTATTGAGTTTAGTTGGCTCCTACACTACCTTGTCATCCAATTTGGTGTGCTTCTACTAGGCTGTCAATATTAAGGCAAAAGGTTCTAAAAATCATTCAAGTATGAGATAGTGAAGGGGCAGAGAAATAGTACAGGTGTGTAAACACTGCCAGGAATGATCCTTGAGAATAGAACCATGAGTAAGCCCTGAGTACGACCAGGTGTGACCCCTCCCTGCAAAAAGAAATGAGCCTGTGAACCTGAGATGAAAGTAATAAGAGTAAATAAACACATTTCATAACTCGTCAGTTTATCTTCTCTTCCACTGCATTGGTGAGTACTAAGTGGTTAGTTCTTGTTATGGGGACACTCAGTGGTACTTGGGTTGCCAGTGTGTTGTCAGGCATCAAACTCAGGGCTGCACATATGTGCAAGACATGTGTTTTATCACTTGCATCATATTCCTGGTCTCTTAATTTGATGTGTATATTTTCAGTAGTGGCTGGAGCGATAGCACAGTGGGTAGGGCATTTGCCTTACACAAAGCCGACCCAAGTTCGATTCCTCTACCCCTCTCGGAGAGCCCAGCAAGCTACTGAGAGTATCTTGCCCTCCCAGCAGAGCTTGGCTAGCTACCTGTGGCGTATTTGATATGCCAAAAACAGTAACAAGTCTTATAATGGAGATGTTTCTGGTGCCTGCTCGAGCAAATCAATGAGCAATGGGATGACAGTGATACAGTGACAGTGATTTTCAGTAATGTTAATGTTTGAGCCACATCCTTAGCTCTAAGTTTATTTTTAGTGCTTGATTTTCGAACATTTGCAATACTGTTTTTATACACACATCGGTTTTGTTTTATTACTAGGTAGTGCCACAAGAGTAGATTTTAGAGACTCAAAATACCAACTTGGGGGGCCGGAGCGATAGCACAGCAGGTAGGGCGTTTGCCTTGCACGCGGCCGACCCGGGTTCGATCCCCGGCATCCCATATGGTCCCCCAAGCACCGCCAGGAGTAATTCCTGAGTGCAAAGCCAGGAGTAACCCCTGAGCATCGCTGGGTGTGACCCAAAAAGCAAAAAAAAAAAAAAAAAACCAACTTGGTTTCTTTTATTAGGGATTGTTTATTTAATGAAAATACATTTTGAGGTTAAAATTGAATAAACTTTTTTCAAACACCTTTTCTCTAGCATATTTCATTAATTGCACTTCATTTTTGTGCTTTGCAAATACTGTATTTTTTAACAGATTGGAAGAAATTTGTCAAAAAGTTTGAGTTGTTGAAGGCTCAAAAGATGATTAATATTAAAAAAAAATAGCATTCTGTCATTCAGTTTCTTACCAGGTTAGGGGTGGGGGCAGTACCTTGTGTTCAACTAATACTTTCTGCTCTGGTTTTCTCACTGTGCTCAGAGGACCATGTGGCATTTGTTAGCAATGAAAACTTTTGTTTTTTATTTTACACCCAGGTGGTGCTAGAGAGGGGACTGTGGAGGGTGGGCACTACTCCTGTCTCTCTGCTCTGGGGACATGTAGTTCCAGGAATCAAACTTTGGCCTCTTACATGCAAAGTATGCATTCAGTCTGGTGGATCTCTATAGCCCCAAAAAAGTCATTTTTAAAATATGTGTAGTGTCATCCAAAAGAACAAAAGCAACCGCTGTTGGAGAGGATGTGGGGAGAAAGGGACCCTTCTTCACTGCTGGTGGGAATGCCGACTGGTTCAGCCCTTCTGGAAAACAATTTGGACGATTCTCAAAAAATTAGATATTGAATTCCCATTTGACCCAGCAATACCACTGCTGGGAATATATCCCAGAGAGGCAAAAAAGTACAATCGAAACAACATCTGCACATGTATGTTCATCGCAGCACTGTTTACAATAGCCAGAATCTGGAAAAAACCCGAATGCCCCAGAACGGATGACTGGTTGAGGAAACTTTGGTACATCTATACAATGGAATACTATGCAGCTGTTAGAAAAAAGGAGGTCAAGAATTTTGTAGTTAAGTGGATGGGCATGAAAAGTTTCATGCTGAGTGAAATGAGTCAGAAAGAGAGAGACAGACATAGAAAGATTGCACTCATCTATGGTATATAGAATAACAGAGTGGGAGACTATCACCCAAGAACTGTAGAAATAAGTACCAGGAGGTTGACTCCATGGCTTCGAGGCTGGCCTCACGTTCCGGGGAAAGGTCAACTCAGAGAAGCGATCACCAACTACATTGTAGTCGAAGGCCATGTGGGGGAAGGGAGTTGCGGGCTGAATGAGGGCTAGAGACTGAGCACAGCGGCCACTGAACACCTTTATTGCAAACCACAACAGCTAATTAGAGAGAGAGAACAGAAGGGAATGCCTTGCCACAGTGGCAGGGTGGGGTGGGGGGGAGATGGGATTGGGGAGGGTGGGAGGGATGCTGGGTTTACGGGTGGTGGAGAATGGGCACTGGTGAAGGGATGGGTTCCCGAACTTTGTATGAGGGAAGTATAAGCACAAAAGTGTATAAATCTGTAACTGTAAAAAAAAAAAAAAAGAAATGTCACATCATGGTGAAAAGTAAAAAAAAAAAAAAAAAAAAAAAATCAAAGAAAAAGCTAATAAAAAAGTAACTAGAAAGTTCTAGAAAAATTAATTCATTGAAATAAAAATATATTTAGATTTAAAAGAGAAGAGTGGGGCTTATGAACAAAAATAAAGACCTAAAATTTATAAAGAAAAAAAAAATATATGTGTAGTGTTATTCAGACACAATCTTTCTGCACATTCTCTACAGTGTTGTATATGTTTAAATTCTGTATGCACTTGGAAACCAAAAACATTTCCCACAAAATTTCAGTATAATGATTTGGAATGGAACATAGAGTATCTGTAAGACATGCCTGTAATCAAAAGGTAGGTTTTATGCATTTCTGAGGCCTGTGTTTGATTCTTGGCACTGCAAGAATTATAAGGTAGTTCTCAAATGTCTTAGGAAAGAAGCTAAAAATTCATAATAAAGTAATACTTTGAATGTCTCCTAGAAAGAATGCAGTCTCTTCTAGTTGCAGCCATTCATTTTGGGAGTCATTCAAAGGATTTAGATGCATCAAGTAGGACTTTTGATGGGTTAGCACCAAATATATTTAGAATTAAGTAGTTTTAATACATATAAAAAAAATCTCTACCATGGCAGAACCTGGCAAGCTAACCTGGCAGGTGGTGTACTCGATATGTCAAAAACAGTAACAGTAATGGTCCTTATTTCCCTGATCCTGAAAGAGCCCCCAGTACGCCATTGGGCTACAGTAGCATGCAACAGGGACGAATGGAGACGTTACTGGCGCCCACTCGAGTAAATCGATGAACAACGGGAGGACAGTGCAACAGTGATACAGGGGCTGGAGCAATAGTACAGCAGGTAGAGCGTTTGCCTTGCACGCGGCCAACTCAGGTTCGATTCCCAGCATCCCATAAGGCTCCCTGAGCACAGCCAGAAGTAATCCCTGAGTACAGTGCCAGGAGTAACACCTGTGCATCGCCGGGTGTGACCCAAAAAGAAAAAAGAAACACCTCTACCAACCCAGATTCAATCCCTAGCACAAATGTGGTTCCCTGAGCACCACAGGGAGTATTCCTTGAGCACAGAGCCAGTAGTAACAGTAGTAAGCCCTAAGCAACATTGGGTGTGGCCCAACAATCATTAAAAAAAAGACAAACCCAAAAATCCAAACTCAAAAATGCCCCAAAAAATCCACCTCTAGTATTGCTTGTTCATTCACTAAAATTTACTATGTTCATATTGTATTCCAGACATTATGCTCTGGAGAATATGGAGTGAGCCAAACCAAATCTCTTGTTTGTTTGTTTGTTTGTTTTTATGGGGAAGAGTTTGTTTTGGTCATACTTGTGATGCTTGGGGGTTGCTCTCAACAAGTGCTTGGATGGGATTCCAACATGGAAAACATGTACACAGTCTAGTTATTTGTCCGGCCCATGTCTCTTGTTTGTTTAATGGCAGCTCTGATCCTGATTCTTTTTTTTTTTTTTTTTTTCTTTTTGGGCACACCTGGCGATGCTCAGGGGTTATTCCTGGCTTTGCACTCAGGAATCGCTCCTGGCAGTGCTCAGGCAGGAGATCATGTGGGATGCTGGGAATCGAACACGGGTCGGCCGCATGCAAGGCAAACGCCCTACCCGCTGTGCTATTGCTCCAGCCCCTGATCCTGATTCTTGATAGTTGATATAATACTAAAACATGTCAGCTGAGCCTCATAAATAATTCAAGGGTCTAGGATATATGCCTTCTATTTGCTAGAACCTGAATTCAGTCCCCAGCATCTCATGCCCCCTGAGCATCTCTGGATGGGGGACTTTACCACTAGAGTGATGGTGGTGGCCTCCAGTACTGCATTGCTGGGCCCCAAGTAGTAAATAGTCATGGCCAGGTGGCTGAGTATCACTGGGAGTGTGTCCTGGGCCCCTGAGCATTGCTTGGGAGCACACCCGCCTCCCACACCATCCTGAATGATAAAGTGCACATATAACTTCAGGGAAATTAATATTTTTTATTGTGTTTGGGAATAATGTGAGTAGATCATTGTGGCAGCGGAGATGATTAGTGTCTAATGGCTGTTTTAAAGGACCGTGCTGAGAGGGCTGCTCGCTTTGCAAAGACAAAGGAAGAAGTAGAAGCTGCCAAAGCTGCTGCCTTGCTGGCCAAACAGACAGAAATGGAAGTCAAGAGAGATGCTGCTGCGAGAGAAAGAAGGTATTTCACTTCATGCTACAATATTTTTTTGTGCTAGTTGAATCAGGAGCATACTGATTGTGAACACTTTTATTTATTACTTATTTAAAAAAAATTTTTGGCTATATCTGATGGTGCTCAGGCGTACAGCACTGTGCTTGGAAATCCATGCAGAGCCAGGGGTAAAGCAATACTCTGGGACCATATCATTGATGAGGGTCAGACTGAGGCTCAGCATTCAGGATCAGCACCTTAACGCCTGTATCATCTCTCTGGCCCCTGCTTTTTCACACTGTGGCCTCAGTAGATTTGCTACCAAAAATGTACCGAAGCTGTTTGAGCTATCTTTCTGGCTCTCGAATGTTTTATTTAAAAAAAATTATTGTGGAGGCCACACCCTACAGTGCTGGGACAGGGAACATTTGCCTGTCCTCTGTTGCTTGAGTCATATCCTTTATCCCACTCTTTTATTTCCCCTCAAATTTAGCTTTATTGTCTGAGAATAACTCTTCAGGTTGTATTAGGAGAGCCAAGGACTTCCCTCTACTATCAGGATCTTGATAGAAGATGAGGAGAAAAATTTAACCCTTTCAAAAATTTATTAATCACTGAAGAGGGTTTTAGTTTATTTTGTTCTCTGTTTGGGCTACACCCTGCCTTACTTCTGACTCTAACTCAGGGATCACTTCTGGTGGGATTAGGGGACAAATTGGGATGCTGCTGTACTATTGCCTTTTCTTGTATTATTGCTGTACCAGCCCTAAAGATCAGGTTCCACCTCCACATCAGTTGTGGTGTCTGTTTTACTATGTATGCTTTTGTGGGCTACTTAGTTGGAGCAGTTGCCATGCCTATCCTGTAGTGATGGGGGTAGATAAAATATTACTGATGATGATGCCAGTGTACTAGGGGCAAGGTAGTTCTTAAAAACAGAACATAAGTTGCAAAAAAAAAAATACTAAGCATTTTGTTTCCATCATATTCTGGTAATTAAATTATTGTTAAAGTTTATTTTCTTTGTACATCTGTATTTTTTATACTGGAAAATTAATTAGACATTACTTTTATAGTAGATCAAAAATGATTTTTGCTTTTTAGAAAAATGCTCAATGTCATTAGTAATTAGGGAAATCAGATAACAATGAGAAATTATTTTGTACTCTAAGATTAAATTTTATACCTAAATTTAAAGTGATAGCAAGTTCTGATGAGTTTTGAAGACTTTCGAACTTTCCTACATTGCCATGGAATTATAAAATGGTGCAGTCACCTTGGAAAAATAAGTGGGTAGTTTCTCAAGATGTTATAATTACTATAACATAACATCAAAATATTAATGATTACTATAACCTTAGCAGTCTTGCATGGAAATATATACTCAAAGGAGCTGGTCTGATAGGAGCATGCCCAGCACATACAAGGCCCTGTTTGTTCCCCAGCACCATGTCAGCTCCCAGCACTGCTGGGTGTGGCCACTTTTTTGATGAATTTATGTTGAAATTATACTCTTGGTACTTGGCATAATATAATTTGCATGTGCTTATATTTAGAATTTCAAACGGATTATATAAAATTTTTTCTAAAAATGTTTTATTAAAACTTTTGGTTCTAGTGAATAGTTACACCTTTTAATTCCTTTGTAGATATTAATAGGGAATAAAGTTCACTGGGTTTACCGGATTATAGGTTTCAGAATTACAGAAAGGAAATGAAATTTTTATGATTTGTTATTCCTTAGCATTTTTTCACAATAAGCACATTTCATTCTTTTTTTATTTTTATTTTATTTTATTTTATTTTTTAATTAGTGAGTCACAGTAAAGGTACAGTTACAGATTCAAACATTTCGTGCTTGTTTTTTCCCTCATGCAGTGTTTGGGAGCCCATCCCTTCACCAGTGTCCATTCTCCATCACCAATGAACCCAGTATCCCTCCAACCTCCAATCCCATCCCCCCCACCCCACCTCTGTGGCAGGGCATTCCAGTTTGTTCTCTCTCTCTCCTTTTGGGTGTGGTCTGCAATAGGGGTATTGAGTGGCCATCATGTTCGATCACTAGTCCACTTTCAGCACGCATTCCCCTTACCATGCGGGATCTCCACTCACAATTTACTTGGTGTTCCCTTCTCCATTTGGTATGACTTTCCCCCAGCGTGTGAGGCCAGGTTCCAAGCTATGGAGTCAACCTCCTGGTATTGTATACTACTATTCTTGGGTATTAGTCTCCTACTCTGTTATATTCCACAGATGAGTGCAATCTTTCTATGTCTGTCCCTCTCTTTCTGACTCATTTCACTTAGCATGATACTTTCCATGTTGATCCACTTATATGCAAAGTTCATGACTTCATGTTTTCTAATAGCTGCATAGTATTCCATTGTATAGATGTATTAGAGTTTCTTTAACCAGTCATCTGTTCTTGGGCACTCGGGTTTTTTCTAGGTTCTGGCTATTGTAAACAGTGCCTCGATGAACATATAAGTGCAGATGTCATTTCGACTATACTTTTTTGTTTCTCCAGGGTATATTCCCAGAAGTGGTATTGCTGGGTCAAATAGAAGCTCAATTTCTATTTTTTTTGAGAAACGTCCATATTGTTTTCCAAAGGGGCTGGACCAGTTGGCATTCCCACCAGCAGTGCAGGAGGGTCCTTTTCTCCCCACATCTTCTCCAACAGCGGTTGCTTTTGTTCTTTTGGATGTGTGCCATCCTCTGTAAACACATTTCATTCTTATAAAAAAAGCACCAGGTATATATTCAAGAAAAAAAAAATGTTCAAAAATCTGTAGAAGAATATGAGCATTATTAGCCAATGTGATAATAACTGTACCATCAGATGAATAATGGATAAGCATAGTATAGTAATCCTTTGCAATGGAATATTACTCAGCATTAAAAGGAATCAAGTACTGACATATACTATAACATGAATGAACTTTGAAAATATCCCACAGGAGAAGCCAGTTACCCTAAAGTCACACTTTGTTTGAAGTCATTAAATGAAATACCTGAAATAGGTAAATCTAAGTCTGTATGATTAGTAGCAGCTAGAGGGCAGAGAAATACCTCTCCCTATTTCTTTTATTTTGTGTATAAAGCCAGACATCTACATTTGATTCCCAGCACCACATGGTCCGAACACTGCTGGAGTGACCCCCTTAACAAGCTGGGAGTAGCCCCTGAGCACAGTTGGGCATAGCCCCAAAACTGGAAGAAGAAAAAAAAAAAGCCCAACAATAATTAATTGCCAAGTTCTTGCTGGAAGAGGGGGAAAAACTGATAATGAGCATAGGGTTTAGTTTGGCAGTGATAAAACTGTTTTGAAATTAATGGTGACAGTTGCACAACTCTTGACTATTTAAAGCTGCTGTGTGCTTCAAGGAGACTTTTCCTGGGGTTAAGGATAAACGTTCCCAAAAATTTGGTTAGGTACTTTATATTTCAGTAGACCTTTATTTAAAATAAATTATCTGATATTTGTGAGGATGAAATCTTTTTTTTTTTATTAGTTTATTTTTAATTAGAGAGTCATCGTGAGGGTACAGTTACAGATCCATACATCTTTGTGCTCATGTTTCCCCCATACAAAGTTTGATAACCCATCCCTTCACCAGTGCCCATTCTCCACCACCAGTAAACCCAACATCCCTCCCCCCTCCCCAATCCCGTCTCCCCCCACCCCACCCTGCCACTATGGCAGGGAATTCCCTTTTGTTCTCTCTCTGATTAGGTGTTGTGGTTTGCAATAAAGGTGTTGAGTGGCCATTGTGTTCAGTCTCTAGTCTGTATTTGGCCCGCATCATCTTTCCCCCACATGACCTCCAACCACATTTTACTTGGTGGTCCCTTCCCTGAGTTACCCAGAATGAGAGACCAGCCTCCAAGCCATGGAGACAATCTCCTGGTACTTATTTCTACTATTCTTGGGTATTAGTCTCCTACTCTGTTATTTTATATTCCACAGATGAGTGCAATCTTTCTATGTCTGACTCTCTTTCTGACTCATTTCACTTAGCATGATACTTTCCATGTTGATCCACTTATATGCAAACGTCATGACCTCATTTTTTCTAACAGCTGCATAGTATTCCATTGTATAGATGTACCAGAGTTTCTTCAACCAGTCATCTGTTCTAGGGCACTCAGGTTTTTTCCAGATTCTGGCTATTGTAAACAGTGCTGCGGTGAACATATAAGTGCATATGTCACTTCGACTATACTTTTTGGCTTTTCTGGGATATATTCCCAGCAGTGGTATTGCTGGGTCAAATGGGAGCTCAACCTCTAGTTTTTTGAGAATCGTCCATACTGTTTTCCAAAAGGGCTGAACTAGCCGGCATTCCCACCAGCAGTGTAGAAGGGTCCCTTTCTCCCCACATCCTCTCCAACAGCGGTTGCTTTTGTTCTTTTGGATGTGTGCTAGTCTCTGTGGTGTGAGGTGGTATCTCATGGTTGTTTTTTTTTTTTTGCTTTTTGGGTCACACCCAGCAATGCACAGGGGTCACTCCTGGCTCTTGCACTCAGTAATCACCCTTGGCGGTGCTCAGGGGACCATATGGGATGCTGGGATTTGAACCTGGGTCGGCCACGTGCAAGGCAAACGCCCTACCCGCTGTGCTATCACTCCAGCCCCTCATGGTTGTTTTGATCTGCATCTCTCTGACGATTAGTGATGTAGGGCACTTTTTCATGTGCCTTTTGGCCAGGATGAAATCTTTTTTTCCTTTTTTTTTTTTTAAGAGGACTCTTCCTAGCCGTACTGGTGGGCATCAAGGCCTGTGCCTGACAGTGCCTGATGGTGTTCTGGAGACCATACCGTGCTGCGGGAGACCAGGGCTAGTGTATGCCATGCCTTTGGTGCTATCTCCCTGACCGAAAAACTTCCTATCAACATTTTGTTTGTTTTGTTCTCTTCTTTTCTTTTTCCATGTCAGGAGTCAAACTCATAGCCTTACACATGCACCTTTCAGCTGCACCCTTTCTCCATTTGCATTTTCTCTAACTTCTTTGGTTTGTTTTCAGATGGAAGCAGTGCTCTGAGGCTTGGTGCAGGGGTCACTCTGGAAGTGCCCAGGGGACCATTCGGTGAATAGGACCCAGGATAGAACCCAGGTGTCCCCTAGGCACTGTATGCATGCCTGCTCTCTGAACTCTCTGGCCTCATTTTCTCACTATCAACTTTTAGTGGTACTGTCTGAGAATATAATAGAAGTAAAGATGCTGCCTTTTTCTTTTTACTCAGCACTGTGGCACGAATTCAGTTTCGTCTACCTGATGGTTCTTCCTTTACAAATCAGTTCCCTTCTGATGCTCCTCTAGAAGAAGCAAGACAGTTTGCTGCACAGGTAAGTTTTATGTCTTAAGTTGTAGTAAAAAATATAATTATTACAATATAGGAGAAGAAAATGACTAAGTAGAATCTGAAATGTGATTTTCTTTCATGAGTCATGATCTCTAGCCAGAAGGGGCCACAATACATTGGAGGAATATATTCATCTTGTGATAGTGCCATACAGATACTGCCTATCTACATTTTGTGTGAAAATGGGAATTTGCTTATAGTATGTAAAAGATTCTGGAACTTTTCTCCTTTCTTGGTATATTCAACTGGAGGAATATAGTGCAGCTAATTTCCAAAGATCTCTTTACTCATTATTTATTTATTTTGTGCTGCGCCATTGACTAAACTCAGAGGCCTACACAGGCAACACAAGTGCTGTATTGATGAGCTCCTCAGTCCATATTTGTTTCCAATTTTTTCAAAGCTTTAATCTGAAGAATTGTGTCTGTGAAAAGATGCAGTTGGTTTTTTTCCCCCCCATCTGTCTCACTATATTTTTGGTGGACTCTTTAGAGTGCTTTGGGACTAGTCATTTTCTCATTGTCAGCCAGTTGGCCAAGCCTAAATGTATTTGGCAACAAGTATATTTTCAAGAACATTCCTTTATTCAAAATTTGATCAGACAAGATTGGAGGTGTAGCTCAAGTGAGGTCCTGGGTTTGAGCCTATATAGCATCATGTATACCAGAGTAATCCTTACTCTGGCCCCCACCTAAGAATTTCTGGGTCTGGCTTTTAAAACAATAATTAATAAAATAATTGTGCAAACATTCTGGACATTAGGAAAAAAATGATTCTTGGCATTAGATTCATTTAGGATCTAAAGTCATATGTTTAGTTCTTTTCACCAGATCTTTTTTCCCATTTTACCTACTTTCTGGTTCCCATAAGGACACCTAAAAAACTGTCTGCTTTTCTGGTAAGCTGGGCTGGACAGTCCAAGAACTTATTTTCATAACTCTTTTTTTCCCTTACCTCAAATGGCCTCTTAACTTGGAGCCCCATTTGGAGCTTCTCAAAAATGAGTATACTGGCCTGAATTTTTTTGTTTAGTCACAGGTAAGAAAAAAGAATGCCACACAGAACTGGAGAGACACTATAATGGGTCTTGCACATGGCCTTGCACACTTGCACACAGCCAACCTAGGTTCAACCCTTGATAGCACATAAAGTATCTTGTAACCCTTGATAACACATAAAGCACTGCTAGGAGTAATCTCTGAGCACAGAGCCAGGTGTAAGCCCTGAGCATAGCCATGTGTGACCCAAATATAAACCACACACAAAAATATTTAATTCCCTAAGTTCTACCAGTTCTGTTTGCCTCAGTCCAGTGACCTATTTTTTTTTTTTAATTTTTTTAATTGAATCACTGAATTGCGAAGTTGTCCATGATTGTGTTTCAGGCATACAATATTCCAACACTAATCCTTCTCCTACCACCCAATCTACCTCTGTGGCAGGCATTATTTTCTTTCTTTTTTTCCCTCCATCCCCCTCCCCCTTTTAGGCACTGTGATTTACAAAATTGTTACTAGTAGGGTATCATGTATGTCACTTGACCTCCTTTAACTTATTTTTTTGCATTATTTTTTGTTCTTTTGTTTTTGAGTCGCACCTGGCACAGTGTCCAGGGCTCTGCACTCAGCAGCCACTCTTCGTAGGCTCATGGGACCGTATGGGATGTTGGGCATTGAGCCTGGGTCAGCCACATGCAAGGCATGTACCCTAACTGTTATACTATCTCTCCAGTCCCTTTTTTGTCTTTATGCTGCAATAGTGATTGATATGTATGTGTGACAAGGTGTAAAAAGTTGTAAAAATAAAGTTTGTTTTAAAGTCTTCTTCCTTAAGGAAAGGCAGATTAGGTGACTTAAAATTTTGAAGATAATTATGATGCTCTGAGCGCTTGGATCTGGGATTATGTGTGTAGTATGGATTGATGATGGTTCATTTATTCTTAATCTTTAAAACAGGAGTGCCTGATGTTAAATATTAAAAATCTAGTTTTTGTAGATTGTTTTGAACTTTTGCCATGTTACGAATTTAAATTCAGGGAAAACTGAGCCACGAGCTCCAATTCCTAGCTCTATGTAGTTTTTTAATAGGGAAGACTTACATCCAATTGTTTATTTTTGAGGCAATATATAAGTTCTTGAAGAGATAGTGAAAACCCTAATGATAAGTAGCTGTACTTTAAAGACATAATTTTAAGTTTTTTATTTTATTGCTTTTCTTTTTAAATATAATTTTTATATTTATTAATATTGATATTGATTCTTAAAATTGTTTTAAAATTTTTTTTTTTTTGCCTTTTTGGGTCACACCTGGCGATGCACAGGGGTTACTCCTGGCTCTGCACTCAGGAATTACCCCTGGCTGTGGTCAGGGGACCATATGGGATGCTGGGATTTGAACCCGGGTCGGCCGCGTGCAAGGCAAACGCCCTACCCGCTGTGCTATCTCTCCAGCCCCTGTTTAAAATTTTTTAATTTAATTTTTATTTTTAATTTTAAACACCAGAGTTTACAAAGTTGTTCATAGTACAGTTGTTTTGGGCATTCAATACCCCAGCACCAATCCCACCACCAGTGTGATTTTTCTCTCTAATGTTGCCCCCAGTTTCCCACCCACTCTCTAAGCCTGCCTCCTTGGCAGGCACAAAATAATTTCTTATGTATTGCTTGTTACAACAGAATGGTAAGTGGAATTATCAAAAAATAGTTCTGTAAAGGAAAATTTATGAGAACTGTTGCATCTCACAATGTTGTTATGAAAGTCATTGTCTGAGGATTTAATGAGCTGTTTGTAGCTGACTGAGGCTTTTGTGTTAATTGTTTTTGCTTATTGAGCTTAGTGGGATTCTATGTTACTTTTCCGTCTAATTTGTTGTGCTTTTCCTGAAATGTTTCTGTTGTGGGATAGGTGGAATATGGAGGTGTTGTGCAGCTGTGTATGTGGCCACATGCTGCAGGAGTTCCAGGATCTGTAGAACTGGGATGATTCTTGGCTTACCCACTTCCCCAGGGTTTATAGCCCAAAGTTTATGGCCCACAGTGTACCTGTGAATTTCACTGAAGCTGGGCTGAGGCTGTATGTTTGGTATTTTTGTTTGCTTTGTTTTGGGAACCACACCCAGAGATGCTCAGGATTACTCCTGACTCTATACTCAGGGATCACACCTGGTGGGCTCCAGGAACCATATGGGAATCTAGTGGTCAAATATGAGTCTTCCATGTGCAAGGCAAGTGCCCTACCCACTGTGCTTTTGCTTTGACTCAAGAAATCCTTTCTTTTTTTTTTTTTTTTTTTTTTGCTTTTTGGGTCACACCTGGCTCTGCACAGGGGTTACTCCTGGCTCTGCACTCAGGAATTACCCCTGGCCGTGCTCAGGGGACCATATGGGATGCTGGGATTTGAACCCGGGTCGGCCGCGTGCAAGGCAAACGCCCTACCCGCTGTGCTATCTCTCCAGCCCCGCAAGAAATCCTTTCTTAAAAATTCAGTTACCTGGTTTTAGTAACTACATTCTCATTATTTTATTATTATGTTGTCAGTTTTTGGATTATAAATCCTTTTTTTGACCTGTGTATGTGTTAGTTATCAGTTACTTTTGTTTTGTTTTGTTTTGCCTCACCTTGCTGTGCTCAGGCTTACACTGAGATCACTCCTGGCAGGGAAGACTTAGGAGACCATATGTGGTCCTCCAGAATGTGCAAGGCAAATCTCCTGGCACAAAAGCATCAGAAATATGTTTTGAGTTTGTTTCAGTTAACTTTTATATTTTAGGCAATGCAAAACTAAAGCAGTTGTTTTGAATGCTTTGAGTTGTTAAAATCTTATTATATAAAGGCAGAGTTGAGAAGTTTTAAACTTATTTTTCTGTTACAGACTGTTGGCAACACTTACGGCAATTTTTCATTAGCGACTATGTTTCCCAGGAGGGAATTTACCAAAGAAGATTATAAAAAGAAATTAATGGATTTGGAACTTGCTCCAAGTGCTTCAGTGGTACTGTTGCCAGTATGTATATACATGTCTTTTCTCTTCTTACTGTCCAGTACTTACTGCCCTGCTTGTTTTCCTCTTAGTTTATGTTGTAATTATTAGACCAGCTCACCTTATAAAAGGCTTAAAGTGGATAGTTAAAAATCCAAAAGTAATAAATCAATTTTATTATTTATTCTTTTTCATATAGTAGGATTGCTAATATTATTTGTTAGGCACTAAATAGTTAATATTTTACTTTTCTCCATTTCATATGCAAAAATGACTAGTATAAGAAAAGAAATTTAGAATATGTCTTATTCATGAACTGTTATTTTGTATGATTCCACTTTTTACCAAATGTTTGACATTTTATTTTGACATAAAAGTAAGCCTGATTTTTAGATACCATTTGATCCTCATAAAGTATTTTAATCTGTCATGAAGAAACAAAACTGAGTAAGTTTAAATACCTTTCCAAGGAATCATCAAGTGTTGGATGAAAGCCTGGGTCTCCTAAATTTTAGTAGTTTGCTTCACTCTAATCTAGACCCCTCTGCCAAAAGAACTAGATCTCCACCAGACTGAGTTGTGTTCATTGAAATTTGAAACTGTTCTTTTTCATAAATTTTAAGACCTTTTTCTTGTCAGAATGGTTGATTTTATTACAACAGTTGAATTCTCTTAAAAATAGTTCATTTCATTGAGATTACTTCCTAGGGTTTCTTTTCCTCTACATGCCCTCTCCTCATGCTCCTGAATGAACCCAGAGCCTCATATAAGATTCTCTATCATTGTGCCGCGTCTTAGGCCCCAATTTTTTTTTTTTAATTTTATTGAATCACCATGTGGAGGGTTACATAGTTCTCAGGATTATGTCGGTTATACAATTCTCAAACACCCTTCCCTTCACCAGTGCCCATCTTCCATCACCAACCCCCCCAGTATACCTGCCGCCCCCTCCCACCTCCCCAGTCCCCACCCTTGTACTTGATAAGTTTCACTTCGTTTACGCTTTATCTCGATTACATTCCATGTTTCAACACACAACTCACTACCGTTGTTGGGGTTTCCCCCAAAAAAGGAAAGCAGTCCTATTGCCAAGGAGGCATTTGATAGTTCTCCACTGCTAAGAATATAGAGATATTAAGTCCCGCTGTTTGTTACATAACTTTTCTTTTTCCCCCTTGCCCCGCGCCACCGAGTTCACGCCTGTTTAGTAATCGCCACGCTGCCTGACAAGGGAAAAAAAACCGAAAAGGATGGTTATTTCCCGTCATCGGCAGGCGTGGGGCTCTGGCTTAGTTGATAGACTAGTAGAGTGTCTGCAAGCAGTTTCTGGAACCGAAGGGCTTGCGCTGGTATCGGCTCCGGCTCGAGATTCCACCAGCGTCCCACTGTTCCATGTACATAATTTTTCCCCTTATATCCCATTCCCACGCCACCAGGTCTGTTTGCTTAATGGACATCACACTGTAGTTGACGACGTGCCGCGTTTCTTCCCGAGAAAGAAGAAAATTTCTTCTCAGCCGGCGTGGGGATATAGCTTAGTTCAGTCTAGAGAGATGGCTACCACTTTGATTGCCTTCAATATTTCAGCAACAGACTTACTATTCTTGTTAGGATCTCCCACAAAAGTCCGACCCATTAAAAAGGGACATATTACATATTGCTGATGCTAAGATGACATTAGGTTTTGGGTTTCTGTATAAAGTCCAGGGAAAGTACAACCAGAAATAACATCACTACAAACTTTTACCCTTTTATGGTGCTCATAAGATGGAGAAGCCTAGAGAGAGGCTCGGCGTCTCCATTTTGCGCTCAGGAAAACCGCGAATCCTGCGCTGTGCTCAGGAGGGAGGAGTGGAGAGAGAGAGAGGTTAAAAGAATTGGGGGATGCCCGGTTCCCACTGTTTCAGCGCACCGTGGGGTCTCTGGTCCCATGCCGGAATTAGTTCAGTGGGCTGTTTGGAGTCCAAGGGCGCTTCCTTGGGCTCTTCCATCATGCTCGCTCCACAGCAGGGTCCAAAGGGAAGCACACGTGAGGGAGGTGGGTTTAAGTATCTATCTGCTGTGGGCGGGGGTCGCCGCCCCCGCCCCCTGGGGTCTCCCGCAAGCGCGCGCGCGCGCGCGCCTCCCGTTTCAGCTGGATCGCCGTCTCCATTTTGCGCTCAGAAAAACCGCGGATCCTGCGCTGTGCTCAGGAGGGAGGAGTGGAGAGAGAGAGAGAGGTTAAAAGAATTGGGGGATGCCCGGTTCCCACTGTTTCAGCGCACCGTGGGGTCTCTGGTCCCATGCCGGAATTAGTTCAGTGGGCTGTTTGGAGTCCAAGGGCGCTTCCTTGGGCTCTTCCATCATGCTCGCTCCACAACAGGGTCCAAAGGCAGGCCCCAATTTTTAGGGATATATTTAAGTGTGTTTTGTTACAATTTCCCCAGTGATGCTGGGGACCACCAGAGCTACACCTTTGGGAATTCTTCAGTGCTAGGGATCAAACCTAGGACCCTGTGCATGTATGCCCAGCATGTGTTTTAACTGGAGAAACATGAAAAGTTTTGTATTGTGATTGCTTCTGTTAAAAAACAGCTCAAGGAGCCAGAATGGTAGTACTGCAGTTAGGGTGTTTTCCTTGCGTGCAATTGACCTGAATTTGATCCCTGGTACCCTATATGGCCCCCTAAGTAACACCAGGAATAACCCCCTAGCATGGCTTGCTATGGAACAAAAACCAAAAATAAGTAAGTTACTTAAAAACAGCTTTGGGAGTTCCCAGGAATATGTTGCACTATTGTTCCATTGATCAATTTGCTCGAGCGGGCACCAGTAACGTCTTCATTGTGAGACTTGTTACTGGTTTTGGCATATAGAATATGCCACAGGTAGTTTGCCAGGCTCTGTTGTGTGGGCGGGATACTCTTGATAGCTTGCCGGGCTCTCCAAGAGGGGCGCAGGAATCAAACCCGGCCCAGGTATATATGTTTGAAAATTAGTGAAAGATGGTATAATTATCTTCTTGAAGATAATTAAAATCTGTGGGACATTATTTTCTAGATAAAAGATTTATTTTGACCCTTAAATATAGTGCAGTTGAGTTTGTGCAATCTTTAGTTTTATTTCTTAATTTTTAGGCAGGAAGACCGACTACATCCATGGTACATTCTTCTAGTGGAGATATTTGGACATTGTTGGGAACGGTACTTTACCCATTCCTTGCCATTTGGAGATTGATTAGCAACTTCCTGTTTAGTAATCCTCCTCCTGCACAGACCTCAGTAAGAGCAACAGCATCAGAACCTTCGGCATCCAGCAACTCAGAGAAAAGGTATCTGTATTATTTACATGTCTAAAATGTTAGTACCCAATGCCTTATTCAAGATGAGAAAATTTGTCTTCTTACTCTGTACATCATGTTCATTAGTCAAAGTGGAAGTAAAGAATCAACTGTTATGAAACATGGGGCCAGAGAGATAGCTAAAAGGGTGACTAAACATGCTTAGCATGCTAGAGGCCCAGGTTTTTTTTTTTTCTTTTTTGGGTCACACCTGGCTCTGCACTCAGGAATCACCCCTGGCGGTGCTCAGAGGACCATATGGGATGCTGGGAATCGAACCCTGGTTGGCTGCGTGCAAGGCAAACACCCTACCCGCTGTGCTATCACTCCAGCCCCGAGGCCCAGGTTTGATTCCCAGCACACCATGGAGCCCTGTATCTCAAGCTGGGAGTAGCTCCTGAGCACCATTTGGTGTGTCCAAAACAAAACAAAAAACCTGGGGGGTGGGGGGAGGGGGAGAGAAATGTTCCGAAACTTAGGCATATCCCTTCTCCTGGGAATTTCACTGTATTTTGCTCAGCCTTCTTTTTTTTTTTTTTTTCAATTTTTTTTTTTTTTCTTTTTGGGTCACACCTGGCGATGCACAGGGGTTCCTCCTGGCTCTGCACTCAGGAATCACTCCTGGCGATGCTCAGGGGACCATATGGGATGCTGGGAATCGAACCCAGGTCGGGCGTGTGCAAGGCAAACACCCTGCCCGCTGTGCTATCGCTCCAGCCCCCTCAGTCTTCTTTCTAAAAACCTCCTTCACCTCTACTGCTTTCATTTTCTTTATTGAATCCTTTTTATTCTGTAATTATAAAGATAGATTTTCTCCCCCCAAGGGACCTTTTAAGAATTTTGTTTTTATGTGTGATACAGCATCTGACACACTGCACATGTGTTTCATTACTTTCCCTTCTCTTTGATGATGAAGTGATGACCAGAATTGCACGCATACTAGGCTGTTTGTACATTCTGTTGTGGTGCTTGCTGGAAGCTGACATACGGTTACGGTGATTACACTTGTGCTCTCCAATGACACACACTGGGCAGTGGTGTTTACCTTTTTCTTTAGCTTTTTGGGTCACACCCGACAATACACAGGGGTCACTCCTGGCTCTGCACTCAAGAATCACCCCTAGCAGTGCTCAGGGGACCATATGGGATGCTGGAAATCTAACCCGGGTCGGCTGCATGCAAGGCAAATGCCCTACCCATTGTGCTATCGCTCCAGCCCTTTATTTTTTTTAACATGTGGTTTAAACATGTTGTTTTCTTAGAAACGTGTTTTCCTGTTGATTTTGTTTGTTTGTTTGTTTTGGCTTTTTGGGTCACACCCAGCAATGCTCAGGGATTATTCCTGGCTCTGCATTCAGGAATTACTCCTGGTGGTGCTGGGGGAGCATATGGGATGCCAGAAATCGAACAGGTCTACTGCATGTAAGTTAAACACCCTCTCCACTGGACTATTCCAGCCCTCATGTTTACCCATCTTAATTTTTTCCATTCTCTTTTTTTTTTTAAATAGTTTTTTTTTCCTTCCCCATGTTGCTGTTGTTATCACAGGGAGTCACTTAGATTGGCTGTGGTGCATAGATGTTTAGTTATGCTTGCAATGGGTCTTCTGTTTGTGGTGTTTGCACACACTCTCAGCGGTGGTCATACTTCCAGGCCAAGGTGCTGGATGTGAATCTTTTAGTTGCGTGTTCTGTTAGGGCTTGTACCTTATTTGAAAAAGTGCTTTCTCACATCTGACTGACTGTGGTTCTCTGGGGGTCTGAACACTGCTGCAGCCCTGAGAGTTACAGGTCGCAGAGAAACATAGCAGTGCTCCACACATTTGCTGTCTCAGGTAATAGAGTATTGGCCTCATGCTTGCAAAACAGGTGCTGCTTTCATCGCTGAGCCACTCCTCCCTGTTGCCAGTGGCAGATTGTTTTCTTGTGTAAATAGTAATGGACCATATGTAGTGCCGGAGATCGAACCCTGTAAGCCATATGCAAGGCAGATGCCCTGCCCACTGTACAATCTCTCCAGCCAAGACCTTTAATGGATATTTAAAATTCTCACAGAGGTTCTATATGCTGAATAATGAAGATCTTAGTGCCTGTTATTTTTAAGATCTTCCCTAGTTTCATGTTTTGTTGAGTATTTAGACCAAAGGTTTCCAAATATACTTGGCCTACTACTCCCTTTTTAGAAGAAAAATTACTCCCATTTCGCATCCTGGAAATTGGCCTTCTTTGATCAAACAAGTGACTTTCAATTGCATCTCGAGCTACCACCACCCCTGGATCATTCCAGCACTCCCCAAGGAGCCATATTGCCCACTTGGAGAAGTTGAGAAACGCTGCTCTAGATGATTTGTATGAATTGTGTAGTCTTTATCTTTTTGTTTTTGCTTGTCTGAGGACCATATCCCGAAGTGCTCAGAACTTATTCCTGGCTCATGCTCAGAGATCACTCCTGTGGTGCTTGGGGAAGGCTAATATGGGATCAGTTAATGTACAAATTGCTCACTGTACTCTCTGGTCTCTCTTAGCCTTTTATCTTGAATTCTTTAATTTTTAGACCAATTATATCCATTGCTTGCTCTGTCCTTTATGATGTATAACTTAATTGGAGTAGCAGGAAATACTTCTCTTGCCTTAAAAGCAGCATTGAAAGCAGGCCTTGTTAGTGCTGAATTTTAGAACTCTTAGGCAGTGTGGGTGGAAGTATTTAACTTCCACCTGTATTTAACTTCCTGACTAACTGTGTAGGAGAACTTGCTGAATGGGTTGGTTGGTTTGATAGTTGTAGGGACCACACCTGACATGTTTGGAAGAGAGTTATTTGGTACTGGGGACTACACCTAACGGTGTTTGGAGGGGAGTTATTTGAACCTAGAGCCTCACAGTGCACTGCTGTACATTTTGGGTCACATTTTTGGCCCCATGGAATGAGATTTTTTTAAATTTCCTTTCAAATTAAGGGAAAAGATCTTGGAATGAAAGGCATGGGGTGAATGCTTGTTAGAGGGAGAATGTTTGTATACCACTTCAGGTTTTCTCCTCTACCTTATAGTGTTACAGAATGTATTAGATTTCACTCCATTTCCTGCTCATTTTCAGATAAAGAGATTGTTCCTATCTAAACCACCCCTTATGTGGGGGCACAACTTCCAGTGCTCCGGGATTACTCCTGGCTCTGTTCTCAGGAATGACTCCTGGTATGCTCAAGGAACCATGTTTGGAAGCCAGGAATTGAACCTGGGTTGGCTGGTTGGCTGTGTGGAGAAAGTGCCCTATCTATTGTTCTATCTCTCTGGCCCCTAAATTATTCTTTAAAGATTATGAAAAGATTAAGAATTAGTAATTGATTATTTAATGTGACTTTAGATAGCCTGTAAGATCCTGTGTTTAGTAACATGTTTTATGCTGCATAAATAAATGTGTTGCCATTATTCTTAGTCATCAAGAATACTTAGAAATGAAAAATAATTTGGTTGGTTTGTCGTGGAGAACAGATAAAGTTAGGTAATGTTTACTACTATGTTAGATATAATTTAAAAATATCTATTTAAAAATATGTGTATGTGTGCACATACTGGTAATTGATCCAAGGTCACATACTGAATACATCATTCCAGCTGATAGTAAGGAAAGTCAGTGGAATACACTTGCTTATACAATGAAACTTTAACAGAAACAGCTTTGTATTACTGGTATTTTCATTTTATATGTATTTTTTTCTCTTTCTTGTTACATTAGGGAACCAGTGAGGAAAAGAGTGCTGGAGAAACGGGGGGAAGATTTTAAAAAGGAGGGGAAGATATATAGACTGAGGACTCAAGATGATGGAGAAGATGAAAACAATACTTGGAATGGGAATTCTACTCAACAGATGTAGTAACGAGTACAATATGTGCAATAATCATTGTTTCTCTTATGATTTAATTCAACTAAAATTCTGCTGGAGAAGTGGGACTGCTTTATGTTTTTCAACTGATCTATAAAGTCTCCTTATTCCTGCTTAGTGGGTTAAAGTTGTTTAACTCAGACAAGTCAAGAGATAAAATAACTAGCTGCTAGGTCCTTGCATATGGTAACCAACTGCTAGAAGCTTAAAAGAATCAGAAGGTCTGCCACAGCCTCCCCTTCTCAGCTTTCTTACTCAGTATTTCATATTCCTCCTAGCCCTGTACTCTCAGATGGTATGTTTTGTTTAGAGCTATTTTGCTCCAAAACTCTTAAGTCCATTCTTAAGTAAATGTATGTCCCTGAGAAATTTGACTGTGAGTCAGAACATTTTAACTAGCCAATCAGATAATAATTTATGTTTAACTTTCCTCTTTTTGCTCATCAGCTGTAAGCAAAATCTTGTAGTTTTTAATCTTAAAATACTGAATAAAAAATCTTTTCCAAAAATTATAATGATCTTATTTTTGCTTTAACTTGTTATTCTAGCATCTTTTTTTCCTGTTACACAGGTCATGAGTCCAATTCCCAGCCCAACCCTCCCTGCTTAGGAATCCTCAAGTATCTCACCTCCTTACCTTAAACATCAAGAAAGCAAAGACACTTTCTTACACACTTGGATACTTAGATAACGCTCCCACTTTCAGAGAGGCATCATTTTGTGTAGAGTCAGTTTTATTTATTTATTATCAGATACATGTGATGGTTATAATCACCTCTGTCTCTGGGTTGGAGAGCAGCACACTAGAGTAAGCATACAGAAGGATTCGGATTCTGTTTTATGATTGGAGAAGTGCTCTCAAACTTTGCGTGTGAAATAGTGACTTCTTTGGGGGCTCAGGCCTTGCTCCTAACTCTAATCAGACATCACTCCAGAAAGTGATTGGGAAACCATATGTGGTGCAGGGGATCAAACCGTACATGTTTCATGCAAGGGAAGTTTTTGAACTGCTGTACAATTCTCCAGCCCAACACTGACTTTTAAAAACATTAAGACAGAATTCCAGAGGTACAGGGGTAAGGCCTTTATCTTGCACATGGCTGACACCACATATGGTCACATAAGTACCACCAGGAGTTACTTCTGAACAGACAGGAAAATCCCTGAGCATTTTGAAATGTGGTCCAAAGCACCTCCACTACAGCTCCTTCAATACTAAGAAGGTAGGTAGGGTCCAAACTCCAGATGGCATACCATCAAGCAGGGATACTGCAGGGGTATCCCTGGGAACATGACAACTACTATAGTGGGAAGTGTAGTGTTTCCCCAGCCCCAACACATGATGATGAATACTGGCAAGAATACAGACGGGATATAGTGTGGTGAAAACAGGTATACTTTTCTTGAAACCATTTTCAGAAACAAATATTTCATGCTTTTTGATTCAGCACAGGGATTGAATTTAGAGCTTCATGCATTCTGTACATATGTTCTATCTCTGAATGGTATTTCTGGCTTAGTTATCTAAGTTTTTCTAAGGAATGGTCATAAATTTATAAGTGCAGGGCCGGAGCGATAGCACAGCGGGTAGGGCGTTTGCCTTGCACGCGGCCGACCTGGTTTCGATTCCCAGCATCCCATATGGTCCCCCAAGCACCGCCAAGAGTAATTCCTGAGTGCATGAACCAGGAGTGACCCCTGTGAATTGCCGGTGTGACCCCAAAAGCAAAAAATAAAAAAATAAATTTATAAGTGCAAAACTCAGTATAAACATAAGTGCTGTTTATTTTCCTTAATAACCAGAACCTACTACCTTCTACAGAAATTTTTTTTTTCTTTTTGGGTCACACCTGGTGATGCACAGGGCTTATTCTTGGCTCTGCACTCGGGAATTACTCCTGGCGGTGCTCAAGGGACCATATGAGATGCTGGGAATTGAACCCGGGTCAGCTGCGTGCAAGGCAAACGCCTTACCCTCAGTGCTATCACTCCAGGCCCCAGAAATCATTGTTAATGAGAAATGGTACAATATTAATTTTATGCACCCTATAATTACTTGAATCTGTGGGTAGCAGATGAAAGGAAGCAGGGTACAAAGTTACAAGTACAGAATGATAACAGTTTTGTAAACACATATACACATTGTATGTGTGTGTGTGTATGTGTATATATACATATGTATGTAGGTGGTAGTATAGATTAACGTATATGTAAAGAAAAACACTAAAATCCCAATAATGGTCAAAATGGTTAGTGTAATTTTAGTTCTTTAGTTCTTCACTTTCTAATTTTCTGCAGTGATCATATTTTTATAATTTAGAAAGTAAGTTTGAAAATGAATTATTTCCAGCATCCATCTCATTTAAGTGAAGGTTTGTCATCTTTATAACATTGAGACTTGAGAAAAGAAAAAATTGTCAAATTAGTGTAGCCCTGTAAGTAACTATTATATATTTACAAAAACATGGAATACCTCAAGTCAATTTGTCTTTAAGAAAATCAAATATTGGGGTTGGAGCTGGTAAGGAGGTGGGGGCTTGCCTTGCATGTGGCTGATCTGGGTTCTATCTCCAGCTCCTCATATGGTCTGAGCCTGCCAGGAGTTATCTCTCAGCACAGAGCCAGGAAGGAGTAAGCCCTAAATACTGCCAGGTGTGGCCCCCAAACCATATATATAAGAAAAATATCCATAGAAAAATGCTTTATAGTCTTTAAATAGGAGGATGATTACTTATTTTATATCTAAGTAAACATGATAAAAAGATTCAAAATGGGGCTGGGGAGGTAGTTATAGGGATTAAGTTGATTGAAATGCATTCTGCCAACCCCAGTTGAATTCTTATTACCACACTTGATCCCCTGAGTCACTCCTGGTATACAGCCAAGAACAGTGAGCACTGCCAGGTGTGGCACAACCCTCCTCCCAAGCACCCCAGAAAAGATTCAAAACCATATAGAAGACTATAAATTGAAAATGTAATCTTCATGCTTCAATTTTAACCTGTTATATTCCCAGATATTAATACTTTGTTTTTATAATCTTATGCATATCAGCAAATATGTAATCTTTATTTTTAAATAAATAGGGTCATATACAACTCTGCATCTTGCCTTTTTACTTAGTGTTGATCTTTTAAACACACGAAACTGCCTCATTTTTATTAATGGCTGCATAGTGTTCTATTTTGTGAACCTATCCGAACTTACTTTGTATTCTCTACTGACATTTATTGGTTATCACAAATCTTAGTTTTTTACTATGAATATCTCTACAGTGAATTGCAAGTATACTAAGTAGTTGCAAATAACCATACCTTTTGGAAAGTTTTACTTGTAGTTTTGGATTAGAAAAGGGGCTGCTTTGAGGCCCACAAGATGGTTCAGCAAATAGGGCACTTGCCTTGCACAAGCTATCACCCCATATGGTACGCCCCCCCCACACCGCCAGAAGTGATCCCTGAGCACAGAGCCAGGAAGGAGTAAGGTAAGACCTGAGCACCACTGGATGTGGCCCCCAAACCCCAGAACAAGAGAAAAGGTGCTGTCAAGTTTCTTCCATGACATTTTACAAATGTATACACCCCAATCAACAGTGCATGAAAAATTTCCCCACCTCCCTGACGAAACAATTAGACTTCATCTTTGTCACCGTGAAAGACGAAAAATTAAACGCATTTTCTTTTCACTGTGTTGATCATGAATGAAGCATCCTTTAATATTGTTGGCCATTTTGATTTATTTTTTGAGCACTGTTCATTCTTAGCCATCTCATCATCCCCGTCAGGACTAGCCCCCAGCAGTCTGGTGTGGCAAAAAGTAAAAGAATTCCATTATGGGGCTGGAGCAATAGCACAGCTGATAGGGCATTTGCCTTGCACTCGGCTGAGCCGGGTTCAATTCCCAGCATCCCATATGGTCCCTTGAGCACTGCCAGCAGTAATTCCTGAGTGCAGAGCCAGGAATAACCCCTGTGCATCACCAGGTGTGACCCAAAAAGAAAAAAAATTCCATTAAGGAAATTTAGCCCCTTTTCTAGCATATGCCTTAAATACTTCTTTTTTCTGCTTTTTGGGTTACACCTGACAGTGCTCAAGTGTTACTCCTGGCTCTGTACTCAGGAATTACTCCTGGTGGTGCTCGAAGGGACCATATGGGATTGAACCCGGGTCAGCCCATGCAAGGCAAATGCCTTAGCTGCTGTACTATCACTCCAGCCCCATGCCTTAAATATTTGTCCCATTTATTTTGGTCTGAATTGAACCCATAACATTATATATACAAAAATGTGTTCTACTGAAACACCTACCTGCCCTTTTATCTTTGTTTTCTTCAATGAGTATGTTGATGGTAATGTTATGTCATTGGTTTTATTAGTGTTTTTTTTTTGTTTGTTTGTTTGTTTTTGCTTTTGGGTCACACCCGGCAATGCACAGGGGTCACTCCTGGCTCATGCACTCAGGAATTACCCCTGGCGGTGCTCAGGGGACCATATGGGATGCTGGGATTTGAACCCGGGTCGGCCGCGTGCAAGGCAAACGCCCCACCCGATGTGCTATCACTCCAGCCCCTTATTAGTGTTTTTATGGTCTTTGGATCATAATCATTCATAAAATACTTTTCCCACTTAAAAATATTTTTTGGTTGTTTGTTTTTTTTGCCACACCTGGTGATGCTCAGGGGTTACTCCTGGCTCTGCACTTAGGAATTGCTCCTGGAGGGACTCAGGGACTATATGGAATGATGGGAATTGAACCTGGGTTGGCCACCTGCAAAGTAAGCACCTTACCTGTTACACTATCGCTCCAAATCTTCCCACTTCAAAATTTAATTTTAAAATATACATTTGTATTCTCTTGTTTTCATTTGGGGAGGGGGTGACTGGGGGGTTGTGCACACATTTTAGTCTTGTATCCAGGGAAGGACTCTGGCTCTCTTTCCTAATGCCTGTGGTTAACATACTCGTCCATGGACGAGTTTACCTGCTAACCCACCACCGCTTATGGAAGAGTTTTTTCTTTCCCTCAGTCTGGCATACCACCATGTACTTGATCTTCATATAGTTGAATTTGTGTTTAGTCTCTTATTTTTTTGATCTTTTTATTCCATTACCAGACTATTTTTAGATAGTTGATGTATGTTTTAATGTTTTCCCACAGATTTATCCTGTTCTATTAAAGTGAATCAGAACCACCAGACAATCTTCTCATTTCTGAATCTTCTCATTTCTCCCAGTGCTACTTAACGGGCCATTGAATGGCAAATGAATTTCTGATGCCAGAGCAGGATATTGATTATTTTAATCAGGGATTTGAGATCTTTCCGACTAAAGTGGCAAAGGGCATTTAAGAACAGTCCAGGATGGGCAGAATGTGAGATCCCAAGGTGTTATGTGGTGGCAGAGGTTGACCAGGAAACTAGGCCTAGATCACAGTCCTGGAGAAGGTGGTAACTTGTGGGTCAGAATGAAGAAACTGGGCTCAGTTCTTGTTGGCCTGCTTGTGTTTCCTCTTGCTTGGAGTGATTGCAGTACTTGTACAGCAGAATTCCCACAGCACAGACTCCAAGAAGCACGAAGGAGAAGAGGGTGTACAAAGCAGTCTGGGCTTCTGTCGTATCCAGTGTCAGACCCAGGAATGGAACTCCCCCTTCTCTTGAAGGGCTGACAGTGGGGCCAACATCTAGGAGAAGAACACTACAGTTTATGTACTTATACAAATGGAACTGTAGATTTATGTTAACCTTTGCTAGTCTCAAACCTAATATTTGGAATAGAGAAGATACACAGTACATTCCTGAGGTGATAGTGTTCATCTCCTTCACTGACAGAAATCCCTGACAAAAATAAAGTAACTTTATTTTCAAAGCATCATTATCAGCAATTAGACTATCACCTAAACTGGCAAACTGTTGCTTACATCTGTATAGTAATTGACACGTTCTGACTCTACAGGACACCTTACATTGTGCCAGGGACTGCACTTTCATAGGCATTGCTTCTGATCTCTCGTGGCCCAGAAACATTCACCATGTTTCCTTTCCTAAGGCTGTAGAAATTACTGGTAGGGCTAGAACACGAACCTGGACCTATTATTCCCAGACCAGGACCCAATTTCCAGAAGTAACATTAAGCCCAAGTTCCTTTGTTCCACCTCAAGTTTGGAGCATTGAGAGAAGATAAATATTGACTGAAGAAAGGCCCAGAGAAGCAGAGATGAGACCATATATAGCCTTCAGCCGTCACAGCCTCTGCCTCCCAGGACCACTTCTCACCTGGCTGGAGACAAGGGTGTGGTCCCATGTGAGGGTCAGGGAAGCCGTTGCATCGGACTATCGATGCATAGAATTTGGCAGACTCTTTGGGGATTCTTGGCAGGGAAGAGTCAGTTCGGTTCACAAAATGCAGACCAAATCTCTCTGTGTAGCCTGTGGCCCACTCAAGGTTGTCCATCACACTCCAAACTGTATATCCTCGAAGGTCCACCTTGTCCTGAACAGCTGCCAAAACACAGAAGCCCTGGTATAAATAGCCTTTGAACTCCCAACCCCTGAGTCTGCTGAGGCTGTGCGTGCCCCTAGGCTCTCTCCACTCACCACTTGCAGCCCAAGATGAGCTCTTGAAGCTCTGTATAATATAGTCATTGTTTGCTGTCCTGTGCTTGGTGTAAAATTTCCCAAAGTTGGTGATAATGCCTCCCTGTAGGTACTGGAACTATTGGGTGGGGGCAGTAGTAACCTTGGGTGCTACTGGGGGCATGCTTTCTGTTCAGTTAAAGATTAAAGTTATTGGGGGGTCACTGATAATTTTCTAAGAAGCGGGAAATGTTCACCTAAGGTTAGAAAACTGGTTTATTTTTGGTTTGGGAGCCACACTTGGTGGTACTCCGGGCTTAGTCCTAGATCTGTTTTCACTTCTGGTGGGCTCAGAGGATCATGTGGAATGTCGGATTGAACCTGAGTTGACTGTGCGCAAGCCAAGTGCCCTACCCGCTGTACTACTATCACTCCAGCCCCCTGGAAACTGGCTTAGAGGCTCAGTCCTGCATGGAGTCAGGGACAGGAGTAGGCGAAAGTCATTTTGCCTGGTCATTGGCAATTCAGCTTTCACATCTTGGAGTATTGGTCAGTGTCTGCTTGGAGTGTTGATACTACTCTCAGCATTTGGAGGGTTAGGGGTGGACCATACCCAGAGGTGGTCAGGGCTTACTCTAGGCTCTGCACTCAGGATGACATGTGCACTCAGGGGGACCATATAGGATGCTGGGGATCAGGGAGTTGTGTGCTTGCCACATGCAAGGCAAGCTCCCTACCCACTACCCCACTTCTATCGTTCAGGCCCCCCTGCTTTCTTTTAAGATGCTGCTTGCGTGTTTTACATGCGGGAGACCTGGGTTTGATCCCAAGTAACACATGATCTCCTGAACACGGCCAGAAACAACCTCCCAAAGCACTGAACCAGAGGTAGCCCCACACCCCCATGTGTGATCCAAAATCCATCATACTGAGAAAAATGGTAATTTTGCCTTCGATTGTAAAGTTTTAGTGGACCAGGATTTTCTAATGGTGTCTTAGGGCTGCTGCATTGCTTCTCATATTTAGCATTACTTCCTGCTGCCTTGCCAGTTCCATCCCAAGTTGTTCTGCTGAGCTCAGCCACTCAAACTTTCGCTTGGGGAACCAAACAGCCTACCGCATTCCTCCCAACCCCCTCCCCAGACTGTCTTCAGAGGCTCAACAGGCCTCTCGAGGATCAAGGAGAGCAAGGGACTCGGTGCCAAAAACTCAAGTCTAGCCTTAGCTGGCCACTGTGTTTGCTCACTGATCTTATATCCAGGAAGAAGCAAATTTAGAGTGTAGCCAAGAGGAATGAGAAACCTCATAGATTTGCTTGTTTGTTACTGGGGCTTATGGATGCAGCCTGCCCCTGCCTCTGATCCTGTGCCAAGGTGAGCAGGTGTTGGAGCAATGAAGGCATGGAGGGAAGAAGAGGCATCACCTTTGAGGGCCTCGTTGATGTAACTGTGGAGGTAGTAGATTCTTGCAGTGTCGTTGAACTCCACTTCCCCCCGCTGGGACACTCCATTCTCTGTGATGTAAATTGGAGGGTTCTTGTATTCCTCCTTTATCCAATTCAGGATCTTTCTGAAGCCAAAAGGTGTCATCTTCAACCAGAAAGAGCCAGAGTCTGGCCAAGAGCGATCTGAGATAGAAGCAACTCCTCTAGGAGTTAAAACAGTTACAGATGAGTTTTGCAAATCTCATTCTACAGATTCCTTTGCATGAAACACAGTAGGATTTAGAACAGAAAAATCCTTACATTTCCTCTAGAGAGTTCTAACTAAACCCAGAAGAAGTCAACAGTACTATTTTTAAAAAAGGGGGGGTTAAAATTTAAAGAAAAAATGCTTTTTTTTTCTGCAGAAAGACTGTATTAATATGTCCTCAAGGGAGATGCCAGAGAGAAAGTACATGGGATAATGCACTTACTTTGCATGTGGCTGAACCTAGTTAGATCCCCTACACTGAATATGGTTCTCCTCACACTCCAACACCACCAGGAGTGATTTATTTTTAATATAGAAGGATTGCTGTTTGTCCAGCCACTGATTAAGGCTGGACACTGATTAAGGCTGGACTGAAGCCGGCATGAACTTCACATTATTTTTTTTAATTTTTAAATTTTATTTTCACAAAGTTGTTCACAATAATTGTGAACATTCAACATTTCAACACCAGGGGCTGGAGTGATAGCACAGTGGGTAGGGCATTTGCCTTGCATGTGGCCAACCCAGGTTCGATTCCCAGCATCCCATATGGTCCCCTGAGCACCACCAGGAGTAATTCCTGAGTGCATGAGCCAGGAGTAACCCCTGTGCATCGCCAGGTGTGACCCAAAAAGCAAAAAAAAAAAAAAAAATTTCAACATTAATCCCACCACCCATCACCATTATTTCGAATTTTCCCACCACCTCCCAAGCCTGCCCCATAGGCAGATACTAATTTACTTTTTATTGCTTGTTATGAATAGTATGAGATGTCGTGCAGCCACATGCTCCTGGAATTCTAGACTTTTTAAAATATTTGGGCTCTGGAGGCATCTGGTGTGCTACTCTCTTCCGAGATTCATTTGTGAGTCTCTGATTCATGGCCATTAATGTGCTTAATGTGCCAGAGGCAGTTCTTGGGTGTGACTGTCAGGAAACCGGAAGGGCGGGCAGATGGGGCAAGGTCACCCATCCCTGACTCCATGAAACATGGAGTTTCCAGCCACTGGTCCCGCATACCTGTATTTTTCAGCAGATTCATTCTCATGCATGGGGGGGCTCAGGATGAGCCTGTGAAGGCCGTGAGTGTGGCAGTGATTGGGTTCTGGAGGTTTGCAGCTGCTGGGGTTCATTTGGGACAGGCAGAGGGAGGGACACACCTGCCCCCCTCTGAGGAGTCCCGGTGAAATCTGCCTGGCGCGGGATGGGGCTTAAATGGCCTGATTTTGATCTCTTTTGAGATTTATTTATGGGTCTTTGAAGCAAGGCTGGGAAATGAACTTGCTCTGCTGAGTGGGAGGTGGTTTGTGGATGTGAGTCCCACACACCTACTTGGTCCTAAGTTACCAGGCTCTGGCCAGAGGCATAGCAGCAATTTGGGGGTATCAGGAAACCTAAAGTCACCGCTGGCACCATGCCCCCCTCCCCCCAAATGTTCTTTCTTTAAGAGCTGTGATGTGTGCTCATTCTTTCTGTGGCTGTGCTGTTGCAGAGATACCAGCCACTCAAGGATGTTGACTTTCAACCTTCCTCGAAAGACTACCCCTGCCCCCTCCTCAACCCCCTGCAATGAAATGCTTTGATCCAAAAAAAAAAAAGAGAAAAATGGAAAAAGAGAAAAATGCCTGCCATAGAGGAGGTAGGTCGGGGTGGGAAGAAAATTCAAAATACTGGTGGTGGTAACACACATAATGAAGGGATGTGTGTTGGAACATTATAAGACTGAAACACAATCATGAACAACTTTGTAACTATCAATTTTTTTAAAAAGTGATTCAATTTAAAAAAGAAGAAAAAGGGAAAAACAATTTATTTTTGCTTTTGGGTCATGCCCAGCTATGTGTAGGGCTTACATCTGACTTGGTGCTCAGGAGGCTCTCCTGGCAGAACTCGGGGGACTATATGTTATGTCGGGGATTGAACCATGGTCGGCCGCCTGTAAGGCAAGCATCTTACTCACTGTACTCTCTCCAGACCAAAACTCCAATTGCTTTAGTCTTCACTGGCTCTTGTTGGACACTCATTGCTGATGTGGCTTTGAACCAACCATGTAAGTACTGTTCTCCATTTATACAGACAATGATCTACCCTAAACCCCTACAAGCTCTTTTTTCCTGGTGTCTTGGGGGTAGGGGCACACACTGTGGTGCTCTGGGTCACACCTGGCAGTGCTGGGATTTACTGAGATACTCCTGGGAGTTGCCAGAGTGCGAGCACACTGACCTCTGTCCTCTCCCCAGTCCGCTGTAGCCTCCTTTCCAGAGCTTAGGTGTAAAGGGCTGTAGGTGTTTCTCACCAGCCTCCGATGGACTGTAAGTGTGAGACTGTAAGACTTCTCTGTATCTTCAGAGAAGGTGTTGCCACAGTCACCTACACTGGCCACAGGTGCAGCCACCCCAGGGCTGGGCCCTCATTTGTTCAAGGATGAAGCAGACAGGCTGGAAAGTGCCTCAAGTGTCCATGGTCCTGCGTCTCCGGGATGAGGAGGAGACCTACAGGCCACAGGAGCACCTGCCACGTGCCCAGGGGTTCTCACACCTCCTCAGCGCCCTCAACAAACCTGATGCAGGTTGATTAGGGCCACCAGAGGCAATGGGGAAGGGAGTGTCCACATCTAATTATACACAGTGATAGAACATTTCAATGAAGATAATACAGAAATGCCCCAACAGGGTCATTTTTTAAAAAAATGAACCTTGCTATTTTGACAAATCCAAATTTGACAAAGTCTTTTCTCTTAGAAACATCAGACAAACCCCAAACATGTCTTAAGGGGAAGCATCATGGAAATCCTGAAAGTCCTAATCTCTCTCACTGTGAACTGACTGAGATTTTGTCGGCCACGGCAGGAGGGAGGTCCCACATTTAGAAGCCTGGCGTCTGGCATGGAGGATGTTTGCTGGGCGGGCCTCAAGGGCTTGGCCGACAAGCACCCGTGGCCCTCCAAGGTGTTTTCATGTACCTGCTGGCCGACTCACCTGTCTGAATCAAAGGAGGGGATCTGAGAATTCAAGTTGTAGGCCAGGACAGTGGTGTAGTGATTCAAACCAAAGAAGTCAAACGTGCCGTTGATCCGCCTCTTCTCACTCTCCGTGAACTCGGGGAGCCTGGGTGGAAGGAGATGTTAGGGCCTTGGGCTTCAAGGCGTCATGCTTTAGGAGAATAATTTAGAACGGGCATGTGTGTATGTGTGTGTTGGGGGAGGGGGCACACTGTCCAGGAGCAAAAGGACTTTCCACCATCTGCTGAAGAACCCGAGATTCCTCCTACACAGCATAAACCTCCCCTTTCTGTGGGGAAATGGAACGAAATTTCCTTTTATAGGGCCCCTCCAGGGTCATCTACCCTTTTTTTTTTTTAAATTTTTCATTGTATGGGTGGCAGGCAAGCAGATGGGACCTCTAGCAATAAGTTTCTCAGGAAGTAATAAAACCACTAAGAATCAAAAGAAGCTGTTCAGTCAAAGTAACTTCTTTGAGATAGCCCAAAGTCAAGGCATGAATGAGCCAGAAACAGGTATAATAAGACTAATTGTCAGAGCTACAACTTCCCTGGCTCCCTGTTTCTTCCCAGCAGCTGTTCTTTACCACTTGTTAAAGAGTTTGAAAAACTGGTCTGAGGTACATACCTTGAGACTAATTCTTTGTAAGGATTATCTTTTTTTTTTTTTTTTGCTTGTTTTGTTTTGTTCTTTGGTATGCCACCCCAGCACTCGGGGTACTCCTGGCTCTGCACTCAGGGATCACTCCTAGCTGTGCTCAGAGGACCATATGGGATACCACAGATCAAAGTGTTAAATCAAAAGATAAGCACCTTATCAGCTGTACTCTCTCTCCAGCCCAGGACATAATATCGTTTATAATTTGCATTATAAAGCAACTGTGTGTCGATTGATTTCCGAATGTTAAACCATCCTTGCACCCCCGGGATGAATCCCACTTGGTCATGGTGTATGATCTTTTTGATGAGTTGTTGGATTCTATTTGCTAGTATTTTGTTGAGGATCTTCGCATCGGTGTTCATCAAGGATATTGGTCTATAGTTTTCTTTGTTAGTGGTGTTTTTATATTAATAGTTACTCTGTTTTGCTCCACAATCTAACTGTTGAAATGGAAAGAATTGAATTTCTGAGAGTTTTCTCTCATGTGATTCCACAGTACTTTATACTTCTCATTTGGTGAAGCATTTTACACTTTGAGCCGTCTATACAAGTTGGTCAGCATGCCTTTGCTTGTGGCACTTACAGGTTCCTCTGGGGAAAATCTTACTCCATATGCATCCTGAGGGGGAAGACCAGAGGCTTCTGATTCAGGACTGCCAAGAGCAGTATTCTCCGAGCTAGTCCTACATCCCACCCACAGACAGGCCGTCACAGTCAAGGTGGGACACTAGCAGTTTTCAACCTTTGTACACCTATGGACCAGCACTGGCCCATGGACGGGTAGTTGCAGGCCACTAGCCTAGAGATGACCCTGCTTGGGCATCTAACGCGATCTTGACGTTTCTGCTGTTGTAGACACAAGGGTCAAACTTTCCCTCCCAGGGCACCAGAAAGAGAGCACAGGAGGGACATCACCTTGCGTGCAGCTGGCCCAGGTTCAATCCCTGACACCATACTTGGCCCCCAGAGCCCCATCAGGAGTGATCCCAGAGCACAGATCCTGAATACCACCAGGTGTGGCCCCCAAACAAACAGGAAACCTTCCCAAGGTTTCTGAAATGCAGAGAGGAAAGTAAAACCCCACGCCTCAGTCCCTCTCTTCCCAGTGTGGCAGCCGTCAGAGGCTCCTCAGGGTTTGCGGTGTCCTCTGCCCTGTGACCGAGACACCAGGCTCTTTCCCCACCCTCAGTGGCAGACTCCTCACCCCGCAGCCCAGCTTGGTCCTCACGCCCCTTGGGCTGGAGCAGCCTCTGCTCCACCAAAGTTGTTTGCTGACTAGGCCAAGCTTGGGTTAATGACCCTCCTCGTCTCTGAAGTGTTTTAGTTCTCCCCAGCCCATTCTGACCTCATCTCCAGAGTTTTCAATATGTATAGAAATGGGGGGATATGGATTTCTGGAGTGCTGAGGGGTGCTGGAGGGCAAGTTTGTGATTCAGACTTGGGCTCTACTTCCTGAGTGCAGCCCAGCAGACCTGCCCTGAGCCGGGTGCCTAGCAAACTGATTTCATAAACTGGACCACTCATTTGGACGCTTGTTGAACATCAGAGCTGGCTCATTGTGACTGGCACGGCGGGAAGACATTTCCTGGTGGCTGGTTAGCTGGAGGCAGTTAGGGACACGGAATCAACCTTAAGTGCTACTCCCACAGGTGGGCATTTCGGAGCAGGCAGCTGCCAGTTAATTTGCCCCACCATATCCTACTCTGGGAAAGAAGAGACCATCACCCATCAAGCTTTCCCTGATCCCTCTCAGAGAGTGAGGGGGGATGCTCATAGTGTATTAGAATCACCTCCGGAGTACCATAGGCATGTGGGGAAACAATGCAGAACCCCACTATGTGAAGTGGATGAAAATGGGAGTCCTGTAGCCTCAACAAGAAATACCCACATACATAGTCTCCCTGATAAAGAATTCAGAGATGAAATATTGAGGATGTTTAATGAACTCAAAGAAACAGTGGAATGGACATTCAATAAAATACAGGAGGATATGAAAGAAACAGTAGAATGGACAGTCAATAAAATATAGGAGGAAATGAGGGCAAAAATAAGAAAACTACAAACAGAAATGTCATTAATTAAAATCCTGTATATGAAATACAAAAATACAAAACTCAATGGGTACCCTTTTCCAATTAGTGTCACTGTACTAGTTGAAGACAGAATCAGTGAGCTTGAGGATGAGATGCAGAAAACCTCCAGGAAATACCAAAGAATGGGAAAAGTCCTTCAAAAGAACTCAAGGGCAGAAGAGAGAACTGTGGGATGAATTCAGGAGGAACAGCGTAAGAATCATCCAAGTCCCCGAGGGACAGGGAGGTAACCCCATCAGATAGTAATAGACATTGTTACTAAACAATTCCCAAAGCTGGAGAATGCAGGCATTCTGATCCAAGCCCAAAGGGTACCAGCTGAAAGAGACCCTAATAAAAAGACGCCAAGACATATTCTAATTAGAATGATGAACACCATAGAAAGATACAATGGTGAAAGCAGCAAGATCGAAGAAGAAAATTACATACAAAGAAGCATTTTGTAGATTTTCAGCAGACCTAGTGAATGAAAGCCTTCGTCCCCAGGTACAGTAGTGGGATATGTTTTTAAAAATTAATTAAATGGAGGCTTCAACAAGAATACTTTATCCAGCTAGACTCTTCCTCAGAAGGAATGATACACAAATTAATAGGTAAACAATAACTCAGGAACTTCATAGACCAAAATCAATTTTGCAAGAAAAACTCAAGGAGCTACTGTAAGGCACGATAACCCCCAAAACAACAATCCTCTAAAGAAAAATGGTACAAAACCCCATAACAGCAATTTTTCTCAAAGTCAGTGGTCTGAATGCACCAATTAAAAGACAAAGGATGATAAGAAAAAAAGAAAAATAATAATAAAATAAAAGACAAAGGATGGCAAAATGAATTGTTGGAAACAATTGTTGGAAACAATTGAATCCAACATTTTGCTGTCTACAAGAACTACGTTTGAATAGTCAGAGCAAATACACACTCAAATACTCAAATGAAAGGCTGGTAAACAATTCTTTTTTTTTTTTTTTTTTTGCTTTTTTTGGGTCACACCTGGCCATGCACAGGGCTTACTCCTGGCTCTGCACTCAGATTCACCCCTGGCGGTGCTCAGGGGACCATATGGGATGCTGGGAATTGAACCCGGTCGGCCTCGTCCAGAGCAAACGCCCTACCCGCTGTGCTATTGCTCCAGCCCCAAGGCTGCTAAACAATTCTTCAAGCAAACAATTGCTTCAAAAGAGCGGGGGTGGTCATAATAGTATCTGATGACATAGACATTAGGCTGCAAATGTTACAAGATACAGTGACAGTCATTTATTAACAATCAAGGGATCTGTACATCAGGAAGAAATTAAACTTCTAAATGTATGTGTACCCAATGAGACACAACAAAATACTTAAAACAAATGCTAATAGATTTCAAGGAGGACATTGCTAGCAACATAATAGTAGTTGGAGACTTCAACACTGCCTTATCACCCCTTGATAGATCAATGAAACTGAAGTCAGCAAGGAAGTACTGGCTTTGAAGGAGGAAATGGAAGAGAGGAAATGAAGGAGGAAATGGAAGAAATATATACAGGGATTTTCATCCCCAGAAAGTCAAATATGCATTCTTCTGCAGTGCACATGGAACATTCTCCAAGATAGACCACATGCTGTACCACAAAACATACCTCCATAAAATTAGGAGGATAGAAATAGTATAAACTATCTTTTTAGACCACAAGGTACAGACAGTAGAAGTTATTCACACAGAAATGATGAATCACATCACACATCTGGAAACTGAACAGCTCGCTTTTGAACAGCCAAGTAGGTTAGAGAAAAAATTAAAGAGGAAATAAAGATTCCTAGGAACAAACAAGGGTGAAAACACAAGATACCAGAGCTTGTGGGATACAGCAAAAGCAGTGTTAAGAGAAAAGCTTATAGCTTTGCAAGCATATGTTAGGAAGGAAGGAAGGTCCCACATAAATAACTTGACTTCACATCTTCAGATCTTCGAAAATGACCAACAGAGGGAGCCAAAACCAGGCAGGAGGATGGAAAAAATAAAACTGTAGAGTAGAAATTACTTTTTTCCTTGTAAAGTTCTACCAGTGCCTTATATATCTTTGATATTAACCCCTTATCAGATGGGTAATGGGTAAATAATTGTTTCCATTTTTCCCATTCAGTGGGTTGTCTTTGTATCTAGGTCACTGTTTCTTTTGAGCTGCAGAAGTTTTTTAGTTTAGTGTGTTCTGTTTGCTTATCTTTACTGTGGTATTGCTGTCTCCAGTGAAAAGGGGTGGATGGGCAAGTATAATGACTTCAGTGCAAAGCATCGCCACCTGATATCAAAAGTGCAGGCCTGACCAACACTCTTGGCTCACTGCATTCTCTCCCAGCTGGGTGAAACAGGACAGGGTGAGTTGAGGAGATGGTCTTTGAAGTCAAGTTGTGGGTTGCAAAGAAGAGGCTCTGATTTTTGAGAGTAATTTATTGGCTCTTTTGAAGAATCACAGCAATGAGAGGTCTGCTTTGTGTCAAGCTCACAACAGTGCCTGAGTGTGCAAAGAACTTCTTATTCACCCTCATACTGAATCTTTCCTGCGATCAGGGAAGCTCAAAGAGAGAAACACTTGCCTAAACTTGCCTCTCTGACCCCAACTCACACCCTTACCCCACCCTGTCCACCCAGGAATCTCTGTCCAGCATCAGACCAGGTTGAGGCAACGGGACCTACCGAGATCTGTTGAGACCAGCAGCCAAGCTCTTGTCACGGATCCGGGTCTTCATCACCTCATTGTAATCTCCGTTCTTGAAGATAGGATGTGCAAACCAGCCTCCCATGAACTGCCAAGGGTGGGGCGACAGTCAGCCTTGTGTTGACATGCAGACACTCCAACACACAGCAACATCCCTGCCCAGAAACCACTGACCTCAGAACCTGCCTCCTACTCTGCAAACCCAACTGGGGGTGGGGATCTAGCACAGGAATTACGGTGCACGCCCAACCTGAGCCCGAGCCAGGTTCCATGGAGCACCACATGATCCCCCAAGCAGCTCTGGGTGCAGCCCTGGAGCCCAGGCACCACCTGTGAGGCCTGAGTAATCCCAGCACCCAGGGACCAGGCAGCACTGGATCCTTGGGCAGCTGCCCTGACCTGCCCAGTTGGTCGAGAATCACTGGGAAAGGCCCCGTGGCCTTGAGTACCACTTGGAAGGCCCCCACCCAAAAAACACTAAAAAAAAAAGAAAAAGAAAAAAATCCAAACTCAAACTCAATCTGTGTGGTGCACATGTGGTATATGTAAGTGTGTGCACACGTGTGTATGCATGTATGCATTCATGTGTGTGTGCACATACACATGTGTATGTGTGTTCTGGGCAACCAACCCAGAGCCTCATAAATGTGGGGCAGATGCCCTCCCTGGTCCCCTGGCCCCAGTATTCGACTATTTCCTGTGTGGTCATTTGCATTCCGAGCTTCAGTGTATTCGCTAATCACTGCCTGGCGGCACTTGGAGAAGTGAAACTGAGGCAGAGACAGGAAGTCTCCGGGCCCAGAGCCCCAAGCACCGCAAGCAGGTCCTCCCCTTCAGATGCCAAAGGCATAACCGGAACTTTCTGGGACAGTCGAGGCAAGGCTTTCTTGGCTGCCCCGGTGGAGCACTGCAACCCGAAGAATGACCATTTGCTTTCTACTTTCTCGAATGAGAACTAAGCTACCCTCTCCACTGAGGGAGAATATAAGGTACCCCAGTGCTATGATTTTAGGGGCCAGAGAGGCTGCATCTATCTCTCCTCACTGTTGGCTGATATCCCGAGTGTGGGGTGAGGAGCCCAGAGAGAGCTCAAAGGGCTGAGCTCCGGCTTTGCATGAGGAATGCTGGGTTCAGTCCCTGGCACTGCAGGGTACCACACAGGAAATAGTCGAAGATCTGGTCCAGCGGGCCAGGGAGGGCACCTGCCCCACATTTATGAGGTTCTGGGTTGGTTGCCCAGAACATATATACATGTGTGTGCGTACACACACACACACACATGAATGCATATATGCATGCACACATGTGCACACACTTACATATACCACTGAGCCAGGAGTAGCCCCTGAACCCCGCTGGGTGTGGTTCCACTAAACAGCAGAGATAGATGGGGTAAGTGCCACCTTCTGGGCTCAGAGATCAGGCTGATGACACGCGGACAGGACAGCTGCTTCAGTGCCTGAGCAAGCTGGGCCACTCAGGAGCAGGTGCCAGAGTCCAAGCGGCAAGGGGCTCAGCCTGATGACAGTGTTACCTGGGATTCTGGGTTTTGCTTTTTTTTTTTTCTATTTGGGTCACACCTGCCTATGCATGGGGGTCACTCCTGGCTCATGCACTCAGGAATCACTCCTGGCGGTGCTCGGAGGACCATATGGGATGCTGGGAATTGATCCGGGTCAGCCGCATGCAAGGCAAACGCCCTACCCGCTGTACTATTATAACTCCAGCCCACTGGGTTTTGCTTTTGGATAACAAAGTATTGTTCTAATTTATTAACTGTATGAGTCTGAAATGGAGAGTGTAACTCATTTTGTTCCAAAACTTTTCAACTTCAGCTGACTAACAAGTAGGAAAATTAAACTCCCTTTGAAGAGGTGTTTGGGCTGCCAGGCAGTGCTCAGGGCTTACTCCTGACTTCAAGCTGAAGGATAACTCCTAGCAGGGGCTCAGGAGACACATGAGGAGCCAGAGATCAAATCCAGATAGGCTGTGTGCAAGGCAGGTGGTTTAAACCCTGTGTTATTTTTCTGGCCTGTAAAGTTAAACTCTTTTTTATTTTTTATTTTTGTAACACTTGGCAATGCTCAGTGTTTTGCACAGGGCTTACTCCTGGCTCTACACTCAGGAATTACTCCTGGCGGTGCTGGGGGACCATATGGGATGCTGGGAATCGAACCCGGGTCGGCTGCGTGCAAGGCAAATGCCCTACCCGCTGTGCTATCGCTCCAGCCCCTCCCTTGGTTTTCTAAGAGACAGTGACACTTGGGAGAGAGTGAGTCTTCCTGCAGCACTCAGGGAAAGGATCATCCAGGCAGAGGCCCAGATTGAAATAATGGTGCAGCATGTGGTTGGCACTCCTTATGGGTATCTCTCTTTTCTGAGAGCAAAATTCCATGACCAAAAGATGAATCTCCTTAGTTAAGCTCACAGGATTTGAGAATTAGAATCAAAAATAAGTTTCAGACTCTTTTTTTTGTTTTTGGTCACACCCAGCGATGCTCAGGGGTTACTCCTGGCTCATGCACTCAGGAATTACTCCTGGTGGTGCTCGGGGGACCATACGGAATGCTGGGAATCGAACCCAGGTCAGCCGCATGCAAGGCAAATGCCCTACCCGCTGAGCTATCGCTCCAGTCCCAGTTTCAGATTGAGTCCCTAATCTAAAGAGTATGTGGAAGGAATAAACAAAATTTATTTATAAATAGACGGAGACACTGAGAGGTCAAGGGCAATATTGCAACCCAGGCCTGTGAGCCACCATATTGCAACCAGAGATTTAAGTGATGCATTTCTATTAGAAGGCTTCAAACTACTGTTAAATCTGTGGGTGCTTTTAATAAAGTTACTTATGTTAATATTATTTAAAAAATAATCTATGTTTACAAGATTTGGGGGTGGGCATTGTGCTCAAGGTCTACTCTTCGCTCTGTATTCAGGGTAACTCCTTGAAGGGTTTGGGAGACTGTGGTACCAAGGGTCGAGCCTGGATTGACTGTGTACATCACAAGCACCCTACATGCTAGTACTATCACACCAGCCCTACAAAAAATTTTTTTTTGATACTTAAAAGAAAAAAATCCAAAACCTTTCTCATTACAGCAAACCTATGAGGGTACCAGGCCATCTTCCATAGATGAGAAAACCAATCTACAAGAGAGTGGGACTGTTTTCCCGAGTTCACAAAATCAGGTTAGAGAAAATGAGGGTCATGGTCCTAAATCTTGACTTCACAGCCTAATTCTACACCCATCAGATCACGGGAGGAAGGGAAACTGGCCTGAGTGAAGAGAGCCCTGGAGGAAAAACAAACCTGAACGTATCTCCTGGCTGCCTCCACGTCCTCCTGGTTGGTGGGGTCTCGGGGCTCAGCCCAGTCGCTGTTGATGGTGATGGAGATGATGCCACCTTGACTGGCGCGGTACTTGTCATTGTACAGGTGCCAGGTCTCTGCATGAGCCTTAATTAGGTTGTGGCCCACAATGTAGGGGGCAGTAGCGGGTTTGAAGATTCCTGCAAACACACGGGGGCGTCAGCGATGAGCCAGCGCAGCCCAGTGCTCTCTGACCGAGGGCACCTCAGTGTGTCTGGGAGAGCCGGGATCTTGGCCTGGGAAGAGTGGCCCACTTCGTACTTGTTGGCCATGTAACTTGGGGCAAGTAATTCAGTCGTTTCATTTCTTCCTCTGCCAAGTGGGCAGTAAGAGTTTTTATAAAAAGGAAATAAAATAGGGTCAGTGGAGGCACTCAGCAGTACTGCATGGGCAGGAAAAGCACCCGACAAATGTGGGTATCGTTGCCCCTTCCCCCAAGAGTGGCTCAGGCAAAGTACCCAGCACTGTATGTACCCCAGGAATTGACCTCATGGCATCTCTGGGGGTCCCAGAGCATGGAGCTGATGCAGCTGACACAGAAATTCCTTGAGAGTGAATGATGAGAGAGAGGCTCCTGGTGTGTGTGTGTGCGTATGTATGTGTGTGTGTGTGTGTGTGTGTGCGTGTATGTGTGTTTGTGTATGTGTATAAGGTAAAGTAAATTATGTGCCGTGTGTGTGTGTGTGTGTGTGTGTGTGTGTGTGTGTGTGTGCTTATGTGCTGCCCCAGGACCAGCAGGAGTCTCCAGCTGCTCCTGCCTGAAGTGTGTGTTCTATGGATCTTACCAGTCTTTATAAATGATGCCAAATAATTAAGTCAATGAACACAAATTCATTCTCATACAGAACCAGAGAAAACCTGGATGGTTCTCAAGAGGCTGGAACAGGTCCACAAAGTCCTTAGATGAAACTTTTGTAATTGGTCACACCCAGCAATGCTCCAGGCTGAGCCCTGACTGTGCATGGGAGACCATATGAAATAGTGGAGACTGAACACAGGCAGCTGCTCGAGAGGCAAGTGCCAAGTGCCTTATACCCTAGAAAGTTTTCTAGGGTCAAACATTGAATGAAAGTGTTTATGTCTTAGAACATCCATGTCTAACATTCATAATCACCTCCGCAGGGTCATAGCAGAACTTAGGAATGCTCGGGCTGGAGAGGTAGTGCTGGGGATATGCATACAGGGGGATATCGTGGCCGACCCCAGTCTGATCCCTGGCACCATATACGGTCCCCTAAGCACTACCAGTCAGTGGTCACTCCTGAGCACAGAGCCAGGACTAGCCCTGAGCACCACCCCAGCCCTTTTCTCCCCTCCCCTCCAAAAGTGATTGCTCTAGAACTTAGCAGTGAGTGGAATCAAAGCTACAAGCAGCTTCCTCTCAGCTCCTGTCAGGATGAGCTCTGGCCAACATAATCAGTTATTGCAAAGTCAGATTTTGGAGCTGCAGAAAACTGACTGTAAGCCTGTTTGACTGAGGAATGGTCCTTCCCACATACCTTGTCCACTCGCAACTCAGGGAGGGTCCATCTAAGGCAGCTCAGCTGCACAGAGCAAAAAAATGAAGTCCTTCAGAGGCACTGACACATGAGGTTCATGGTTTGGATTTGTTTTTTAAAGTGATCCAGAGAGCTCAATGATCTCAGTGTGTGATCTGCATGCAGGAGCCTTGGTCCGATCCCTGGTACCACATGGGCCCCTGAGCACCAGTGGGAGCAGACCCCTGAGCACAGAGCTGGGAGAAGCCCCTAAGCACCTCTCAGGGGTATGGCTGAAAACCCTTCTCCCAGTTATTTTTCTGTTAAATGGAATCAGAAGGAGAAGCATGCCAGCCAGCTTGGTGCAAGAGTCAGAGAGGGAAGGGGTGGAGAGATAGTAGAGCAAAAACAACGCACTTGTGGTGCTGGAGCGATAGTAGGTAGGGCATTTGCCTTGCATGCAACTGACCCCGGGTTGGTGTAGGGAGCCACTTTACAAGCCTGGCTCTTATCTCCTAGTAAAACAGAGCCTGGCTCTTATCTTCTGATCAAACAGAGGCTTGCTTAAATTCCCTGTAACAAGGTTCCACTACTGATCTTACTGATTTCTCACTAGCTGAGCCCATGCCTGATCTGCATTTTACTACTGTTTGTATGGGGGTCCAGGCACACATACCATACCACCTTTTCCCAGCGGAGAGGTATAAGTACTGTAACTGCCAGTAGAATAAACTTTCTCTCTCTCTCTCTCTCTCTCCCTCCTTCTTGCTGCTCTCTTGCTCTGCGTCTGTTCATTCGGCTGAGTCCCTCCTCAGCCCCACAAAGGGTCCTCCCTGCTGGACAGGATGGGACTCCCACAGGTTCGATTCCCAGCATCCCATATAGTCCTCTGAGCACTGCCAGGAATAATTCCTAAGTGCAAAGCCAGAAGTTACCCCTGAGCGTTGCCAGGTGTGACCCCCAAAAGCAAAAAATAAAATAAAATAAAAAGGCACTTGCCTTGCATGGGCCATTTTTATCCATCCCTGCACCCAATACGGTCCCCAAGGCCTGCCAGGAGTGGTTCCTGAACACAGAGCCAGAAGTAAACCCTGAGCATAGCTGGGTGTGGTCCCCCCAAAAAGTGAATCTTAAAAAAGAGGCAGAGATTGAGATGCTTTGCCTTGGGGTGTCTGTAGCCTCACTGCCCCCTGGGCCTTAGGTCTCTGTAGGGTAAGAGCAGACACGGGACCCCTTTACCTGGAGCCGCTGTCCCATAGCCATGGCCCTGGTTTGCGATGACAAAGGGCTCATTCACTGTGATCCAGAACTTGACCTTGTGCCCCAGCCGCTGGAAGAGCACGTTGGCATACTCTGTAAACCACTGCACGATGGACTCATTCTCCCAGCCGCCAACATTCTGCAGCGCCTGGGGCAGGTCCCAGTGATAAATGGTCACCTGCAGAAAGCCAAGTGGGCAATTCCATCAGCTCGCTCCTGAGAGGTGGCATACAGGTCAACAAGCACATCAGCTGCTAAGCAGAGCAGGATGAGACAAAAAGGGCCGGAAGCAGCCATGAAGCTCCAGAAATTCACACATGAGGATGCCAGAAGCGTGAGTCCAGCTCTGCCTGCTCCCTTGGTGCCTTCTACCTCAGGCACGAAGACCCCCACCCTGTGGAGTCCACAGGAAAACAAAGAAACTGTGGGGCCACAGAGGCCATGTTTTAGTGAGCATGCAACGGTTAGGGGTAGCAGAGAGAAACACGGACCTCAGGGAGATTCCACCTGCAGACCCATGAGTTTGTTGTTAATGAAAAACCTTAAGTTCTATGCTCTCTCTGTCTCTCTGTCTCTTGTCTGTCTCTGTCTCTCTGTCTCTCTTTCTCTCTCTGTCTCTGTCTCTCTGTCTCTGTCTCTGTCTGTCTCTCTCTTTGTCTCTCTCTCTGTCTCTCTCTCACTGTCTCTCTCTCTCTCTCTCTCTCTCTCTCTCTCTCTCTCTCTTGCTCGCTCGCTTGTATGTGGGGTTTAAAGATGCCACTTGTTGGGGGAAGTACTTGGGGGAGCAACTAGTGGCCAAAAGCAGCACAGCTGGAGAGTTGGTCCAAGAATTGGGTTTGCGAAAGGGGACCTTGAACAGGAGGGGCCTTGGGATATTCTGGGGCCTTTGGATGAAGGGAAATGGATACTCTGGTGGTGGATGTGGTGTTGGTTTGTTTTGTTTTAGGTTTTGGTTTGGGGGCCACATCCCAAGTACTCAGGGCTCACTCCTAGCTCTGTGTATGGCAATCACAACTTGTGGGCTCAGGGGACCATAGGTACTACCAGGGATTGAACCTGGGTTGGACAGATGCAAGGTAAGTGCCCTCCCCACCGTACTATCGCTCCAGCCCCTGGATGTGGTATTGGAAGGATGTTAGAAGTACTATAAATGATAGGACTTCAATTACAATTTTTTGAAAAAAATTATGATCTTCAGGGACCAGAGCAATAGTACAGTGGGGAGGGCATTTGCCTTGCATGCAGCTGACATAGGTTCAATCCCCAGCATTCCATATGGTCCCCCAAGCAGCACCAGACATGATCCCTGATAGCAAGCCCTGAGCACTGCCAGGTGTGACACTCCCCACCCAAAATTCTGATCTTCAATAATATATATAAGTCCTGGTTCATTGCTTGTAATGTCCCCTACTGATGTAGGGGACATTTGGTCATCAATATTAGGAACTTTCTGTACTACCTTTTTAATTTTTCTGTAAATCCAAAATTCTCTTGGAAAATGAAGGCTAATTTTTAGAAAGAAAAGGAAATATGGAAGCAGTATCTTGAGTAGACAGTGAACGTGTGCGTGCACAGCTGGCTTGCCCACAGCCCTAAGCCCCCGGCGCCCAGCACACCTGGGGCTGGATGTTGGCAGCCAGCAGCGCATCAATGAGCCGCTCGTAGTAGTTGAGTCCAGCTTCGTTGATGTACTTGGTGGTTCCGTCTGGGAGGATTCGAGACCAGGACACAGAGAAGCGATAGTGGGACACCCCTAGTCTCCGCAGGGCCACCACATCCTCCGAAATCTTGTGGTAACTGTCACAGGCCACATCTCCGGTGTCATCATTCCCAACCTTCAGTGGGGTGTGAGAGAAGGTGTCCCAGATACTGAGTCCTTTGCCATCGGCTCTCCATGCACCTTCGACCTCAAGAGGACAAGACATGGATTCGTGAAGTTCCCCAAACATGTTCCTGTCAGTCAGCAGTGAGTCCCCAGGGGGATCCTAAGTCAGCAGCCCTCCCTGCCCCCAACCCCTGCCACCAGAGCCACAGAGTCTGAGCGCTGCTCCTAAGCAACATGTGGCTCGCTGCCTAAGCACCTCTGCTCCACTCCCCAGCTCCCACCATCCAGTGCTGGGAAACCTGGTGTAGCTCGCTACCTCCCAGCATGGCTGTCCCCAGAGCTCCCAGGGCCCAAGCTCTTCATAGTCACTCCCAGTGGGGGCAGGAGGGGAGGCAGCATCTCATCAGGAACTCTGTCATTATCTCCATGCCCTCCCCTAGGGGTTGGGGTGAGCCACATGGGGCGATGCTCTAAGATTACTTCTGGCTCTGCACTCAGGAATCACTCCTGGTGGGGCTCAGGGGACCGTATGGGGTGCCCGGGGTTCGAACCTGGGTTGACTGCTTGCATGGCAAGTGTCCTACCTGCTGTACTATCTACCCCTCTAGCTCTTTTTTTTTTTTTTTTTGCTTTTGCTTTTCGGGTCACACCCAGCAATACTCAGGGGTTGCTCCTGGCTCTGCACTCAGGAACTACCCCTGGCAGTGTTCCGGGGATGCTGGGAATTGAACCTGGGTCAGCTGTGTGCAAGACAAATGCCCTACCCACTGTGCTGTGGCTCCAGCCCCTGGCTTTTTTTTTTTTTAAACTTTGCTGAGCAAAAGCAAAGCCATTGCATTTTCTGCATTAGTAAGCCTGCCTCACTAGGCAAGATGAAGGTCGTGACCTCATGTTGCCAGATCATTGTAAAAACAAAGCCCAAATCCCCCGACCCAGGACCAGGCTGGTGCCAGTGCAAGCCAATGTACCCGGGAGAGATGAGGTGATAAATAAGGAGGAAATCTCCCTGTTGGCATGTCTTTGCCTGGTACTTTCGCTCAGGCTCTGCCTGGCACATGCCTGTGTCGCCACCCCCCCCCCCCCCGGCTGCTCCGCCTGCCTGTGGGGTCTGAGCAGCTGGGCTCTCTGGGAAGGCCCTTGCACACTCTTCTTAGGGGCCCTTGTTCCTCGCATAGGGCTTTGGGACCCTCAGTTCCTGGGGCCCCCACAGCAGAGCCCAGGGCCGAACACAGAGTGCTGCTCGCCAGCTCATGCTTCACCTGGTAGGCCGCGGACGCCGCACTCCAGATGAAGCCTTTGGGGAACGTGCCATAGACGAAGCTGTTCTCCTGGGGCAGCGGCATGCCGTTGTTGGTGATGACCTCCGTGTAGTACCTGGTGGAGGCCCTGGATGTCCGAGGCCTGTTCCTGTCGTTGAAGTCCACATGGTACAGCCCGGACCTGACTGTGTAGCCGTCCAGCCACTCAAAGCTGTCCATCAGGGACTGTGCCGAATACCCGCGGACGTCCACGCCATCGAGCCTGTAGGCTGGGAATGTCCCAGAGGGAGGAGAGAAGAACTTTACGGCAGCAGGGCAGGAATCCGGGCCGCCCAGTCAAGGCCAGACCGGAGGTTGAGGCCATCCCCTGTGTCCACAGGGTTGGGGATGGATGGGCCAGGCCAGCCGTGTCCAGGAGCCAGCACACAGAGTAAGTGCTCAGTCTCTTAGCTCACTCTCCACCCCTGTTCTTTGGGTTAGTCTCAAAGCAAGTATCAGTGACTTGCAAAATCAAATTGTTTTTTGTACAAGGGCTTTATGTGAAGGAGTGTGCCCAAATGGAAGAGTCTGTTTGTTTTAGAAGTAAAACTGGGGCTGGAGCGATAAGCTAGCCTTGCAAGTGGCCGACCTAGGTTTGATCCCTGGCACCACATATGTCACTCCAGCACTGTCAGGAGTAATCCTTGAGCACCACTACATGTGGTCCAAAAACAAACAAACAAATAAACAAGTGAAATTACAGAATCTGGACAAACAGGACAGTGGTTAAGGTGCTTACCTCACACACCGGCAATCCTGGTTCAATCCCGGCCACCTCAGACGCCACCAGGGGTCAACCCTGAACACTAGCAGGTGACCCCAAAAACAAAAGTGAAACACAGAACCAAAGAGATAGTACTGGGGTGAAGGCATATGCTTTGCTTGTGGCTGGGTCTCGCTGAGTCCCCGGTACCAAGTGACCCCAGAGCACTGCTTGAAGCAGTCTTAGAGGCCCCTGAGCACTGCCAGGTGTCCAGGCAATGCCCAGAACCACAGGGCCTGAGCAGCCTCACTCCTCGGGCCCTTGAATCGAACCATCAGCCTTCTTGGCTGGAAACTGTTGGCAGGGGCCCCGCGGCCTCCTGAGCACCATCTGGGATGCTCCCTCCTCCAATGAAAATGATAAAAAAATATAAAACTTGAAGCCAAACATAGAAACGAAACGTGAATTAGAGGACCCAAGGCAGTAGAATAGCAGGTAGGACACTTGCCTTGGATATGCCTGACCTAGGTATGACCTCCAGTACCCCATATGGTTCTCCTGGGCCTGCTAGGGGCGGTGCCTGAGGGCAAAGCTATGGGTAAATCCAAAAAAGAGAGGAAGGAAGGAAGGAAGGAAGGAAGGAAGGAAGGAAGGAAGGAAGGAAGGAAGGAAGGAAGGAAGGAAGGAAGGAAGGAAGGAAGGAAGGAAGGAAGGAAGGAAGGAAGGAAGGATGGATGAATAGAAATATTCTCAGGGGCCCGGGATGGGATGGCTCAGGGATGCCACACACCTGCCCTGCAAGTGTGCGGCCATGAGTCTGATGCCTGGTGCCACACACATGCACCAGGCCTAGTGCTAGTGGCTCTGCCGTCTCACATCCTGACACCACAGCTGTGTGTGATCCCGACACATGACTGAAGTATGTGGTGGCCCCCAGCCAGCACTCCTACCCTAGATGGGAGAGCCCCACGGCTGGGAGTCTGGCCTCAGTGGGCATGGGAGTGAGCACTGCAGCCACCAAGGGTGGACACCCCAACTCAAAGCGCACAGCCCTGGGCGCATGCGTGTGCAAGCATCGCAACTAAAGCGTGTCCCTCTGCTAGCACCACCACCCCTGGCAGGAAGGCAGCGGGCGGGCCGCATGCACTCTGCCCAGCTGTCCAGGCCCTGGGCAGCGAGGCCAGGAGGCGGAACTCAACGCCCACTCACCCTTCAAAGCCTCGTTGATGTAGGTCTTGTGGTAAAACGTCCTGTCGGTGTCCTGCACCCTGGGGTTGGCCAGCCCCACGCCGTTCTCGGTGATGTACACCGGGATGTCCCCGTACTCCTCCCGGATCCAGTTGAGGAGCCTACGCAGCCCCCAGGCGGCCGCGCGATCCCGGGCCGTGGCGGGCCACGAGGGGTCCTCCTCCACGTGCACCTCGGGGTCGTTTTCGTAGGAGGGGGGCTTCAGCGGGGGCGTGCGGTGGCCCACGAGCCGGGTGGAGTAGGTGTTGAGGCAGAACACGTCCGCCGTGGCCCGGATGGAGCGCTGCTCGGCCGCGGAGAAGCTGGGCAGGCGGGAGGCGTCCAGGCCCTGCAGCTCGCTCCTGTTGCCCACGGTCCACTTCATGGCCTCGGGGTAGTCTCCGTTGCGGAAGATGGGGTGCGCGAACCAGCCCAGGGAGAACTGCAGCATCCGCTCCGCGGCCTCCACATCTCTGGGGACGCCCGGGGACCTGGGCTCTGCCCAGTAGGCGCTGAGGCCCAGCGACACCACCCCCTGCTGCGTCCCCCTGTACTTCTCATCGTAGGTGTGATACGCCCTGGCGTGGGCTTTGATGATGGCGTGGCCGATCCGGTACGGAGTCCAGCCGGGGTCCTTCACATTCGGGGGGAAAAGCCCTGCCCCATACCCCAGCCAGGCCTGGCTGGTGGGGTCGTTAAAGGTGATCCAGAACTTCACCCTGTCCCCGAAGGTCTGGAAACAGAAGTCGGCGTAGCTGTTAAACAGATCGACCAAAGCAGGGTTCTCCCAGCCTCCGGTGTCCTGCAGGGCCTGGGGCAGGTCCCAGTGGTACAGGGTCACCATGGCCGAGATGTTGCTGGCCACCAGCCCGTTGATGAGCCTGTTGTAATAGTCCACGCCGGCTCTGTTGATGGAGCTGTTCCTGCCCGTGGGGAACAGGCGAGGCCAGGAGAGGGAGAAGCGGTAGGACGTGACCTTCAGGGCCCGCAGCAGGCTCAGGTCGGCGTCCAGCTGGTGGTAGCTGTCACAGGCCACGTCGCCAGTGGCGTTGTTCTTCACCTGGCTGGTTGGCGAGTGTGTGAAGGTGTCCCAGATGCTGGGACCCTTGCCATCAGCGTCCCAGGCGCCCTCCACCTGGTAGGCGGATGATGACACGCCCCACAGGAAGCCGTCCTGGAAGGTGCCGTGGTAGAATAAGTCTCTTTCAAATTTGGGTTGGTTGGAGAACTTTTCCCAGACTGCTTTGGCCTGGGAAGGCACCGGGGAGGGGGACGTGAAGGGTCTGGGTTTAGGGGGGACCTTGGCCGAACTGGGTGGTGGCTGTCTTTGTGCCACCTGTGTGGGGAAACCGTTCTTTTCAATGATTCTGGTGAAAAAGGAGGCAGATTTCCTGGGAGTCCTTGGGCGGTTGCTGTCGGTGAAGTTGACGTAATACAGGCCAAACCTCTGGCTGTGACCAGGGGGCCCTTCAAAGCCGTCGATGAGGGAACGAGCAATGTACGATCGAACATCCACTGAATCCTCCTTAACAGCTACAGAGAGAGATAAACATGCAAATTAGATGCCAGGGAGTTGGTTCAAAGGGTGGCAGGCAAGATGGAGCCGTAAGGTCAATCCTGGCACCTGGCATTCATGGTCCCCTGGTGCTTCCAGGGAGCAGCCTCCCAAGTACCACGCCAGAAGCAGCCCCTAAACACAACTGGGATTGTGCTAGACTCTCTTAGATGTTGCTTTTAATAAGCCTTCTTTGTGGGACTAGAGAGATGGTAAGGGGTTAAGGCACTCACTTTGCATGTAGTTAACCCTGGTTCAGTCTCTGGTACCACATCAAGCCCCTGAGCATCACCAGCAGTGAGCAGTGAGCACAGGGCCAGAAGTAAGCCCTGAACACGACCAGATGTGGCCCCCAAACCAAAACTGAAATGAACAGGAAACTTTCAGAGGTGACATGGACTTCTCCCCAGAATCTGACCCTTTTTCTCCTCAGAAGGAATAAAAGAAAATTCACAATGCTCACAAAGTAGCAGACCACGTCTCTGACCCGTAAATCCTGATCCAAAGGAACATCCCTGCTTCACTTAAAACAATTAGTGGAGTGGCTGGAGCAATAGTACAGCGGGTAGGGCATTTGCCTTGCACACAACCAACCCAGGTTCGATTCCCAGCATCCCATATGGTCCCCCGAGAACCACCAGGAGTAATTCCTGAGTGAAAAGCCAGGAGTAACCCCTGAGTATCACCGGGTGTGACCCAAAAAGGAAAAAAAAATAGTGGAGAGAATGTGATGACCCATCTGCTAATTTCTGGGTACTTAGTCTTTGGTTGGGCTGGAGCAATAGCACAGAGGTAGGGCGTTTGCCTTGAATGTAGCCAACCCGGGTTCAATTTCTCTGCCCCTCTCAGAGAGCCCAGCAAGCTACTGAGAGTATCTCACCCACACTGCAGAGCCTGGCAAGCTACCTGTGGCGTATTCGATATGCCAAAAACAGTAACAACAAGTCTCACAATGGAGACGTTACTGGTGCCCGCTCGAGCAAATCGATGAGCAATGGGATGACAGTGATAGTGACAGTGACAGTCTTTGGTTCATTCCAGTGCTCAGGGGGCTTCTCCAGTGCAGTGCTTGGAGATATCTCCTAGAGACCATGCTGTGCTGGGGATCGAGCCTGGGCCTCTTCAATGCGAAGCACGTGCTCCAAGCCTCTGAGCTCTACCCCCCACAAACCCAGATCTCTTCAGCTTTATACAGAATACATTAATCAGGGTCTCACTGCACTTTTGCTTTTCCTTGTTTAGGTTTAGCAATATTGACAAATGACCAAACATTTCATGTTTAAAACATTAAAAAGGAGAAACAAAACCTAAAAAATATTTTCCCTGGTGCCATAAACTGGTCACTGACACCATCACCATCCCTTCAAGAAAAGAAAAGATATGCTCAGGTCCTAACACCAGGACTAATGAAGAAGCCTTGCAGATATAGCTTTGTTAAGAATCTCAGGAGCAGGTAATCCTGGAGAAGTGGGGTGCAGCCTCAACCATCCTTAGAAGAAGCAGGAGAAAAAGTCTGTGCATCTGAGTACGGAGACAGATGGGGGACATGCCAACAGTCCAGGAGGCTGCAACGACCAGGCTGGCAAGGGCAAGGCAGAGTCTCCCCTGAAGCTTTAGTTGGAGGGTAGAGTTTCTTCTGACATCTTTTTGTTTGTTTGTTTGTTTGTTTGTTTGTTTTGGGGCCACACCTGGTGGTGCTCAGGGCTTACTTTTGGCTCTGCACTCAGAGACCACTCCTGGCAAGACTCAGGAGACCATATATGGTACCATGAATCAAATCCGGGTTAGGCATGCACATGGCAAGCACCCTACCTGCTGTACTACGGCTCTGGCACCTCCCTTTTTAAGTCTTAATTTTGAACATCTAGTCCCCAGAACTGTTAGAGAATAACAAAACAGTCTATTGTAATCAAGGTCAGTGCAGAAACTAAGGGCCCCAACTTGGAGGTGGCAAAGTATTAGATTATGGTTTTATTTATTTTTAAAATTTATTAATTTGCTTTTTGTGACATAGCTGGGGGTGTTCAGGGATTACTCCTGATCAGCACTCAGGAATTAGTCCTGGCAGAGCTCAGGGGAGCAAATGGAATGCCGGGGATTGAACCTGGGTCAGTAGCGTACAAGAGAAAAGCCCTATCCACTATTTTATTGCTCTGGCCCTAGGCTCTGGTTTTAGCAGGTTCCTTGGCTTCTCAGCACTGTCTGATAGGAGGTAAGTAAGTGGCTCGTTTCACCTGCTTTGCCCCAGGCTGAGGGATGGGATGGCCTTCAGAGATGGCCAGAATGGGACCAGAGTGATAGCACAGTGGGTAGGGCATTTGCTTTGCACATGACTGACCCAGGTTCCATCCCTAGCATCCATATGGTCCCCTGAGCAACACCAGGAGTAATTCCTGAGTGCAGAGCCAGGAGTTACCCCTGAGCATTGCCGGGTGTGACCAAAAAAGCCAAAAAAGAAAAGAAAAGAAGAAAAGGGAGAGGGAGAGCCAGATTGCATCCAAGTGAATGAAGATTTTGTATTATATATGTGTGTTTGTGTGTCTGTGTTGCTGCTGCTGCTGCTACTGCTGTTGTTGTGGAGGGGGATACAGGGCAGTCCTTAGGGCCAACTCTGGGCTCTGTGCTCAGGAGTCACTCATGGTAGTGTTCAGGGAACCATGCACAGTGCCATGAATCAAACCAAGGTCAGCCTCATGCAAGGCCAACACCCAACCCCCTGTACCATCTCTCTGGCCCATGCAATGAAGATGTTAGAGCCAGTTTCAGGAATGGGAGAGCAACATTGCCAGAACAGTGAGGGAAGATCTCATGTGTTAGAGCCCTATCTTAAGTATCCTCCTGTCCACCTGCTAGTATGACCTGTAGTATGGTCACCCCATATGACAATTTTCTGTCTGTGTCCCTGTATAGACTAGAAGACCTCTTTGGGGAAAGTCAATGATTATTTAATACTGTACCCCTACTGTCTTTCACAATGTACAAAGTAGGTGCATAATAAGTACCTGTTAAATAATTTCATTAGAAGTTGATGAGTTTGATGAGTGGCTGGGACTTAGATGGGTAGAATGTACAAGGGGGACTGTGTAGGGGTTAAGAACTTGGGAGCCATAGCTGGAAGCCTGCTTCATGAGTGGAGGGGAGAAGGCAGATGGAATAGAGAAGGGATCACTAAGAAAATGATGGCTGGAGGAACCAGTCGGGATGAGAGATACATGCCGAAAGTAGAAAATGGACCAAACATGATGACCTCTCAGTGTCTGTGTTGCAAGCCCTAATGCCCAAAAGCAGAGAGAGAGTATGGGGAATATTGTCTGCCTTAGAGGCGGGGGGGGGGCGTGGAAAAGGGGCGGTATACCTGGAATATTGGTGGTGGGGAATGTGCACTGGTGGAGAGATCGGTGTTGCATCATTGTGAGATTGTAACCCAAACATGAAAGCTTGTAACTATCACATGGTGATTCAATAAAATTATATTTAAAAACTCATTTAAAAAAAAAGAACTTGGGAGCAAAAACTTGAGGTTTTGTAGGAAGCATCAGTGAGGCAGATGTAAAGGATTTAAGCTACTATTACTACGATTACTCTTTGGCTTTCATTTCCATGGGATTCTGTCTCAGCCCATTAAACAAAAGTTTGAGGACTTGGGAAAGCAAAATCCACCTTGCAGCAGCAGCTTATCGCTATCTTACCCTTGAGCACTTCGTTGATATACTGACTGAAGTAGTCCATCCTCAAGGAATCATCAAGATCTTCACTGTCCCCCGTGGGCATGCCGTTCCCAGCCAGGTAGATGGGAACTTTTCCTCTTGTGTATTCCAAGGATACGAAACGCAACAGCCTCCTTATACCCCAGGGTACCACACGAATCCAAGGAGATGAGGTTTGGGGCCAGGCAGGGTCTATGTGCTGGGAGAAGCCGCCAATAGTATCGTAGCTGCAGACACATGTATCTCCCTGGGCCTGGCTGACAAGGCGGGATGTGTAATGGGACAGGCCGAGGAAATCAGCAGAGCCTTTCAAAAGCTGCTTCTCTGCTTCAGTGAACTCAGGGAGCTGAGCCACGGGATGGAGACATCGTTGGTTCACCTGTTGGATGTGGGCCCTCAGAGCAGCCGGGTAGTCTCCGTCCACAAAGATGGGGTGTGCAAACCAGCCCAGCATGAAGTGCAAGAACCGCTCAGAGGCTTGTAGGTCCTCGGGTCTGTCTGGGGACAGGGGTTCGGCCCAGTCTGAGTTCAGCACAATACCCACCTGTCCCTGCTGCTGTGGACGATGGTGCGTGTTGTAGCGGTGCCAAGCGCAGGCATGGGCCTTGAGGACCAAGTGAGTCACCTTGTAAAAAAAAAAAGAAGATACCAGATACCAGGCTTAGTAGTCACTGCTAATGCCAGCAATGCCAACCACAGCACCAAAAAGGCACCCCATCAGTCACGCTAACGCTGACCAGTCAGTGCTAGTGTCAGTTACGTCCATGAGTCAACAACCACAAGAGCATTAACTTTGTACATGTAATGTCAACAAGGCAGGACAGCTCTGACATCGACCATCAACCAGTTCAACATCAATGTCAGGAACATAAAAAATATTGACAACACTGTGAGCAAATCAATACCCCCACCATCAACCCAATCGGCAAGCTAACAGTAATGATTCATCAATAACAGAACCAACAACCACAGTATCAATTAACACATATCAAGTTCTAGAGTTCATCGAGTTCTCTCCTGGAAACTACTACTCTATGTGACAAGGACAGTGATTAGTATCACTATATTGGCACTACACTATCCAGAGTTGTGTAAACCCAAACGATCTGAACCCAAGCCTCTATTTTTTTTAACATATCACAACTAATCATTTATTATACTGTTTAAGAAGCAAAGCAAATGCAGTGGTATTTCGGAAGCTGTATCTTTTTAAAATGGAATATATGATCATAGGCTCTAAACTGTATTTTAAAATATACAATCTCTGCAAAAGAAAATATTCAACTAAAGACAACTTTTAATGTAAGCAAAATGTTACAAGATCTAAAAATTAGGGGCCGGAGCGATAGCACAGAGGGTAGGGTGTTTGCCTTGCACGTGGCCGACCCGGGTTCGATTCCCGGCATCCCATATGGTCCCCCAAGCACCGCCAGGAGCAATTCCTGAGTGCAAAGCCAGGAGTAACCCCTGAGCATCGCTGGGTGTGACCCAAAAAGCAAAAAAAAAAAAAAAAAAGATCTAAAAATTAAAGTCATCGCTTAATTTTCTGCAACATAATGTACAGAAATCTGAAATTTCTTGTACAGAGTAATATACTCTTTACTCTTGAGCAAAGCGTTCAATAACATGTCTGTAATCTTCTACAAGTTCTTGAAAATTTTCTACCAGCTATTCATGTTGCATGCTTATTTCTACTTGGTTCATCTGGTTTGTCAGTTCTTCTGGTCTGAGACATTTTCTCATCTTCGCAAGATCTCTCTGCTTTTTCTTATATGGGCTAATTAATCTTCTTTTAATATCCAGTCCATAGCTTCTGTATTGTTCAGCATCACTCATGTCAGTCACCAGTAGTCGAAGAATTTCATAAACCCATCTAGCATGTTGCTTATTTATTTTGAACTTCTGTTGTGCCTCTATTGCCATATCTTCACTGAATCCTTGCATTAACTTTTCCTGAGAAAAACAGGGCAAATCTTGACACAGTTTCACAAGTACAAAGTCTCTTAATTTCACATAACTTTTGGATGGGTCTTCCGCTGTAATACCAAGAACAGAAGGAGATGTAATGTAGTATCTATGAACTGTTTCAAGAAGTTGAGCACCATGGCCTTGACCTTGGAATGGAGTCAGTATCAGCATCTGACTTACACGTGGCCGGGTTTTGTCTGGGTACACATAGTAATTATAGACTGTCATGTAGCCTACGGTCGCAAAGAGCGTAGCTCCATCCTTATTATACTTCTCAAATAACTAGAAAGTAGTGCCATCTTTCATCATCCACGTCAATAAAGCTAGCAGTTTCAATAAACCACATCAAAAAGGTCTGAAGCCTTTCATGATATTCTCGAAAGCCTCTACATGTCATGTCAGCCTTATATATTTGAAAGGTAAAGTTTTCTCCTCCTGTAGGACTGAGAACAGAGTAAGTATGAAGTAAGGTTCCAAATGGTTTGAAATCAACTTCTTTTTCCAGCAATGAAAGAAAATCATTCATGTTTGTGCAAAATCCAGGTGGAATGATCTGTCTAATTTTTCCCTCGACATCATCTGCCTCTACACAGTCAAAGTTTTCATCAACTTTAGATGCATATTCAACACGGAACATAGTTGACAGGCTGCCAGCAATATAATATAACAGGATCTTCAGACCCTTGTAACCAAAAGCAGTTTCATCATCCCCAAAGAGTTGATGGGTATATTCAGGAAAGAAAGTTCTAATGTCATTCTCAAGATCTTCAGGAAAACGAGCTAATTTTAATTCAATTGCTGTATTGGTATTACATTTGTATTCTGCCAGTTTCTTCTCCACTGCACTCTTGTATTCAACCAAAAATTTCTCCATAGCACCAAATCCCGCCATTTCCGAGCTGTGAGCACCCGCGGCTTGAGGAAGGACGAATCCCAAGCCTCTATTGTCACCCACAATGCCATCGTCCTCAGGCCTTACTAGACAAATTGATCAACAACAAATAGGGGATCATTTTAGTCTTCCTGCTCTCCTCACCGCTGCATGAAATTTCGGAAGAAAACCTGTATCTAGGAGTCTCTTTGGAGACTTAACTCCTGGTTAATAAGTCAATGGCTCAATGGCTTTCCTTGGAGGAGTATCACAAGAATATTATAAGACTAGATTTAATTCTCATGTTCTCATAGCTGCAATAAAAGGATTGTTGCAAGTCCATCTAGGAGGCTTAGGTGAGACGATCTATTAAAGCTCCAGAATTGAGGGGGCTAGGGCAATAGCACAGCGGTTAGAGCGTTTGCCTTGCATGTGGCTGACCCAGGTTCGATTCCCAGCATCCCATATGGTCCCCTGAGCACTGCCAGGGTGACCCCCACCCCCCAAAAAAAAGCAAAACAAAAACAAAGAAAAATAAATAAATAAATAAAGCTCCAGAAGTGAAACTTCTCTCCACTCAGGAATTGTTCCTGGTGGTGCTCGGGGGGACCATATGGGATGCCCGGGTTTGAACCCGAGTCAGCTGTGTGCAAGGCAAAAGTCCTACCTACTGTACTATCGCTCCAGCCCCTTAACTATACTTTTTTTTTTTTTATAAAATGGACAAACTGAGCACACACTGTGACTACATCATGAATGCAAGAAAGCAAAGATGAGAAGAAGACAGTGGTAGAACTATGGGAGAACCTTTTTCTTTGAAAAATTTCCTTAATTAAGGAAACTTCGGCTAACAAACTAAAGCAAAAAACTGGGAAAAGACGGGCCCAACTTTCTCATTAAAGTCCCTGGAAAAATCTCAGGAGCCATAGTTCTAGAAATAAGAAACTGAAGGTGAAAAGGTTAGAATGAGTTTTAAGACAAGGAGACACAGAAAAGTTAAAGGGCTGGAGAGAGAGTTCAAGAGAGTTCACATGCTTTGCATGCACGAGGCCTGGCTCAGTCCCTAGCACCACAGGGCATGGCCCCAACACAAAACAAACTGAAAAAGAATAACGTAAAAGAACTCATTTCTAGAAGGTTTCTCTGTATGTGCAATCAGTCACTTGCTGAACAAGAGCAGAATAAAAGCCATGACTATGTGCTGCAGTAGTTGGGATTTCACTGAGTCACCTATTCATACATTCCAACTCAGCCTTCAGTGGACATTGTGGATGATGCTGTAATTTTCTTATTTGTATTCATTCACATCATCTCCTCCCAAAAGGCTTTTACATCTCAAAAGCACGGGGCACACATCCTCCCACACACCCATCATGGGGCAAGTATCCCTCTTTCAGGACAGAACCCAGAGTACGGAAAGGCTAACCTGTCTATCCTGAAGAATGTGAGAGAAAGTTGATGGCTCTCAGGGGAATTTTGAAGAAAAGTGCAAATGATAGAAAGATTGGCCGTCTGTTTGTTTGGCTGGCTGACTGTATATATGAATGAGTGACAGAAGGAACAGATGGATGAGTTGGTGGATAGAGGAGTCCAGATGTGGGTGATAGATGGTCCATATTAAGTAATTAACTTTTTTTTTCTCCAGGGACTAGAGAAATAGTTTATCGAATTCAGGGTATGCTTTGCTTGTCAGAGGCCAGGTTTTGATCCAGGGCATCAGATGGTTCCTTGAGCACCGCCATGAGCAATCCCTAGCACCACTGGATGTGGACCTCACTGGAAAAAGAAAAGATTCTGTCTCCAGTTCTTGTTGAACTAACAACTCAGAAAGCCAACTTTTTCAGCCAGCAAGACAGTACAGAACTTGGGTCAGAGTGATGGTACAGTAGGTAGGGAGCTTGCCTTGCCTGTGGCTGACCCAGTTTTGATCTCCGGCATTCCAGGTGGTCTCCCTGAACACCGCCAGCAGTAATTCCTGAGTGCAGAGCCAGGAGTAACTCTGAACACCACCAAGTGCAGCCCCCAAAACAAAAAAACAAACTAAGATAGTACAGAGGTTAAAGCATCTGCCTCACACCTGGATTGATCCCCAACATCCCATATAATTCCCTGAGCACTGCCAGGAGTGATCACTGAACACAGAGCCAGGAGTAACCCTGAGCACTGCTACTGTGGTCCCCAGACAAACAAAAAATAATAATAACAACAAACAACATTTCCTTCTTTTCTCCTACAATGAGTGGGAGCTACGAGAATGGCAATTACCTTAAAGGAGGCCACCCCTGGGTCCGAGATGCCTGGTGGGTGCTGTCCAGTGCCGTAGCCAGCATAGCTCATCACCCACGGCTCATGGAAGGTCACCCACAGCTTCACCCGGTCCCCAAACGTGGAGAAGCAGAAGTCAGCGTAGTCCAGAAAGGCATCCACTATGCTCTCATTCTGCCACCCGCCGCCCTGCTGCAAGGCCTGAGGCAGGTCCCAGTGAAACAGCGTGGCCATGGGTTGCACGTGAGAGGCCAGCATGCTGTCAATCAGCTTGTTGTAGTAGGCAAGACCTTTGGGGTTGGGGCGTCCACGCCCCGTGGGGAAGATGCGGGACCAGGAGATGGAGAATTTGTACACCTGTGCCCGGAGGCCACGGAGCAGGGCCACATCAGCGTCCACCTTGCGGTAACTGTTGCTGGCTACCTCTGGTGTTGCGTGACTCTCAGTGGCATTCTGGAAAGACCAGTGGTCCCAGATGCTTGGTCCCCTGCCGTCCTCGGCCCAGCCTCCTTCCACATTAAAGGCTCCCGTGGAGACGCCCCAGAGAAAGCTCTGAGGAAAAGCATCCCTCAGAAATGCATCCCTCTGGGCCCTGGACTGGTTTGAAAATGCTTCCCAGACACGAAGATAGGCCGAGTGCGAGATGGAACTGCCTGCTGCCATCTCAGAGTCACATCCCAGAGGTGTCTGAAGGCTCAGGCTGTCTGTCAGAGAACGAGACCTGCAGTGATTCAAGTGACAGAAAGGGATGCAGTAAGTAAAGACAGAATTCCAAATGTCTCCAGGCTAACAGGCATGGTGAGGTGACCAATGAGCAAAGATTCCCCATGTGCTGAGGGGGAAAGACGTATAGGTCAGAGTAGGTGGAAGATTGTGCCCCATCCTTCCCTCTTTTCGTGTGTGCATGTCTGTTTTGTTTGGGGGTCATACCTGGCAGTACTCAGGGCTTAGTTCTCGTTCTACACACAGGGATGACTCCTGGCAGGGTTTGGGGGAACAAACAAGGTGTGCAGAAGTGAACCCAGGTCATTCATGTGCAAGGCAAGTGCTCTACCAGCTGTACTATCACTCCGACCCCGTTGTTTCTTGCCCCGTTCTTTCTTACCTGAGTTTCTTATCTGAGCATACTGCCTGTGCTGCTGCTCCTGGGCTAGCTCACCTTTGACTGCAGTCTTGAGTTCTGGTGCTATACTTTATTCCTAGAATTTAGTGTTTGCAGAACAGTTTAATCATAGTGACAACTCCAGTTTATAGAGCCTCCCTTCTATACTGGCCCTGGTGATAAGTGTGTGTCGGGACTGGGGGTTGGGAAGAGTGGGACAGTGGGTGTCTCCTTCGGTTTAAATTTACCAAATTAAAGATCATTAAAATTGATCTTTGGCACCACAAAACCAGAAAAAATAAGAATGCGTGTATATGATCTCATTTAATTTTCACATTAAAATGATGAGGTAGGGGAGGGGGCTGGAGAGATAGTATAGTGGGTAGGGCATTTGCCTCGCATGTGGTCAACCTGGGCTCAATCCCTGGCACAACATATGATCCCCGAGCACTGCCAGGAGTGGCCCCTGAGTACAGAGCCTAAAGTAAGCCCTGAACAGCAGCAACTGCCCCTCCCCCACAACAAAAAATCAAGAAAGAAACAAAAAACAAAAAAAAAATCCCAAACCAAACCAAACCAAAAGAACTGGTCGGAGTGATAGGAGCCCTGTGGAGGAGCCTCCCTTGCATGGAGAATAGTCTGGACCTTCCGGGGCTAAGTACTTCATAACTTAAGAAGCATTAGCTCATGCACTTTCCCAACAACAGTGGTGAGCAGGAAGCTGTAACTCAACACCCCTCCCATACACACAACACATACACTCACACTCACACACACACACAATGTGTAGAGCTCAACAGTATTTCAAGTGTGAAGGCAGAGGTTCAATCCCACAGCTGCTGCTCGTGAGTAGATGTATGCATTTGGTGAGCGTCAGGGAGGCTGAACACAGGTGGGAATTTGAAAGTTTCTGGGGCTCAGAGTCTCATGGTGTGGGAGCCAGATTCTCCCTCTGAGCCTTCATCTCTTGTCCAGGATGGCCACAGATATATCCAAGAGGTAAAAGAGGTGGAAGACAACAGACCCATGAGGTCACAGGTGAAAGAACAGAACATTGTGCAAGTGTCAGTTATGGATAGTCCAGTGGGAAACCCGTGATTATTACCTTTCTGAAGAATTTGATGAATAGCTCAAGAATGTATTCACATCACACCCAATGACGAGCACTGAATCCTCACTGATGGCTGCCAGAGAAGAAATTTATTTATGATTCCACCAACTCTACCAGAAGCCCAACCAACAACATGCATGACTACAATCCACAGTTTTCTTCACATAGAAAACACATCCTAACTCTAAGTAATGCTTCTTGGACTACAATGGGTCAAGGATTTAAGGAAGTCAGAAGAGATTTCTAACTCCACATGGCTTAGAACATTGGTTTTCAGATTTCTGCATGTATCAGAGTCATATGCAGAACTTATTTAATGCAGATTATTGGGCCCATTCCATAAATCCCAATCCCATTGGTCTGGGGATGGATTTGAGAAGATGCATATGCAATACATTTCTAGATGATTCTGATGCTGCTGGTTTAGGGAACATCGGGGAGAATGTCTGATTCAGAAAAAATGCAGACACCAGAAAGCAGTGGATTTTATTAAGTTGTGCTAAACTATATATAAAAATAAAACTGAAGTGCCTGAAAGATAGTACAGCAGGTAAGGTCCTTGCTTCACATGTTGCTGACCTGGTTTGATCCCTAGCACCTCATACTGTTCCCCCAAAACTGTCAGTAGTGATTCCTGATCAAGAGGCAAAGTAAGTCCTGAGCACTGCAGGGAATGGTTACCAAAACAAAATTAATCATTTTTGTCATTGAGAAAGGATGGAATTTGAGGACAGAAAGCATTTTACTATCACAGGAAAGATAAGGCAAGAGTTAGTAGTAATCATGGACTAGCTTCCCGAAGTCAACAAAGCCAGCTCAGCTCTGTTGCAGGTGGCAGAAAGAGTAATGCCCTTATCCAGTGACCTTCCATGGTGAGTCACTAATATTAGGGCACCCAGGAATGGCTCCTTGGTTTTTTCCTGCAGATCCTCTATGGGTCCTCAGCCCCTTCTGCTTTACTAGAACCCACGTGGCCTGTCTGGGACTAAAGTGGGCCTCTGATCCAAAACCCAACCAGTCAGTTCATGCTTAGGAATTTGAACTGAGGACCTAGAGAGGATCAAGTTTGGGTGAAGAGCTTAGAAAAAATGTAAAATTTTGTTCAACGTGTCATGCTTTCTTTCTCATCCCCTGCACCCATGATCATAACAGAGTCCTAATGGTTATGCTTCTGAAAATGTTCCTGTGATAATCCTGCTTTCCTATAGCCATTATCCTCATTAGATATGCCAGCGGTCATAAATGAGGGGGTGATTCAAAGGTTTCTTTTTCTCACTCTTTTTAAACAGATATATGATGTTGCAGCACCTGACTTTATTTTTATTTTTGGGGGGAGGTCACACCTAGTGATGCTCAGGGGTTACTCCTGGATCTGCACTCAGGAATCACTCCTGGCAGTGCTCGGGAGTGATATAGGATGCCGGGGACCAAACCTGGATCGTCTGCATGCAAGGCAAATGCCCTACCCACTGTATTATCGCTCAGGCCCCAAGACTTCTCTTTCTATGGCGAGGGAAATGTGGGGACAGGGCCACACTATGCAGTACTCAAGGCTTACTCCTTGTGGGTCTTGGGGACATATGTTGTGCTGGGGATCAAAATGGGATCAGTCACATGCAAGGTCACTCAGTACCCTATCTGCTGTACTATCTCTCTAGCCTGATACTAGACTTCTTACTAGCCAAAAATAAATTGTAGTGTAGATGTACTGGTACTTGGTATGGTGCAGAAACATAAAATACCCAATAATAAACAACTTAGTAACTGTGTATCTCATGGAGATTCAACTAAAAAATATATTTTATATATATATATCACTGTCATCCCGTTGTTTACCTATTTACTCGAGCGGGCACCAGTAACATCTCTATTACGTTCAGCCCTGAGATTTTAGCAGACTCTCCTTACTCGTCTTTCCCAACTCGTCTTTCTCGTCTTTTTATATTATATATATAAATCCCTAAGACATATACAATCTTGTAAGCCAACATTACCTCAATGAAAATTGTTTTGTTTTTGGCCACACCCAGGGATGATCAGGGATTATTCCTGATTCTGCACTCAGGGTTTGCTCCTGGAGGTGCTCACGGGATCATATGGAATGCTGAGGATAGAACCTAGATTGGCTGAATGCAAGGCAAGTGCCCAACTTGCTATACTATCACTCCAGCCCCAAACTAAAATTTTATTTTTTAATTTTATTAATTTTTTATTGAATCACCATGAGATAGAGTATTACAAAATTGTTCATGATTGAGTTTCAGTCATACAATGTTTCAACACCCATTCCTCCACCAGTGCAATTTCCTAGCACTTCAAGCCACTCCTAAAACTTTTTTTTAATTAAGAAAAATAAAGACTGCTCCTCTCCCAAACTTAGCAACCTCATGCACCAAACACCACTCCGGACCTCTGCAGTGAAGGTCCACTTACCTTTGCGAAGACTGAAGAGCCAGCTGGCTGGGCTCTTTCCGGCAGAGGGGCAGTCCTGGAGTTTCAGACTGAAGATAAAAACTTGCACTTTTGGCACAAAAGTCTGAAAAAGATCAAGCCAGGCTACTAAGTGAACAAAAGCTGCCTGGAATAAATCTGGTAACAGGGACAAATGTTGAAGATGAGAAACTGAATATCAATCTGACTTTGGAGATGAACTCTAGCTACCTCAGTTAATGCAGGGTACCAGGAAGCTAGCAGTGCAGGGAACAGAATGTAGGGCCCCTCCATGTGCTCCAGCCTCTGAACTAGCTCCCTGGTCCCATAAAATTTCTTCTTAGACACAGAATGAACACTGGAAATTTGGTTATCGGCTCTCTGTGGGAGAGAGTAAATGATGACTGTAAGGCATCCGCAAACCCTCACTGGCAGGGCGATGGCTCAAAGGGCTGAAGCATTTGCTGCATGAGGTGGAACTGGTTCCATCCTTGGCATATCAAGGTCCCTTTAAGACTGCTGGGAGCACTGCTCCAAATACAGAGCCAGGAGTGCTCCCTGAGCACCTGTGGATAGGACTCCAAAACAAATCCCTGACATTAAGTGAACCTTCATTTCCCTTCACAGGAAGACTCCACGCCTTTCCAAGTTTGCAAACAATTTTTTTTTTTGGTAACACCCGGCGATGCACAGGGGTCACTCCTGGCTCATGCACTCAGGAATTACTCCTGGCGGTGCTTGGGGGACCATATGGGATGCTGGGAATCGAACCCGGGTTGGCCGCGTGCAAGGCAAACGCCCTACCTGCTGTGCTATCACTCCAGCCCCTGCAAACAATTTTTTAAAAATGTCTAGCTTGTTGGTAAGGTGGGAAGTTGCAAAATATTTGGGGCCAGTGGAAGAATATACAATGACAAAAAAATTAACTCAAAATCAACAGCATAATGAATCTGAGGTGTTTTAGGCAGCACTTGCCAATGCTTTTCTTGGGCAAAAAGGGTCATGAAACTCCAAGTATATAGGGAAAATGTTTTATTAATAACAGGGAAAACATGATGATTAACACAATGATACTCAAGTGCAAAATAAAAGTTAGGGCATCCAGGAACAGCTCCTTGTTTTTTTTCTGTAGATCCTCTCTTCATCCCTCAGCTCCTGCTGCCTTAATAGAATTCATTAAGGATTCTGTATCATTCTACATCATAATATATTTTAGATGCTAGAGTTCAAAGCTTATTTATGCAAGTGAGAATGGGCAGTAGACTATATTGTATTATATAATTTTAATTTTTTTACAAAAGTTAAAAATCATATGGCAAGCAATCATCAAAATTGACATCTATTATTTCTTTTTTTTTTCTTTTTGGGTCACACCCAGCGATGCACAGGGGCGACTCCTGGCTCTGCACTCAGGAATTACCCCTGGTGGTGCACTCAGGGGACCATATGGGATGCTGGGAATCGAACCCGGATCGGCCACATGCAAGGCAAACGCCCTACCCGCTGTGCTATCACTCCAGCCCCTTATTTCTTTTTTTTTAAAATGTTATTTGTTTGTTTGTTTGGGGGCTACCCTGGTGATGCTCAGGAATGACTTCTGGCTCTGCACTCAGGACTCACACCTGGCAGTGCTCAGGGGACCAAGGGTCAAATAGCATTTGACTGCATGCAAGGCGAGTGACCTACCCTCTTGCTCTGGCCCCACATTTTATTATAATTCTATTTGTCATTCATTTTTTTTTTTTTTTGCTTTTTGGGTCACACCAGCGATGTTCAGGCGTTACTCCTGGCTTTGCACTCAGGAATTACTCCTGGCAGTGCTTGGGGGACCATATGGGATGCCGGGGATTGAACCCAGGTCAGCCGTGTGCAAGGCAAACGCCCTACCTGCTGTGCTATCGCTCCGGCCCCTATTTGTCATTCTTTAAGTCTTGTTGGAACAAGCAATATAAAGTATATTTGTTACATGTCTGCTAAGGGTCAGACTTGGTGGGTGGGAGGGAAACTCAGGGTGGAGGGGCCGTCACACCAGTGGTAAGATTGGTATTTGAACCATGTATGCCTGAAACAATTATATTATGAACAACTTTGTAAATGTCAGGGTTTTTTTTTAATGGAATCATCCCCATAGGTGTTCAGTACTTACTCCTGATTCTGTGCTCAGGGATCACTGTTGGCAAACTTTTGGGTACCAGGGATCAAAACCAGGTTGATTGTTTGCAAAGAAAATTCCCTATGTACTGGCCCCCCAATCACTGTTTGTTAATAAAAATAAATTTTTTAAATTAAAAATATTTTTATAGGGCCAGAACGATAGTATAGCAGGTAGGGTGCTTACCTTGCATGTGGCTGACCTGTTTCGATCCCCAGGATCCATTATGGTACCCTGAGGAGTGCTAGGAGTAATTTCTAAGAGCAGAACTAAAAATAACCCTTGAGCATCACTGGGTTTGGCCCCCACTTTTTTTTTTTAAAGAAAAAAGCCAAAAAACAAACAAAACATGTCATGATTGGAAGAAGCCCTGTTTTACCGTATTCCTCTGCTATCTTTCCAACCCCCCATGCAAACTGGCAGCTCTGCAGCTGAGGGGGACACTTGGTTTATATATTGCCCAAAGCATTCAGCATCTAAGGTGCTCTCAGGAGCCTTCCCCAGTCTTTGCCGATATGGCCAATAGCTGACATGACCACATTACCTGCAGTTTACTCAGCTGCTGAGAGAAGCTTGCTTCGCTTTGGCATTCAGAAGACAAATCGAGAGACAAGAAATCGACCGTCTCCTAGAAAGAAATTATTACGGTCATTAAGGCACAATTTCACAACAAACATGCTCAGAGTCATTCACTTTTTGTTCCTTCGCCTCATATTAAATGGATGATTCCAATGTGGGAGTTTCCAAGGGAAAAGCAGTCAGAGGAGAAAAACAAGGACAGAGTGAAAATGGGAAAGTGAGGAGGCTTTCCTGCTACTAGAACTACATCCCTGAGGGGCTGGAGCGATAGCACAGCTGGTAGGGCGTTTGCCTGCACACAACCAACCCGGGTTCGATTCCCAGCATCCCATATGGTCTCCCGAGCACCACCAGGAGTAATTCCTGAGTTCATGAGCCAGGAGTACCCCGGTGCAACACCAGGTGTGACCCAAAAAGAAATCATCGATTTGCTTGAGCGGGTAGGTACCAGTAATGTCTCCATTGTGAGACTTGTTACTACTTTTGGTATATCAAATATGCCACGGGTAACTTGCCAGGCTCTGCCGTGCGGGCAAGATACTCTGGGTAGCTTGCCAGGCTCTCCAGGAGGGATGGGTGAATTGAACCCAAAAAGAAAAAGAAAAATGGAAATATATCCCTGAGCTCAGTCAGGGCCTGGCATACAGTAAACGCCCTATAAATGCATATGATGAAATAAATAAGTGAGTGAAGTGCCGTATGCTGTGAATAACAGGGGAGCAGTAAGTAAGAAACAGAGGCCGGAGCTGTCCTGGGCAACATTCCTCAGGTCCTCATTGATCCTCTGGCCTCCATGGTCTCTGTGGGCCCTGCTGGGGTCACGCATTTTTGCTTTCGTTGTAGAAAATACCCTGGCTACTTTCAGGTCACAGCTAAAGTTCACCCCAACTGACCAGTTCAGGTCCATTCTGTACACCCTCCACCCCATGCCCTGCCAACCCTTGCACTAACATTCAGATTTACAGTCTAAACGCAAAGACATTGGCTCCGAAGCCTGGCCCGGGGCTCCATTTCTATCTTGTCATGCGTGACTCACCATTCATTCCTGAAGGACAGATAGTGGCATCTTGTGGCAGCCACGGGCACAAAGGGCCTTCAAAGCTGACTCATCACCAATTCTCAGCTCTCCCCTTGTGTTAGTGCTGCTGCTTACTCAGCATTTCTCACACTCCACTCGAGCAAGTGCCACTTCAACCCTTTCCTCCCCACACACCCCACCTCTCTGCTCTCATTTGGGTTGGTGAATTCCGTGTAATTCCTAGGCTTAGAGATTCTCTTTCTGAAAGCACTTTGCTGGGAACAGTGGGTGGAGATACATACTTGGAAATGAATAAGGTCTGAATAAGAAGATGAATAAGCAGCTTACAATTTAATGGAGGGAGTTAATACATGCATGAATAAAGTACTATCAGGGAGCTGGCGAGGTAGGCCAACGGGCTGTATGTGTGTGTTTTGCAGGCTGGACGCCCGGGCTTGATCCCCAACACCACATGGTACCCCTAGAACTAACTGGGAGTGTCTCTTGGATTCTGAGCAAGGAGCAGCCCCTGAGCACCTCCAATTTTGGCAGGGGGGGCAGAAATACCCATGGTTCTCAAACCCAGTGGGAATCCCCACAAATTCCTCCACTCCTGCTCCACCACACTCCCCCACCCCCGCCCGCACCACCTCCCTGCCAACTTGGGAAGCTCAGAACGTCTACACATCCCTCCACTTAATCTTCAACCTGTGTTCTATACTTACCCTCTTGGTGACTCTGCTACACACCAAAGCTTGGGAACCAATGTCTAAACAAAGAGCTAAGAATTCTGAGTAGTGGGGCCGGAGCGATAGCACAGCGGGTAGGGCGTTTGCCTTGCACGCGGCCGACCCGGGTTCGATCCCCGGCATCCCATATGGTCCCCCAAGCACCGCCAGGAGTAATTCCTGAGTGCAAAGCCAGGAGTAACCCCTGAGCATCGCTGGGTGTGACCCAAAAAGCAAAAAAAAAAAAAAAAAAAAAAAAAAAAAGAATTCTGAGTAGTGAGACCACACTGAACTGAGGCTAGTGTCCACTGCAGATCACACGGATGTCAAAAGTGGTAGAAAAGCCAGAGAGAGAGAGAGAGAAAGAGAGAGAGAGAGAGAGAGAGAGAGAGTACAGTGGGTAGGGGGCTTGCCTTGTATGGCTGACCGGCTTCTACGCCCAGCACACCATGTGGTCCCTCAAGTCCACCAGGAGTGGCAGCAAAGAGACAGTCCAAAGGCTCTTGCTTGACAAGCACTTTGTTCTCCTGAGTTGATCTCTGGTCATAGTTATTGCCCCTTGTAAATTAATGTCAATGGCATTCTGTCTGTGCAGTCGCTCTCAGGCTGCTCATTCAGAATCTTATCACATCTAGATTCCACATTCCTAACCGCCAGTCTGAAGACTGGGTCCTGTGCGGTTCTTCCTGAGCACAGACACAGAACCCAGCTCTGCCCCGGCGGTGCTCTTCAAACCCAACGCTACAAGGACATGTCTGTTCAATTCTCAGAAGACTTATAACTGTTTTCTAAAGAATATTTATTATGGTTTTAGGGCCACACTTGATGATTCTCAGACTTACTCCTGGCAGTGCTCAAGGAACCCCATGCAATGGCCAGGGGTCAGTTGCGTGCAAAACCAGTACTTTGCCCCTGGTACTATCTCTCTGGCCTCTTATTTTTAACTTTTATTTATTTAGTTAGTTAGTTATTTACTTACATTTGGGGGCCATACCCAGTGGTACTAGTCATTACTCCTGGTTCTGTGCCCAAGGTCACTCCATGTGGTGAATGGGGGGACCATATGGGGTGCCAGAAATCGAACCCTAGTTGGCCAAGTATGTGCATGGCAAAGAGCCTTCCCCTTGTACTATCCCTCCTGTCCCATTACTTTTTATTTTAAAACAGGCTTAAGTCACTTTATTTTCTGTGTATAAAACTTATGTGGTGACCACAGCTGGAGCCTGAGTCCTCTGCACAGAGACCCTGCTGTGGGTCTTCAATGAATTCTTGATATGAGGTGGTCAGTGGTCAATGAATTCTTTTTTTTTTTGGGGGGGGGTCATACCCGGCGATGCATAGGGGTTACTCCTGGATCTGCACTCAGGAATTACTCCTGGCGGTGCTCAGGGGACCATATGGGATGCTGGGAATCGAATCCGGGTCGGCCGCGTGCAAGGCAAAGGCCCTCCCCGCTGTGCTATCGCTCCAGCCCCAGGGTCAGTGAATTCTTGATATGAGGACTTAGTGACCACAGTCTCCTTGAGGTCGGGGGTGAGACGGCCGTTGGTCTTGGAGATGGCGTCAAACGTCACCATGGCAAAGTTGCCCAGAGTGGCTGGCGGTGAGGCCCCAGCCATCAGCAGTTGTCAGTCCCAGCCATGAGCAGCAGCTTCTCACAGGTGCCGGGACTATGCCAGGGCCCCTGGGGCCAGGGAGGAGGCACACCAGCACTGAGCTGCAGCAGCTGTCACCTTATAAGGGGTGGTGTGGGGGTTGCCTATCTTGTTCCCGGTAGAGCTTTGCTGCGGGGCTGGTGGAAAGCTTCGCCAGGATGAGGGCCCCCTCAGATAGCAGAGGCAACCTCCTTGGAGCACTTCACCCCAAGGCCAAGGCATCTGTTGTGATCCCCAATGGCAGTTAAGGCTCTGCTTCTGCACCAGCATGATCTATAGAACCTTGTCTTTGAGACATAGCCCCAGGAAATGATCTCTCATTCCTTGATGGGCAAGAAGAGGTGGATCTCCTCCAGAGACTTTATCTTCATGTCTTGATCAAGTGGTCCAGCTTGGTAATGGGAATACATGCCTTATTCTTGGCCTTTCCTACATGATCTCCATTTTCCACATAGGTGATTATGGTCAAATCCACAACCACAGCCTGGAAGGCCATGGAAACCCCTGAGTCTTTCCATTCTGGGCCCCCTTGGGTCTCTGAGCCATTCTGCAGCACCGGTATCATCAGTCAATTGGTGTATTTTTGGGGAAGGGCTCTGTGTGTGTGTGTGTGTGTGTGTGTGTGTGTGAAGCAAGAGGTTTTTTTGTTTATTTGGTTTCTTTTCTTTGTTTTTTGTTTCAAAGCCACACCTGACAGTGCTCAGAGTTTACTCCTGGCCCTGTGCTCAGGGATCATTCTTTTTTTTTTTTTCTATTTGGGTCATACCTGGCGATGCACAGGGGTTACTCCTGGCTCTGCACTCAGGAATTACGCCTGGCAGTGCTCAGGGGACCATAAGGGATGCTGGGAATCGAACCTGGGTCGGCCGCATGCAAGGCAAATGCCCTACCTGCTGTGCTATTGCTCCAGCCCCAGGGATCACTCTTGAAGAGGCACAGGGACCATATGGGGTGCCAAGGATTGAACTCAGGTCAGCTGTGTGCAGGCAAGTGCCCTACTTGCTGTACTATCACTCTGGCCTCTAAACAAGATAGTTTTTATTGAACAAAGTTTACTTAGAAAGACGTGAGAGAGAAAGAGAGGACTTTGTGTTCAAGAGTGGGGAAAAAAGCAAGCAAGCAAAGATATGTGTTCAATGGAGAGCAAAGACCTGAGAGAGAAAGCCCAGCTTTTAATAACTTTTAATAAAATTGTGGTTAAAAATTTGTGAGCTTGGGACTGGAGAGTACAGCATGTGGCCAACCCAGGTTCAATCCCAGGCATCCCATAGGGCTCCTCAAGCCCTGCCAGGAATAATTCCTGAGTGCAGAGCCAGGAATAACCCCTGAGCATCAACCAGGTATGACCCCCAAACCAAAACCAAACAAATAAAAATATTATGAGCTGTAGAGATAGAACAGGAAGTAACGACTTGTCTTGCATATGTATGGCTGACCCCGATTTTATCTTCTGTACCATCTATGGCTCCCCCAAGCACCACCCAGGTGCCACTCTTGAGCAGAGACAGGACTAGCCCCTGTGTACCTCAGGACTGACTCACCCACCACCTCTAAATTGTATTTAGGGGCTATTGAGATTAGCTCACAAGGGTGAATAGCATGCTTTGCATGCAGGAGGCCCATGTTTGATCCCCGGCACCACATATTCTGCCCTTCACCCTAGTTAGTCAAGAACTAGGATAGGTACTCTAGGAACTACATCATTTTATTTGAAAAAAAAATCTATAGAGGCCAGAGAGATACTATGGGGGTTATTACCTTGTCTTGATCCCCAGCACCCCACATGGTCCTCGAGCACCACCAGGAGTGTTCCCAGAGTGCAGAGCCAGGAGTAAGCCCTGAGTTCTGCCAGACATGGACCCAAACAAACAACAGCCACAAAAAGTTCTTTAGCCTAAGTTCTGTTTTGCTATGAACTAGCCTCTCCTTCAATAAGCTATCCTGGTCCATATTCGGATGGCACACAGGCATCTGGCCCCATAGGCAAAGCTAACAGTTGGCCAAGCAAGAGCTGGGGATGCCACAAACGAGATTCTGTTTTTAAACACCACTCAGAAGAGGCATTTGCTAATACAGACAAAGGACCTCTTTGTTTTAGATATTTGAATCTCAACTTCCCTTATGTTTAAGATACTATTTCTTCTACTCTCATCACCTTGACCAGTGCAGATGTGGAAGGTTCTAGCAGGAGCTCCCAGATGGCTTCAGCTCGCAGGACCATGGACAATTTTCCACCTGAAACCAACCGGAGATATCAGTGAGTGAGATGCAAGGCAAGGATCACAGAGACCGATTAGGGATTCATTTCCTACCAATCTTTGAATAGAAATAATCCATTTTATTCTAAGTTTGAGGCTGTAAAAAGTATTTCTGAAGAAATCTCTCATGATTTTAGTTGAAAGAGTTTAGCAAACAAACTGGCTTTGAAAAAAGAAAAAGGGAAAACCCTTGGGGCTGGAGTGGTAGTGCAGCCAGTGGGGCATTTGCCTTGCATGTGGCTGACCTGGGTTCAATTCCTGGCATCCCTTATGGGCCCCTGAGCACCACCAGAAGTAATTCCTGAGTGCAGAGTAACCCCTGGGCATAACTGGTTGTGACCTAAAAAGCACCTCCCCTCAAAAAAAAAATCCCCTTTAGGGAATTTTTTGTATAACTCAGAATTCAAAATCCAATACACATTAGTAGAGTGAGTAAGGTATTTATTGTCGTATGTACTGTTGACCCAGTTTCAATCCTTGGCACCTATATGGTACCCCAAGCCCTGCCAGGAGGACTGGGGACATGACTCAAAGGGCTGAAGCACATTTGTGAGCAGAAACTCTGGGCTCAGTCCCCACAATGCATGGATCCCTGAGCACTTCTGAGAGTAACCTCTGAGCACTAAGGTTGGAGTAGCCCCTGAGTCCTGCCAAATGTGGTTCAAACTCCCTATCTGCTCCTGCTCCTATCCTGGTTCATGTATGAAAGCTGTTCGTCACCCACAGGGCTCTGAGGGGGCAAGGAATGAGTAATAACAAGTACTTCGCTTTTGTTTTAATGTGTTGGTGGTGTACAGTGGTCCTCAGATTTGTGGTCATGAGAATCACCTATGCAGCTGTGAGTGAAGAGTCCCACTGAACTAGTCGCCTGGTACTTGGGATGCAGCAACCCTCAGATCCCAAAGGGAGACACGCTGGCCTGGTTTGAGCTTCCCCTACTGCTATACTGCCTCCAGCTTTGATGTGTGCAAGTCTATCTGTTGCAAAATTGCATGTTCCTGAAGAGTCAAAGTCAGTGTGTGTGTGTGTGTGTGTGTGTGTGCTGCTCAGGACCATGTGAGACATACGTTCCACCACTAACTCAACGTCCTCAACCCCTACTCCCCAAATGCAAATTTATTCTTTGCACCCTTCTAAATAGCTAAATTAAAATTGGAGGTAGGTTCCCATATTTGTGATTGGGAAATATTAAAAAGCAAACCAGCGAAATAGTCCAGGGGTACGGCATTTACATGTTGCTGACCCAGGTTTAATCCCCAGCACCACTCAGTTTCACCAGGAGTAATCACTGAGCACAGAGCCATAGTTAGCTCTGGGTACTGCCAGGTATGTTACAAAAAATAAAAACAAAACTCTCCAGACAAACAATCAGAAAGCCAAACTGAACGAAAGATAAACTAAGAGAATAGGATGAGACAATAAGCAATGAAGAGCCATTGCAAGGAATGCAATGCAAATTCTTTGACAAGTCGGACACGTTTTCAAACATGTTCAGGTCTTCCCTGAAATCAGAAGCCTGGGAAAAGCAGACAGAGCAGAAGCAGGCTTTGGAGAAATGGTGTCATGAAGTAAGAAATAAGGCGAGACCAAGGACACCTCTGGGGAGTGGCGTTCAAATGAAGGGACAACATTGTCTCTGAGGTTGGAATGCAGCAAGCCTCAGATCCCAAAGGGTGGGTGAGAGAGGGTGAGAGACTCTGATGGTGACAGTAGGGAGACGCCAGGCAGAGACAGGAAGGAGGGATCTGAGGCAATTTTGTGGCCTTGGAAGAAGGGGTACATATATTCTTTAGCCTCAGCCTAAATTTTCAAAACCACAGGGGGAGCAGAAGTTTATTCGGCTCATCCCATATCCATCTTCCAGGTTTTTCAGCCCTTTCCTCCCCACTCCCTTTAATGCTACTTCAGGGTTCTGGGTGGCTCACTTTGTCCAGGAGGCCAGGACGGGAAGTCACTCCCCTAGGGCAGTGTCGCCGGGTGGTCAGCACGGCTCATGTGGGCACAGGTGGAAGTCGAACTCTGGCAGGTTCGCACACCCACAGAGCCACAGCCCAGGGCCCCCACACAGGGAAATCTTCAAATGCAGATCTTAGGTCAGACCCTGAGAGATTATGCTTCAGAAATTCCAGGTGTGTCTCCACAATCTTCTCTGTCACAAGTTGCCACGGTGATGTCAGTAATCAGCCTCTGCCTTTCAACACTCTTCTTTGAGCCCTATCTGTACATCAGGTAAAGTATTTCTTAGAAATGAAACATTGGGGCTGGAATGATAGCACAGAGGGTAGGGCGTTTGCCTTGCACGCGGCCGACCCAGGTTCGAATCCCAGCATCCCATATGGTCCCCTGAGCACTGCCAGGGGTTACTCCTGAGTGCATGAGCCAGGAGTGACCCCTGTGCATTGCGGGTGTGACCCAAAAAGCAAACAAACAAAAAAAAAAGAAATGAAACATTCTGCATGGAGTATGTGTACCTGACCGTGTCTGGAGGAGCGGACGATGCTCTCCCTGCCTACCTGGGCTCTTCGGGGGCTGATGGAATAAGAACTCAATCGTAGGCAGACTGGCAGGAGAAGAAACCGACTGACCGGTTTACTGTTTGTACAGGGAATCTACATGAACTGTGGATTCCAGCCAGTGGGGCAAAACCGGGGTTGGGGGTAATAGGCCCAGAGCTAAGGAATGGGTCTGGGGCCTCACTCACCAGACACTAAGTGTTTTGAAATTAAATGTTAGTTCTGCCATACATAGATATTCACATGAAAGTTTACTTCTGTTGTTTGACTTTGGCTCAGTGTTGGGGCTGTACCCACTGGTGCTCTGGAATCTCCCCCAGAGCATCTTTAGCACCATGGCACCTGGGGCTGGCACAGGGGAGAAGAGGCAGCAAATGAGGAGGGATATGCAGGGAGCTGTAAGTTGTGATTTATTTTATTGTGTTTTAAAAATGGTCAATCTTCCATCTTTAAAAAATTATGTTAGGGGCTGTAGTGATAGCACAGCGGGTAGGGCATTTGCCTTGCACATGGCCAACCCAGGTTCGATTCCCAGCATCCCATATGGTCCCCTGAGCACCGCCAGAAGTAATTCCTGAGTGAGAGCCAGGAGTTGTTGGATATTATTGGTTTGTCCTTTCTCCCTTGCCACAGAGTTTTGGTTTATCTGGTAATAATCTCTAAACAATTCTAGACTACATTGGTATGTTCTGCTCCCCTTGCCACTAGGAGCTTAGGTATATCAGTCACACCCATCAAAGTGCTCCCGAGTCACTCCCATTCCTTTGTTTATCTGTAACCACTTCTACCAATTTATCTGCTCTTCCTCTAATAAAACTCTGTCAATTTGTAAGGTCAGAACTTGCTAGGACAGTGAACTTGTAAGTTAATATTGTCTTCTCCTCTCTTATGTCTTTTGAATAGTTTACTTTAAAACAATATCCTTTTTGTATGGACAAAGAAAGACATTTATTAATATGCTTTGGTAACATGGGATTTAATTGGCTTCAAATATTATTCACTCCCGGGCATCTGCTTTCTGGACTTAAGCCTCAGCTGCCCTTACTTCCTAGCACCCCCAAAAGCAGGGTCACGACGAGGGATGGGACGGACCCAGGGCAAGCGGTGAGTTATGTGCTACCCTGGCATCGAGATGGGCCTGGTCAAAGCGCTTAATGCTTAACTATATGTTAAGAGCTTGGTCATGGACATGTCATGTCATGATCCAAAAGCAACGACGAGACTAGGACCCTGCTAGGGCTAGGAAAGACTAATCTGGCCTGAGCACTGTAGTCTGAGATCGAGATGACCCCAGGAGAGCAATTCTATAAGCTTAATGCGTCTCTTGCTATGCCCATACAAAATGATTTATAATATGAATACTTATATGTTAGTTGGACAAAGAGAGGAGAAACACACCCATGGGATTCCGCTCTTGGGCTGATGTCCTACTGAAAGAGATTCTGTCCTAGTGAAAGCATCCCCTAAGGGATAGAACTTTACCCCCTATTGATTGTAACCACACCTATGCATAAGCCCCGCCTGCCGCAGGATGGGGGGGGGAATTTAAGGTGGCTTTGAGAGGGGGCTGGGGGCGTGGGGGCGAGTGCTGGCGAGTTCCAGGGCAGACCCAGAGGAGAGAGAGAATGAAGTAGGATGGGAGAGGAAGAAGCAGGAGGAGAATCAGAGGAGAATGGAGATGGGAATGGAATAAACTGCGATTGAGACCAACCATCTTGCCTCCGTTCCTTCCTTTGCCTGCCTCATCATCGCCATCAACATCCCCAGGGTGGGGGAAGCGACTGGAGACTACCGAAAGCGGGTGGCGGGAGAGACAGTGCCACTGCCCTGTGCCCTGTGCCTGGCTCGGTGCGGTGAGGTGCTCCTCGCCCCTTTCTTTTTCTTTTTTGTGTTTTTACACAAGGAGTAACCCCTGTGCATCGCCGGGTGTGACCCAAAAAGAAAAAAAAAACCCTTTAAAAGCTATTTATTTATTTAGGGGTGCCGCCCAAGCAGTGCTTAGGGGTGCCAGGGGCCACTCCCAGGTATCCCTGGCCTAACTGTGTGGACTGGACAGTTCAGTCTCAGCCCAGTGATGTGGTGCCGCTGGAACCCTGCGGTGCTTGGTGCCACCAGGGCCACGCCCTGCAGAGCTGAGTTTTTATTCTTTTATTGATATATAATGGTAATCACAGGCCATAAATTCATCCCTCTGAAGTAAACAAGTCAGTGGTTTTTTAGTGTGTTCACAAGTCTGCAACCATCTATGCTAATTCCAAAATGTTTCAGTTACCCAAAGGAGCCAAAAGAGAAATTACATTTTTTATTTATTTATTTTTTTTTATTTTTATTTTTATTTTTATTTTTTTTTGCTTTTTGGGTCACACCTGGCGATGCACAAGGGTCACTCCTGGCTCTGCACTCAGGAATTACCCCTGGCGGTGCTCAGGGGACCATATGGGATGCTGGGAATCGAACCCGGGTCGGCTGCGTGCAAGGCAAACGCCCTACCCGCTGTGCTATCACTCCAGCCCCCACATTTTTTAAAATTACAAAAAACATGGGGCTGGAGACATAGTATGGTGAGGGGTAGGGCGTTTGCCTTGCACATGGCTGGCCCCGGGATCCATCCCTGGCACCCCATATGGTCCCCTAAGCATCACTAGGAGTAACCCCATACCCCCACCACATAGGCACAGCTGTGGCCCAGAAAACAAAAGGAAAGAAAGAAAAATTGACAGGCCCTTCTGATCTCTGTACTTCCCTTTTCTGAACAGTTCATATAGATGAAATCATGTGTTCTTTTGGGAACCACAAAAGACCTATCTGAGGGCTGGAGCAATAGCACAGCAGGTAGGGCGTTTGCCTTGCATGCGGCTGACCTGAGTTCAATTACCAGCATCCCATTTGGTCCCCCAAGCACAGCCAGGAGTAATTCCTGAGTGCAGAGCCAGGAGTAAGCCCTGTGCAATGCCAGTGTGACCCAAAAAGAAAAAAAAAAAAAAAGGCCTGTCTGCTTTCGCTCAGCACAGGGCTCCCAGGCCCGTCCCTGCGGCACGCTGCAGTGCTGGCTCTGCAGGGAGTGGGCTAACTATGAGGGCTAACCTTGTGCGCACCAGTCTCCTCCCTCAGGCTGATGGGCAGCAGGAGCAGCCACTGTGGCCAATGACAGTCCTGTGTTTGTGGCATGTTTCAGTCTGGACATTTGTTTTCATTGCTCTTGGGAGGGATTGCTGGGGAAGGCTGGTGGGGGAGGGGCGGGATTGGGCCAAACTCAGGGCTTATTTCTGGCTCTGTATTCAGGGGTCACTCTTGGAGGTGCCTGGGGGATCACATGCAAGTATCAAGGATTCAAACTGGGGTCAGCCACATAGAAGGCAAGCACGTTACCTCCTGACCTATTAACCTCCTGTATACAGCATTTACCTCCTGCACATAAAGTCTGACCCAGCTAAATTCTACCTTTGAGAAAACTGTCAGATTCTTTTTTTCTTTTTGGGTCACACCTGGCGATGCACAGGGATCACTTCTGGCTCTGCACTCAGGAATTACCCCTGGTGGTGCTCATATAGGATGCTGGGAATTGAACCCAGGTTGGCCGAGTGCAAGGCAAACGCCCTCCCCGCCGTGCTATCTCTCCAGCCCCTGTCAGATTATTTTCTAAGCACCATCATCATTCTAACAGCAGCTTCTCCCATCATTACCAGCACTAGTTATTGTCTTTAAAAAATTATTAAGTGATGGTTGGAGGGATCATTTGTGATAGATGTGTGCTGAAAGTAGGTAGATAAAGGACCAAATGTGATAACATCTCAGAATCTATATTGCAAACCATAATGCCCCAAAGTAGAGAGAGACTACCAAAGTAGAGAGAGAGTATCAGGGAAATTATCTGCCATAGAGGCGGGAGAGGAGTGGGTTGGAGGGATACTGCAGACAGTGGTAGTGGAAAATGTGCACTGGTGGAGGGATGGGTGATCAATCATTGGATGACTGAAACTCAAACACGAAAGCTTTATAACTGTATCTCATGGTGATTCAATAAAAAAAAATATTAGAGTCATCTTAGTTGACATGGAGTGGTAGCACTGTAGCACTGTAGCACTGTCCTCCCATTGTTTATCGATTTGCTTGAGCGGGCACCAGTAACATCTCCATTGTGAGACTTGTTGTTATTGTTTTTGGCATATCGAATACACCACGGATAGCTTGCCAGGCTCTGCCACGAGGGTGGGATACTCTCGGTAGCTTGCTGGGCTCTCCGAGAGGGACGGAAGAATTAAACCTGGTTCAGCCACGTGTAAGGCAAACGCCCTACCCGCTGTGCTATTGCTCCAGTCACGTGGAGTGGTATTTTGTTATATTTTATTATTAGTAATTGTTATTTTTTTTTGGTTTTGATTCCCCAACCAGCAAAGTTTGAGGGCTACTACTACTCCTGGCTCAGTGCTCAGGGTTCACTCACTGGCAGTTTTCAGGTGGTGCTAGGGGTCAAACCTGGATCTCTATCACTAGAACCACATTTCCACCTCAAAAGTCTTTCTTTTTTTTTTGCTTTTTTTGGGTCACACCTGGCGATGCACAGGGGTTACTCCTGGCTCTGCACTCAGGAATTACCCCTGGCGGTGCTCAGGGGACCATATGGGATGCTGGGATTCAAACTCGGGTCAGCCGCGTGCAAGGCAAACGCCCTACCCCCTGTGCTATTGCTCCAGCCCCTCAAAAGTCTTTCTTAAAGAGTCTAAAAGTCTGAGTCTTAAGGACTGGCTAGAGAAAGCACACAAGGACAGAGTACATGCTTTGCATGCTGAAGGCCTAATTCCAACCCCACCCCACCCACACCCACACTACCATCACATAGACCCCAAGTACCACTGGGAGCAATTCCCAAACACCAAGCTCATAATACTCAATTACCCACGAGTACTATTGGGTGTGGTCTAAATCGAAACATACAAAAACCACAGTATATAATAAGCACTGTAGCACTGTCATTCCATTGTTCATCGATTTGCTTGAGCGGGCACCAGTAACGTCTTTATTGTGAGACTTGTTGTTACTGTTTTTGGCATATAGAATACTCCATGGGGAGCTTGCCAGGCTCTGCTGTGCAGGCGGGATACTCTCGGTAGCTTGCCAGGCTCTCCGAGAGGGATGGAGGAATCGAACTCGGGTGGGCTGTGTCCAAGGCAAATGCCCTACCCACTGTGCTATGGCTCCAGTCTATTAATGAATGTAGTAAAGGAAATGAACTGCTTTAGTTTCTAGGGCTGGAGAGACAGGACATAGTACAGTGGGAAGGGATCTTGACTTGCACAGCAACCCAGTTTGCTCAGGGTACCATATGGAATGTGGGGGCTTGAACCCAGGTCAGCTGCGTGCAAGGTGAACACCCTACCCACTGTACTATCACTCCACAATGCTCCCCCTTCCACTGAATGCCTTAAACCATCATCTTTCATTTTAGTTTGTTAGACAAGACAAGTTGTATATTGCCAACAATGACAAAAATTTACTAGAAACAGAAAACATGGGGCCAGAGCTTGTCCTGCTTGCAGCCGACCTGGCTTCAATTGCCAGCACCCCATATGCCACCCCAAATCTCACCAGGAGTGATCCCCTCGGCAGAAACCAGGAGTGTTCTTATATTATATATTATATATTATATAAGAACACACCTTAAATCCAAATTGGTTCCTAAAACTGCTGTATCTCATTTTCACTTAGGACTTTTATTAAAATTATACTTAGTTCTGCCCAGACCCACTGAATCTGAACCACAAGTTACCAGTGAAGCGGGAATACAGACCACTACAACCACAGCCTTTCCTATTCTCCATCAATGTGTCAGTCTATGATCTTTGTATCTGTTTCTGGTGCTGGAAAGTTGATTTCACATTGTGTTGTTTTGTGTGAGAAAGGAGAGACTGAGGACAGACAGATTTGAAGTATAGAAGAATCAGGGCGACAGGACTGCGAAAGGGAAGGACAGAGAGATGACCTAGGCTCAGCCTCAAGAATGAGCAAAAAGGGGCTGGAGCCATAGCACAGTGGGTAGGGTGTTTGCCTTGCATGCAGCTGACCCGGGTTCAATTCCCAGCATCCCATATTGTTCCCTGAACACCACCAGGATGAGTGCAAATCCAGGAGTAACCCCTGTGCATCTCTGGGTGTGATAAAACAAAACAAAACAAAACAAAACATAAAGAATGAGCAAGGAGGGGCTGGAGCAATAGCACAGCGGGTAGGGGGGTAGGGCGTTTGCCTTGCATGCGGCCGACCCGGGTTCTAATCCCAGCATCCCATATGGTCCCCTGAGCACCGCCAGGGGTAATTCCTGAGTGAAGAGCCAGGAGTAACCCCTGTGCATCGCCGGGTGTGACCCAAAAAAACAAACAAACAAACAAACAAAAAAGAATGAGCAAGTTGCTGAGAGACAGCCTCAGGGCAGGGCGCAGGCTGCATGCAGGAGGCCTGTGTTTGATTCCCAGGTCTTGGTCTTAGATCATCTTGGGAGCGACTCCCAAGCACAGAGCTGCCCTCATCTGTCTCCCGCCCCATCCCCAAAAGACTGGGTATGGAATCTTAAGTGGCATTAGTTATTTATTTGCTTTGTCCGAGGCCACAGAGGCAGTTTTGTTACTCCTGGCTCTGCACTCAAGAATTATTTCTGGTGACACTCAGAAGATCATATGGGATGCTGGGGATTACACCCAAGATTTTTTTTTGGGGGGGGGAGTCACACCCGGTGATGCTCAGGGGTTACTCCTGGCTCTGCACTCAGGAATTACTCCTGCTGGTACTCGGGGGACCATATGGGATGCTGGGAATCGAACCCTGGTCAGCCACATACAAGGCCAACACCCTACCCGCTGTGCAATTGCTCCAGCCCCAAGATACTTTTTCAAAAAATTAAGTAAACGTATTCAATACTTAAAAGAAAAGTTAACAATTTACTGTTTACCCCCTCCCGCTTTTCATGTTATTTACCAGTGAAAAACAATTATATCTATTAACAAAAAACTGAATTTAGGCAAATCTATTTAAAAAATTATGTATACTGGGCAGAGAGCACTAGAAAGCAATCTATGCCTCCCTGCACTGGGTATGACAGGTCAAGGGGAAGCCGAGGGGGAGCAGGATAGGGGTGGGGGGTGAGAGGAGGCTGCAGGGGGCACCATCAGTGAACTCACCCTGAGCTGCATATCGTTCATGGTAACTCTCATAGGCTTTTCTGTGGGCGGCAGAGACGACCTGGAGTCGCGAAGCTCTCGACTGGAGGGGAAGCTCCTTTATCACCTCGTCCAAGTCACTGAACGTGAACCAGATCCCAACAAGGTCCCCAAAGGACTGGAAGGCGAATGCCGCGTAGTCAGCGAAGAGGTCAGCAAGGCTGCCTGCTCGGTGGCGGATGCTGGCCGGGAGGGCGCCCTGGTGCAGGATGACCAGGGGCTGCAGATCCGCCGCCCCCAGGGCCTGCAGCAGGCGCCGGTAGCACTGCACTGTGCGCCCCGCCGGGGTCTCGGGGCCCCCAGCCGGCACAAGCTGCGCCCAGGGCAGGTAGACTTTATAGTGGGTGACCTCACGGGCACGAAGATTTCGAAAGTACTCCGGCAGGAAGGTTGGCAGTGGCTGGGGGCACACATAAATGTTCTGGTCTTGGTCCCCGGCCCCCGCATTAGAATCCTGGCTTTCCTGGGTCCCGCTCAGGTTCCACAGCAGGTCACTGGTCAGAGGGCCGGCAGCTGAAATGAAATCTCTGTCCCAGCCGAAGCCCCAGCACGGAGCACTGAGGAGGACAAACAGGGCTAGTCTCCAAGGCAGCTCCATGTTGATGGAACTCTCCGGAGGCACACAGTATCCTCAATTTATAGCTAATGCTGAGATTGTAAAGCTGATTATTGGCACAATATTTAACAGAGCTGCTGATAGCATAATCAGTACCTGATTTACCAATGGAATATAAAACATTTTAGAGTGATAAAATTGCTGACATCTGCTTCTCACAGAATTCCCTCTCTCTCTCTCTCTGATTGAATATCTGTGAGATAGATCATTACAAAGCTGTTCATAACTGAGTTTCAGTCACACAATGGTTTCTCACACAATTGAAGCTGAGGATCCTGGGAAATGTCTGCACAAAATGTTTCACATTTCTTATCTTAAAATTCATTCATATGGGAAGTAGTTATAAAAAAAGTATTTGTATAATAGAAAAAGAGTGACTCAGGAAATTTTTTTTCCTGTCAAGGTTTGTAGGGGGGCGAGGTGGGGGCTAAGCCTGCATGTGACCAATCTGAATTTGATCTCCAGCTCTGCATATATCCCAGAGCCCCACCAGGAGCAAGCCCTGAGCAGCGCTGAGTGTGGTCCTAACACACACACACACACACACACACACACACACACACCTGCAATAAATAAATTAAAATTTTGTAGGACTGGAGAGATGAGGGTGAGATACTTGCCTTGCATGTGGCCCAACTGGGTTTAATTCCCAACCCGGTTCCCACCAGAGGTGATACCTGAGCACAAAGCCAGGAGTGAGCTTGTATAGTAATTTAATTTTTGTTTGGGGGACACACCCAGTAGTGCTCAGGTCTTACTTCTGGCTCAGGAATCACTCCTGACAGCACTTATGGGATCATAAAAGGTGCCAGGGATCAAATTAATATTGGCCATAATTAAGGCAAGAATCTAAACCCTTGTACTCTGTCAGTCCCTAATTATTGATGAACATGTTGGGATTTGACTGGAAATACATTAAATTTATAGGTTAGTTGACAAATTATAATATCCAACTTCCAAGCTAGGAGCATATTTTTCAATACGTCCTTTTATTAAAACCTTGTCTGATATTTTTCATAGGATCTTGTACACACTCCATCATCTACCAGACACTGCCTTCCTGACAACTGTGCTGTGGAGAAAGACTTGAGGGAATATTAAATACACGCATTCAAGGTGTGCATAAATAGACTTCCTTTGTGGTAAGGCCCTCACATGCTCTGGAATTCCCACTCCGATGGCAGAACAGGAGGGCAGATTTCACCTAAAAGATCTCACCATTCCTGGAATTCAGATTTTGCTTTCCATTAAAAATTGAGTCAAACTGAAGTTCAAATTCCTTTCACACTTATTTCAACACCTCCTCACATTATGTGCTGAATTTCCTGCCTGACATTGATCCATATTTTCTACCATTTTCTCCTACCTCAACAGGAAACCTGAACTCCTGTATGCTGTAACTTTGTCCTTTCTCATTAAGGAGAAACATATCTTGGTATGTTTAGACCTTGGATATGCTCTCTATAATGTCTCTATCCATTTCGAATCCTCCTTGCTCCATTTCAAGCCAGTAGTAAGAGAGCTCACGTACCCCATATAAAAACATTACCTAACTGGCTTTGCAAGGCCCAGATTCTTTTTTTGTGGAACAGCTTCATTGCAAACTTAATAATCATAGCTAAGACTCAGAAGCAATTAGTATCATATATAAGTATTTTTTTTCCTGGAAGTCATAAAATTTGATGGTGTTATATAATACAGAAAATGACAAATTTCCCTTAGAAAAGCAAATAATGAAACAATTACTCTTAAGACATAAGTTCCAGGCACTACTAAGGAGTAATGAAAATGTAACATAAACGTTCAGCTTTTGCTTTTCAGCGGGTGGGGCTCACTCCTGGCTGGGCTCAGGGGACCGTATGCAATGTTAGGCATTGAACCTGGACTGGCAGCATACAAGGCAAGCGCCTACCCATGGATTCTGCCCCTAAGCCCTTTCACTTTTTTTTTTTTAATTTTTTTTTTTTTTTTTGCTTTACACCCGGCGATGCACAGGGGTTAGTCCTGACTCAGGGGACCATATGGGATGCTGGGATTCGAGCCCCGGGTTGGCCGCGTGCAAGGCAAACGCCCTACCCGCTATGCTATCACTCCAGCCCCTCACTTATTTTTTTTTGGTGCTAAAAACATTTTAATATAATTATACATATCTGCCAAATCCAGAAGAAAAAGGTTTATGCATATATAACTTTTCCAGTTAACATCTGCAAGCATAAACGACAATGATCTCAGTTTATAAATTCATCAGGTCAGAGCAATTGACCAATGTCTCTTTACTGCTAGGCTTACCAACAGTAAATCACAGATGAATTTGTGTCCTTTTGTTCTCTTCTCATGCTCCTCTTCCAGAGACATTTTGTTGTCAAGTTTCAGTGCAGTGCACCTTCAGCCAAAGGTAATTTTTTAAGATAAGTACTCAGTTGCTCTGATTTTTGCTTATAAGTATAACCTATTTAATCACAGAAGAACCCCTGCAGAGGTGGAGTTCAAGGTTGCGTACAAGAACAGGAGATCACAGTCTAGCACAGATTAAAAACCACAGATGTACCATTTATATAAGACACACACTGATTGTCTCTTAAACTACATATTGAATCCTTATGAACATTATTTTTTTTTAAATAAAGTAGTGCATCTAGGACAATCAGTCGCACAATTCACACAGCCCTGAAAAGCTTTTCAGTGCCAACTACCAGTTGGTCATGAAATGTGAGTGAGCTCAAGACACTGTCCATTCCTAAAATTCAACCAAGGATTGGCTAAAACATCAAAACACCTTTGCTTAAGAGGCCATGTCCTTCTCTCCTTTCCCCTCACAATTTAGTTTAATTTTTGGTGGTGTCTGGTTGCACATGGCTAGAATGCTTTTGATCACTTTGCAAATCAGGAAAACCAATAATCTAAAACTATGACAGCATCTTAAGTAGATTGGTTTGTCCATTTCAGGTTGCTGGTTGGTAGGCCCTTGAAGGTCCTTGATTTTTCCTTCTATGCCTCCTGGAACATTGATCAGAAGATGAGTCTGAGCATCATCCCATCTAATTCTTTTAACCAATGCCTGGCTAAAACTGGAATGTCCAGCCCAGTATATTTAAAAATCACCCACAAAAAGAGGTTCTATAGGTCTTCACAAAACCTGAAATTTCCATGAGGTTGTCTGATCTTTATAATCCAAGCAGTCAGCATTGAAGTTAAGCTTCCAGGAAGCAGTTTGGTCCTTATAATCCAAGCAATCAGTGGTTGAGTTAAAACCCAAGCTCGAAGCTCCATATCCCTGGGTGGAAAGAGAAGCTGGGGACTGATTGAAATGGCTGGTGACTGCATTGGTACCCATGGGGCTGAGTGTGGCCCCTGGTCCAGGAAGCTGGTGATGCATAGGGGTCAAATAAGATCCACAGTCCATGCCCCCAAAGTAGGAAGTTGAGCCAGCATATCCTTGACTATAACCTGAAGCTTGAGTATAGGTCATGGGGTATGACCTCTGCATGCAGGAAGAGGAGGTGGACAAGGGATCTGAAAGTGGGGAGATGGAAGCTGGGCTCCAGATAGACACAGGAGCACTGCTGCTGGAAATGGCTGGGACTGAGGTGCTAGAGGGGGGAGTGAACTGGCCACTTGTTCCACTCTCTGAACTCACTTCCTGAGCTGGAGAAGTCTTCTTTTTGGCAGGTCGAACTTTGTTTGACCTCCGTTCTGTTGCTGCTGCTGCTGTTGACGACATTTAGCTCTTCGATTCTTAAACCACACCTGCACCCTGGACTCAGGCAAGTTGATTTACAGCGCCACCTCCTCCCGCATGAAGATGTCTGGGTACCGGGTCTTAGCAAACAGCGCTTCCAGCACATCTAGCTGAGCCCGAGTGAACGTCGTCCTCTCCCGGCGCTGTTTCCGGGGGGTGGCCGGGTAGCCCACCGAGGGATGCAGCAAGTCCATGCCCGAAGTGGTCAGACTCAGCCCATTGACAGCGTAAGGCGGTTGCTTAAGATAAGACATCATGCTAAGGTTGTTCAGAGGCACAAAGTCGGCCCAAATCGGGGGGACCCAGCCGGAAGGTCTGGCTTCGCCGGGGTGGACAGATTCAGGGTCCTTGGTGGGTGGGTTTGGAGTAGCAGAACTAGACAAAGTAAACAAACAGAGGTGCTGGCTGACTGCTTTGCAGGCAGCAGCTCTTCCACGTTCCACCACAAAGTAAATAGAGCCTCGGCGGTGCAAGGCACAGGCTTTTAAAGAACGTGCACTGGTTGAACTCCACAAGAAGAAAACTGCCAACCTGATCAAAAAATGGGGTGATGAAATGAACAGAAACTTTCACAAAGAAGAAATCCGAATGGCTGAGAGGCACATGAGAAAATGTTCCACATCACTAATCATCAGGGAGATGCAGATCAAAACAACAATGAGATATCATCTCACACCGCAGAGACTGGCCCACATCCCAAATAACAAAAGCAACCAGTACTGGCGTGGATGTGGGGAGAAAGGGACTCTCCTTCACTGCTGGTGGGAATGCCGACTGGTTCAGCCCTTTTGGAAAACAATATGGACGATTCTCAAAAAGTTAGAAATTGAGCTTCCATTTGACCCAGCAATACCACTCCTGGGAATATATCCCGGAAAGGCAAAAAGGTATAGTAGAGATGGCATCTATATTTCTATGTTCATTGCTGCACTGTTTACAATAGCCACAATATGGAAAAAGCCAGAGTGCCCAAAAACAGATGATTGGTTAAAGAAACTCTGGTATATCTATACAATGGAATACTACGTAGCTGTCAGAAAACATGAAGTCATGAAATTTGCATATAAGTGGATCAACATGGAAAGTATCATGCTGAGTGAAATGAGTCAGAAAGAAAGAGACAGACATAGAAAGATTGCACTCATATGTGGAATATAAAGCAGCTGTGAGGTACAAGCTTACAATGATGCAATTTCTGGCAGATATTTCTCTGGACTTAGTTACTAAAATACTAAAATACAGAAATCCAAACCCGTGCGGCTGCTAGTGTGGCCTCTCGACCTCATACCTCCTCATTCTCGGCAATGGAAAACAAATTATCAAATGCTTTCTTTTCAGCAGCTCGACTTTAGGGGGGAGAAACTCCAAATCAATAATAGTGAGTTTCTTTGTTGAAATATTGAATGTAATCAAAGTAAAGTGAAAGTAAAGTAAAATTTACTAGTTACACATGTGGGGTGGGGGGCTGGGGAGGTGGGGGGGTATACTGTGATTCTTGGTGGTAGAATATGTGCACTGGTGAAGGGATGGGTGTTCGAGCATTAACACCCAAGACTTAAACCTGAAAGCTTTGTAACTTTCCACATGGTGATTCAATAAAAGAATACATTTTAAAAAATAAAATAAAAAAATAAAGGATGTGCAGACCCACCCCCACCCCCCATCTCCACTCCTCCCACCCCCACCCCCACCCCCCCCGACTGCTCTCCTTTCACTTATTTTTTTTTTAATTTTATTGAATCACCATGTGGAGGGTTACATAGTTCTCAGGATTATGTCAGTTATACAATACTCAAACACCCTTCCCTTCACCAGTGCCCATCTTCCATCACCAACCCCCCCAGTATACCTGCCGCCCTCTCCCACCTCCCCAGTCCCCACCCTTGTAAGTGATAAGTTTCACTTCGTTTACGCCTTATCTCGATTACATTCCATGTTTCAACACACAACTCACTACCGTTGTTGGGGTTTCCCCCAAAAAAGAAAAAGACAGTCCTATTGCCAAGGAGGCATTTGATAGTTCTCCACTGCTAAGAATATAGAGATATTAAGTCCCGCTGTTTGTTACATAACTTTTCTTTTTCCCCCTTGCCCCGCGCCACCGAGTTCACACCTGTTTAGTAATCACCATGCTGCCTGACAAGGGAAAAAAAAAACCGAAAAGGATGGTTATTTCCCGTCATCAGCAGGCGTGGGGCTCTGGCTTAGTTGATAGACTAGTAGAGTGTCTGCAAGCAGTTTCTGGAACCGAAGGGCTTGCGCTGGTATCAGCTCCGGCTCGAGATTCCACCAGTGTCCCACTGTTCCATGTACATAATTTTTCCCCTTATATCCCATTCCCACGCCACCAGGTCTGTTTGCTTAATGGACATCACACTATGGTTGACGCCACGCCACGTTTCTTCCCGAGAAAGAATATTTCTTCTCAGCCGGCGTGGGGATATGGCTTAGTTCAGTCTAGAGAGATGGCTACCACTTTGATTGCCTTCAATATTTCAGCAACAGACTTACTATTCTTGTTAGGATCTCCCACAAAAGTCCGACCCATTAAAAAGGAACCATTACATATTGCTGATGCTAAGATGACATTAGGTCGCGCGGCCGCGGTTTTGGGTTTCTGTATAAAGTCCAGGGAAAGTACAACCAGAAATAACATCACTACAAACTTTTACCCTTTTATGGTGCTCATAAGATGGAGAAACCTAGAGAGAGGCTCGGCGTCTCCATTTTGCGCTCAGAAAGCCGCGGCCCCTGCGCTGTGCTCGGGAGGAAGGGGTTGAGAGAGAGAGGTTAAAAGAATTGGGGGATGCCCGGTTCCCACTGTTTCAGCCCGCCGTGGGTTCTCCGATCCTGTGCCGGAATTAGTTCAGTGGGCTGCTTGGAGTCCAAGGGTGCTTCCTTGGGCTCTTCTATCATGCTCGCTCCGCAGCAGGATCCAAAGGGGTCCTTTCACTTATTTTTAACAGAACCTTCCAATTTCACTTTGGGGCCACTCTCAGGTGTTCAGGGGCCACTGCCAGTTTTGTGCTTGGTGGACCATGTGGGGTCAGGGCTGGGTCTAGGCCTCCCCTATCCAAAGTATATGTTCAGCTCACTGAGCGTTTCTTCAGCCTTACGTCTTTCATTTTTATAAACTATCTCTGGGGGGTGGGGGGGCAAAAAGATGTTTCAAAGGGCTGGATACACCCTTCGTATGCTCAAAGCCTGGGTTCAAACCCTGGCAACACATGCGTTCCTTCACGTGCTGACAGTATTCTGGCTTTGTGTCACACCTGGCAATGGTCAGGTCTTACTCCTGGCTCTGGGCTCAGGAATTGCTCCTGGCAGTGCGTGGGAGCGGTGGGGATCAAAGCAGGGTAAGCTGCATGCAAGTGCCCTACCTCTGCACTATCATTCTGGTCCCAACGACTCACTTGGGACAATGAATCAAAGGGTATGAGTGCATGCTTCGTGTATAGGAGCGCCCGGTTCGATCCCTGGCACCAACCACATGGTCACCATCCCCAGTACTGAGGGAGCAACCATGGAGCACTGTGGCATGAGCAACCCTAAGCATTACCAGGTGTGTTCCACTCCCCCAAAAACCAAAAATGGAATTGAACAGTGGAAAGTCATCCCCAAGGCCCCTCAACTTTCATAACGAATTCTAACAAGAACTCCTAAGAGTCCTTACTAGCTATTTCAGAAAGCTTTCACCATGTCCTTTTCCCAATGCTTTTAAAATTAAATAGAACTTAAAAACTTTGATAGAGGCTAAAGATATGGGTCAACAGCACACCTCCTAAGACTCTGGTTCAATCATAAGCACCGCATAAATGAAAAATCCTTATTTCAGTTGTGTTGTCTGGAGACGGTCCCCAACCCCTCCCCTGCCTTTTTTGGCTTCTCCAGTACTGCTCAGGGTAAGGTCTGGGGGATTAACTGTGATACTCAGCTGGATGGCACAACGCTTGGGTCCTCCGGTGTTGGGGAGTCACACCTCATGGTGCTTGAGGGCCTCTCGAGTTAGCTGGCAATGTGCAGGGGCCATGCAGTACTGGGGAGCACATCGTTTGTGGTGCATACACTCGGCTGCAGTGTGGCAGGAAATCAGCGAGAGCAGAGATGTGAAGGTCAAATATCAGAGCTGCCAGAACCCACCCTCAGAACATGTGAGACACCAGGGATTTGACCTCACAACCACATGCTTATGAGGCTGGCACTCTAAGCTCTGGTCCTAAAATCATTGCGAATTCATATTCATAAGTAGATGGAAACAATCGGTAGAAATAAACCAAACAGACAACTGAAGAACAAGTAATTTATTTTGGCAACAAAAAAAAGAAAGTTTTTTCCTCTGTAAGATTACTACACACCATTAGAGTAACAAGTCTTTTCCTATACAGAAAACAAAGTTCTTAGTTACATACCACTGGGTCCCACACGTTACTGGAATGAACTTAAACTCCACCTAAACAAGAAGCACAGGAACAGTGCTAGAATCTGTGTCAGTATAAAAGCATGTGACAGAAATTCAGTACACTTAAGGCCCTCAATTTGGTCCTTGTTTCTCATCAATCTTCCTGAAACAATGCTCCTGGGAACCTTTCTCCCCCTTACAGCTCTCCAGTCAGGCTCCCAGCCCCAGGTCAGGAGGCAGAGGGCGAATTGTTCTCTACTCGGGATATTCCTTTGACGCGTTCAGTCTTCAAGCAAGTAGTTAGGGTTGACCACCAGGAAGGGATCTTCCTCGTAGCTTTCACTGCCTTCCGCGGAGCCCCTCAGCCCAGCTTGGGTGAGTTCAATCAGAACATGATCCTGTGAAACACAGACATCTGTCTTTAGCAGTATTACAAAAACGCCCAGAGAATACAAGACATGACTCTTGAATGTTCACTAAGATTTTTCTTAAATTTCCATTCTAAGAATTTCTAGAAAAAAGAATAAAACCTTGCTTAAAATCATGGTTCTGTAAATTCCCTCTATTAGCATATTCAACTATTCTTATTGTACATATTCATAAACATTTAATTTTTATTCATTTTTAAATGCAGGAGTACAGCTATTCAGCCACTGATTAAGCTGACTGAAGTGGGCATGAACTTCAATCATAAACCTTTTAAATTAAAAAAAAAAATTAAAGAGGTTGGAAAGCTACTATTGTGGGTAGGAGTTTGCCTTGCCCGTGACCAACAAGGGTTTGATCCCCAGCATCCCGTATGCTCTTCCAAGCCCATCAGAGTGACTCTTGAGTGCAGAGCCAGGAGTAACCCCTAAGCGCACTTGGTGTGCCTCCTCCCCCCAACATTATTTTTAAATAATAAAATTTAAAATATTTAAGAGAGCTGAAGCAATAGCACAGGAGGTAGAGTGTTTGTCTGTATATGGCCGGACTGGGTTTGATCCCTGGCATCAAGTCCATCGGGAATGATCTGAGAGAAGAGCCAGGAATAAGAGCTGAGCACAGCTGGGTGTGGCTCAAAAAATAAATAAATTTAAGTAAGCTCAACAGATAATGTAATTTTAAGTCCTTTTTTGGGAAGGAGGCATGCCCAATGGCACTCAGGGCCCACAGGATATCAAGAATCAAAACTTGTGCTCCAAACCTGTATCTTGCTGGTTTAGACACCTGGTTTAATAAGGCTTCCTGGCACATGATTTCAAGTGCTTCCAAATACAATTCAGGAACTGAAAGTGGGGTGGTGCGCCTAGACTTCATGCAAAGGAAGCCCAGGTTTGATTCCTGGCACCACACACCATCCCCGCTGGCCCTTCCCGGAACACTGCCAGGAGCGGCCCTGGGCACCGAGCTGGAAAAGCCGACAACTGCTGCTCCAGGCAGCAGTCAGAGACCAGGGACTGTCAGGAACTGAGTTAGGGCTCCCACAAGCCACAAGAACTCTTTGGAACATAGTCAATCTAATATTGCTATAGAAAGGCAGGCAGCTGGCAGCATATTCCGAGTTTAGAGTGGAGGTGAGAGCTGGAGATAAAAATCTGGGAGTGGGCCGGAGCGACAGCATAGCGGGTAGGGTGTTTGCTTTGCACGCGGCTGACCCGGGTTCGATCCCCGGCATCCCATATGGTCCCCCGAGCACCGCCAGGAGCAATTCCTGAGTGCAAAGCCAGGAGTAACCCCTGAGCATCGCTGGGTGTGACCCAAAAAGACAAAAAAAAAAAAGAAATCTGGGAGTCATTAGCAGACAGGTTTAAATTACTAGAAGCAAACCCGGTCTCTCAGTGAGGGACACAGAGAAGGGGTCCGAAGACTGAGCACACCACTCCGTTTAACAAGGTCGCTTGGATTGGGATTGGGCCTTCTCCTCCTAGCTCCCCAGTGTTCCAGTAGCTTGGCAGTCACACCCACAAAATGCCCTAGCGCCATGTAATCTCATCAACGGCCAAGACCCAGAGATTATAAAATAAAGCTCTGGAAGAGAGCGACTTAAGAGTTTCATGGAGCACGTGGCTGCGAATGCGCTACCTCACTTACATACCAAAAGTAGCTCACATTTGTTTGGTTTAACATACTTGCTTGTATTCTCTTATATTGGGGCTTAAGTGGCTCCAGAATGAATGAGAACAACCCTCACACACTTCCCTCTTATTGTGGTGGGAAGGTGCTCAGTGGTGAGACTGGTGTTTGAATATTATCTGTCATGAACTATTGTGTCTCCCAGGGAGACACAATAGTTCGCCTTTCACTTGGCCAACCCGGTTGGTCGCCCCTCTCGGAGAGCCCGGCAAGCTACTGAGAGTATGGAGCCTGCACGGCAGAGCCTGGCAAGCTACCCATGCATATTGGGTATGCCAAAAACAGTGTAACAAGTCTCTCAATGAGACACGTTACTGGTGCCCCCTCGAACAAATCAATGAGCAACGGGATGGCAGTGACAGTGAACTATTGTGAACTACTTTTGTGTAAATAAAATATATATTAAAAAATAAAAAATAAATAAAAAGAGGGCTGGAGAGTGCAGCGGGTGGGCTGCAGCCAAGAACTGGCTCCCGACGGTGCCAGGAACTGCCCCTGAGAATGCGGGGTGTGGTCTAAAAACCCAACCAACAAAAGCACTCAAATGATAAGAAGCCTAAGTCCACCTTTCCAAATTGAGTTCTGCTTGTATTGGCAGATAAAACCAATCATTTGCCCTAAATTCTCCTTAGCTTTTCAACTCATACTTCTGACTACATCCCAATGACTTAAAATTAATGAGCTGATAAACCAATACGGATGTAAGGCACGGACTCCCTCCCTCAACAGCACCCCATGCAGGAGCAGTGTGGTACGTACGTAGTGGATGAGTCGATGGATGACCTTCTCTATGATTCTCTTTTTATTTATAAGCTCCTCTTCAGAATCTATTTCTGACTCAATTTCCTTCAAGTACCAATTAACGAGCTCACTCCTCTTTAAAGCGCAGTCATCGTCTTCTATAAGAAAAAATGTTTAAAAAAAGGCTTAGTTTGGGCTGAAGCCAACAGTCCTGATGAGGGGGCTTGTGTCGCACATGGACATGTTCGGCCACCAGCACCACACATGGTCTCTGAAGGATTGCCGGCGTGTCCCTGAGTGCAGGCTCAGAAGCAAGTCTGCGCACTACAAGCTGTGACCCAAAACAAAACAAAAAAAATAAGTTTTTTTTAAAAGGATTGTTATCCTTCTAGCAAACTATACTGGGAAACCTTGGCATCTGCAGGCACAAGATAATGTAGAGACTAGATAATCATCAACTTGTCAGAAAGAACCCCTGGTGAAGTAAGTTCTGCAATGTTCTACCTGCAAGCCTGAAATAACCTGTCTAATACTTGCCTTACCTTACCCTGAGAAAAAAAATCCTATAGTGATTATAAGACAAACGAGCTAAGTGTGGACTGGAGAGGCAGTACAAGGGTTCGTGCACTTGCCTTATACGTGGCCAACCCTGAGTAAGCTCTGAACATCACTAGGTGTGGTTCAACTCCCACCCCAAGATCTCTACATATAAAGATACTTCCTTTGTTTCATGCTTCATCACCTATGAGAATGTTTGCCAACAGCCACTGAAAGTATGTTTTAGGAATAAAGCAAAATGCCGGAGATCTCTCCGGACCCCGTACTGAGCCAATTCCACCAGGGCACCTCAGATGGAGCAGCTGGGTCCTCTCTGCCCGCTCCAGATGAAACCCAAGTGGCCATGATCTTTCAGAAGCAAAACCTAGGTATAGGTATGCAGGATCCAGAACTAGGACTCCAGGCCTCATGGCGGCAGCAGAGATGGGCCATCCCTCCCTGTGTCCCCGCCCACCTGGGGCCCAGCTGTGATGCCCGGGATCTGCGTCCAGGCGCCACTTCAGTGCATCAAGGGCCTTGATCCACAGACTCCCAAGTGAATTGCAAAATTAATTAGCTCCCTACAGAGATGTCTCTGGACCCCAACCAGTTACAATCTTAGAATTGCAGAAGCGCATGGCTGCTTTCTCAGGCACGAGACCTCTCATGATATACATAATAAGCAACAGAAAATAAATTATCTAGCACCTGCCCCGGGCAGGCAGGCTTGAATAGTGGTGGGAAAATTCGAGCAAACCATAATGCCCGTAAGTAGAGAGGGAGTACTGGGGAAATTGTATGTCATAGAGGTAGGGGGAGGGCTTGGATTGGGGGAAGAGATTGGGGACATTGGTGGTGGAAAATGTGCCTGGTGGAGAACTGGGTGTTCAATCATTGGATGACTGAAAGTCAAGCATGAGTTTTTAACTGAATCTCACGGTGATCCAATTTTTAAAAAATCTCTGAAAACAAAACAAAACAAAAAGGAATAAAGCAAGTAAGATTTCTTAAGTATGCATTTTTTTCTCTTTGCAAGGGTAAAGAATTTAATGAATCAGTCAACAACAAAGTCAAATTCACTAGCATTCACTCAAAAATTATCAGTTTAGGAGCCATAAGATAGTATAGCAGGAAGGGCACTTGCCCTATACAAGGTCAACCCCGATTCTATTCACGGCACCCCATATGGTCCCCCAGGCATTGCCTGAGTGCAGGGCCAGGAATAAGCCCTGAGCACTGCTTGGTGTGTGCCTACCCCAACCATCCATTTATTCCAGTATGGTCTATCTGTACCAACTGAAATGTTGGCTGTGTAAGAGTCCAAATGAGGGGCCGGAGCAATAACACAGAGGGTAGGGGATTTGCCTTGCTTGCAGCCAACCCAGGCTCAATGTCTGGCATCTGATATGGTCCCCCAAGCACTGTCAGGAGTAATTCCTGAGTGCATAGTCAGGGGCAACCCTGAGCATTGCTGGGTGTGACCAAAGAACTGGAGGAAAAGAAAAGCCCAAATGACGGGGCTGGAGTGATAGCGCAATGGGTAAGGCATTTGCCTTGCACGCGGCCGACCTGGGTTCGATTCCCAGCATCCCATATCCAAGTGGTCCCCTGAGCACCACCAGGGCTAATTCCTGAGTGCAGAGCCAGGAATGACCTCTGTGCACTGCCGGGTGTGACCCCCCCCCAAAAAAGCCCAAATGAATTCACAAAAAAATTTTCAATATGGATATTATTACAATCTTGATTCTAGCAGATGTTAATAAAATTCAAACCCCAAATAAGAAAATTCTAGCTTTACCGATGAGAATGTCTTTGAAAACTCTTTCATGTTAGTGTTTCATTTGCCCCCTCACCCTAGTGTTGGTGAGTGCCTGGGAGTGGCACACGTGCTCTCTGGAGTCGTTATGGTACCACACCAGGTCACACTGCATCAGCGCCACAGTACTGTGGGGATGGGTACCTGGTACATGCATGAGGCACTGGGGACTGAATCTACAGCCTGACACTTGCAAAGGTGCTTTCTGCCACTGAGCCATTTGTGGACCCTCCCCTCCCCTCCCCTCCCCTCCCCTCCCCTCCCCTCCCCTCCCCTCCTTCCCTCCTTCCCTCCTTCCCTCCTTCCCTCCTTCCTTCCTTCCTTCCTTCCTTCCTTCCTTCCTTCCTTCCTTCCTTCCTTCCTTCCTTCCTTCCTTCCTTCCTTCCTTCCTTCCTTCCTTTCGTTTCTTTTTTAAGGGAAGAAGATCTAGTAGAATCAATCTGTAAAATGCATAAGCCAAATTCCCAAGGAAAACAAAGGGCCACAATGGTAGGGCCCTATATCTTTACTAAACTAAGATAATCTCTGTTTTCTTCTGATGAGATTGTGTCAGGAAACCTGCATGTTGGGCCTGGTTCAAATAGTAACTGTCTGATGGTTTACTGCCAAATCGAAGCTTAACATTCAACATGCGCTAACCATCTTACCCTGCTGTTAACTATAAACTGTAAAACTTAAAGTAGCTTGGAGAAGCAGCTAAAGGTAGGTAAATTAGTGTTCAGATATATTTTCCCCACAAAACCAAAACTTGACTCATTCCTAAAATGGAATGTACTTGTACTAATATAGCCTTCTGTTTTCAACGGTCTTAAAATCATTAAAATTATTTGTTAAATGCTCCCATATGCTACAATGTAATACACTGTCCTAAACACTGCTTCAAAAATATAAAAACAGGCAAGACAATAATTTCTGACTCTAGTATTTGTAAGAAAATGTCCAGTCTGCTAATTACAGACTCCAAAGATTTTATTCGCTAAAGTTTGTCTTAATTTATCAACTGCTCTGATCAAACAACACAATTTTTGGCAATCAAAAATTATTCATAAGAATATACCTTATCAAAATGACTAAGGGCATGAAGAGCACTAGGAACAAACTTACCTTCTTCCATTTTCCTGAGGTGAAGCACGATAAGGTTAGAGATCCGGCAGTATTCAGCAAAGCCCAGCTTTAAGGAAGCCTTCGGAACAGAATCTGGATTTACATCTTCACTGTGACCGTTGATTCCATTCATGGGAGCAGGGGTATCAGCATGACCTACGTGAAATATTATCCATTTGAATTGTGTTTATGTCTCCAATACTTCTCTATCAAATGTTTATATATGTACCCTATTTTAATACTGATTCCAAAGCTAGAACAGTTATACTCAAACATTTACTTATTTTATACAAAAACCAGAAACAAGATTAGAAATGTTATTAGTTAAGACAAAGTTAATTCAGAAGGGGAAGATAAAGATTTTACGACCTAAAATTATACCTACAAATACCCACAGCCTTCACCATGGAAACATCCATGGGCCCAGTTTTACAGATTTACGATGAAATCTGAGGAGATGCAACCCAGGCTGTTAAAATTCACTGGTACACTTGTCTCCTGGCTGAAAAGTCTGGGGCACTGTGGGGTGAGAAGTGGGCCAAGCCCCCACCCTGCTGAGCCCCCTGGCAGCTGCACCCCCACCCCACAGCTAACACCACGCCCACAGTCTGCTTTAGGATTCATCTCCAAAGAGATGAAAACTTCAGGCACGTAATTTTTCAGGCGGAGAATTCAGGGGTCTTCTCAGGGTTGGGGGGGCAGCTTCCCCATACCTCCCATACTTTGAGAGCCTCAGCAGCCACCCCCACACCCCTCAGCTGCTGCTTGTAAACTCATCCACCCAGTTCTACAAATCCTCCAGTGTCTGGAGTTCGTGGCCACACACAAGGCCATCAACACCTCCAAATTCCACAATACTGACATCCCAGTGGTAGCACACCAAAATCAGATGGAATAGTATCATAGAAGTCAAGAAAATAAACAAAAACAGTATCACAGAAGTTCAACTAGCATTAGCAAACCCTCAGATAAGGACATAATAACCTGATGGTTGTTAGATCTAACAACTTTTTTTTTCTTTTTTTGGGTCACACCTGGCAATGCACAGGGGTTGCTCCTGGCTCTGCACTCAGGAATTACTTCTGGCGGTGCTCAGGGGACCATATGGGATGCTGGAAATCGAACCTGGGTCGGCTGCGTGCAAGGCAAATGCCCTACCCGCTGTGCTATCTCACTCCAGCCTCCGAGATCTAACACTTTTTATAAATTTTATTTTACTGTAGCATAGCGGGTAGGGCATTTGTCTTGCACGAGGCCGACCTTGGTTCGATTCCTCCGCCCCTCTCAGAGAGCCCGGCCAGAGCTACTGAGAGTATCCCGACCTCTCCGCAGAGCCTGGCAAGCTCCCCGTGGCGTATTTGATATGGCAGAAACAGTAACAACAAGTCTCACAATGGAGATGTTACTGGTGCCTGCTCGAGCAAATCTATGAACAATGGGACGACAGTGCTACAGTGTAGTATTTTTAAAGTCCATTAACCATTTATTTGTAATAAGCAATATAAAACAAATTATTTTGGGCTTAAGACTTGGAGAGATAGATGGGAAAATGGAAGCATGATCGAGGGAAAGTCGTATTGGTGGAGGGATTGATGTTAAACTATTGAATGCCTTAACTGTGCTCTGAACAACTTTGTAAAACATGGTATTTAAATAAAGTGACAAAATAAAATTGTATTTGCAGGGACTGGAGCGATAGCACAGCGGGTAGGGCATTTGCCTTGCACGCGGCCGACCCGGGTTCTAATCCCAGCACCCCATATGGTCCCCTGAGCACCGCCAGGGGTAATTCCTGAGTGAAGAGCCAGGAGTAACCCCTGTGCATCGCCGGGTGTGACCCAAAAACCAAAAAAAAAAAAAAAAAGTATTTGCAGTACTATATATAAATTTTGAATTTGTTATATTTAAGTGCTATGTGTAATCTGAAAGTGAAGAAGACTAGGGACATGAAACATATTCACAATTCTGCCCTTTCTTCCAATATTTCACATGTACTTTACATTAACTATTTGTTTTTATCTAGTAAACATACAATTCAGTTATTTACTTCTTCCCCTTCTGCTACAAAGTCTTTATAATCATCATTAAGTCTACTTAAACATACTGAAACGTCAATTTGGTCTCTTAACTTGAGAACAGACTTACGAACAAAAAACTCACCACTGATTCCATCTGGGCCTTCATCTACTTCCATCTGGGCCTCTTCTTCCTGATCGAGATTGACATCTGGTGTTTCTACACGGATGATGGATTTATTCAGTAGCCTGAAGGCTTCCTTCACATGCTTAGGCTGGACCTAAATCAATCAAGATGAAGTAAATCAAAAGGTCAATTTTCTCAAACTTTCACAACACACACCACATCATAAATCCAAGAACAATTTTATTCACACTGTGTGGGAACAGTTGAAAAGAAAATCATGGTTTGGGCACACGTAAAAATTCCACTCCTAGATCTATACTAACAAAAATGTATATAGCACACATATAGCACCCGTGCACACACACACACAGAAACATGTATAGCAGATGAACCAAAAAAATGTAATTATATACATATGTACACACAGACAGACAGACAGACACACACACACACACAAACACAAACAAACCAACAGACACCTCTCAGAGAGCCTGGCAAGCTACCAAGAGTATCCCACCCACATGGCAGAGCCCGGCAAGCTACCGGTGGTGTATTCGATATGCCAAAACCAGTAATGATAGGTCTCATTCCCCTCACCCTGAAAGAGCTTGCAATCGTTGGGAAAGATGAATAAGGAAAGGCTGCTAAAATTTCAGGGCTGGGGCCGGAGCGATAGCACAGCGGGGAGGGCGTTTGCCTTGCACGCGGCTGACCCAAGTTCGATCCCCGGCATCCCATATGGTCCCCCAAGCACTGCCAGGAGTAATTCCTGAGTGCAAAGCCAGGAGTAACCCCTGAGCATCGCTGGGTGTGACCCAAAAAGAGAAAAACAAAACAAAACAAAACAAAAATAAAATTTCAGGGCTGGGAGGAATAGACATTACTGATGCCCACTCGAATAAATCGATGAACACCGGATGACAGTGATACAGTGATATGTTGCAGTATAATGCTACATGAAAATTTAAAAAGGCATAAAATCAAAAAGAAAATAAATGTGGTCAGTCAGAATGACAGAACATGATGTCAATGGTATAATGGCCTGAAGTTACAAAAATGACCGAACTAACACAAATGAGAATCAAAAACAGGGGACACAGCGCAGGAGCTTAGAGGCGCTTGCCTTGCCTGTAAAGGACCTAAGTTTGATCCCTGGCACTGCGTGGCCCAAGGTTCATTGGACTGCCAGGCTCAGAGGCCACTACCACCAGGAGGCTTTCTCCCTCCCCACCGACACACACATTAGAAAAAAAAGGGAGAGCATGGAAAAGGAAATCAGAAAAAGCCATGAGAGAAAAGCAGAAAAATCAAGGGACAAGCACATTTAACTGTGAAAGTAGAAAGCACGTGGTTAAAAGGAAGCGGGAGAGGAAAAGAAGATGAAAACATGCATGCAATTTTTATCAGTCTTTATTAGGGAACCAGTAGAAAGTGAAGAGTGCAATATACAGTAATAATGCAATTACAATAGTCACAGTGACCTCTGACATACCACACATTTTCTGAACACATAAAGCAAAAGAGAATACACGACTTTTAAAAAAGCAGCCTTTCAACTATAAAAAGAGAAAGTAACAGGGTTGGAGTGAGTGCGAGTAGGGAAGTTGCCCTGCACGTGGCTGACCCAGGTTCAATCCCCAGCACCACATATGGTCCTCCAAGCACCTCTAGAATGATTACTGAGTGCAGAGCCAGGTGTACCACTCCCCCCGCCCCCCTCCCCAAGAGAGAAAGTGAAATAAACAAAGCTAGATCACTTGAGTGTTGAACTTAGTCTAACGTTCATATGAAATCAGTTTTCCCAAGGTCTGGGTGTGGCTCAGTAGTGGAGCACCTGTCCGCCTGGCAGGTATAGAGCTGTGACTCCAACCCTCAGCACTACCCCCCAGGCCAACGTGAAGGTCACAAGCAAGTATGCACCTGCCAGTGAGCACTGCAACCAGTGGACATCATAAGAACCACCAAGAAAAAAAAAAAAGATTTTCCACTTGGATCACAAAAACCTATCATGGTGCGTGTCAAACACTCAAACCAATTCAGAAGTTCCAAAAAGTACAACTCAGGCAAAGACAGACGCATTATAGAGTCGAAAGCATAAAGACAAGTAGTGACATACGGCTTAGAAGAATGGGAGAAAAACTGGATGTAGATAAACTAAGTTTTCAGAAGTTCTGAATTAGTCCAGAATAAAATCTTTCTTCTTTTTTTCCCCACAGAAGCCCTGCAGTTTCCTGCCCACACTCTAGCCCTTGCAGGACAATAAGAGACCAAGGGAGCCGCCAGTAAGAACCAGAGCTACTCACCAAAACAAAACAAGAGAACCTTAGTGTCCATTACTCACAAGTAAAAATGGCTATTTGGAAAATCAAGAGATTCAACTGAAAAACCAACTACATATGCAAAGTACAGAGGGTTTAAACAACATTTTTTGAATGAATGGCACGAATGTAACTTATGTTATTATATACACTATATAGTCTATGACATGATGATCACCTTACTATTAATACAAATGTTCTATAGAAGCAAGGGCTGGGGGGAGGGCACCAGAGAAAACTACTTAAATAATTTAATTGATCACTTAAAATCTTGTCCTCAGGAAAGGTTTCCTAGTCTAAATGGGTGAGGGGATAGCTGGAAGTGGGAGACAGTCAGAGATGACAGAAGTCCCCAACCTAGACAAATTCTATTTGCCCTCTCACCGAGGCCTAGATGAATGGTAGGGCAGCAGAGGTTCTTAGCCGTGTGCAGGAATCGGGGACCAGAAACCAAGGAAAGCCCAGGGAGCCACTGGGTGAGGCCTGGAAACAGAGTACAAAGCAGGAAGTCCCAACTGGGAGGAACGGATCCCAGCTGCAGATTTCAGACCAGGAATTTGTAGACCAGGAATTTGTATACTGGTCAGAGAATGGCGTCAGGACGAGATGAGGTCCTTGTACGCTGGAAACCAGAGGATGCAAAGGGACAGGACCAAGACGCTGTAGCCTGGACCGGGCACGGAGGCACCGGAAGAACGGCACTGTACCTGGCCAAAGGCGCAGGCACGGGAGAGGGGCCAGACCTTTTCTGTTTTTCAGTGGAATACCATCTTATTTCCATTAACCATGGATAATTTTACTAGGTTTTGAGAAGGTACTGACAACTTTCTGTGTGTGTGTGTGTGTGTGTTTGTGTATGTGTGTTTATTTGATTTACAAATTGGCTCATAAAATTTCAGGCATAAAATGCTATCACACTGGTTTCCACTACCAATGCAACCTTCCTTCTACTAATCTACTAATATCCCTCCAACCCCCAGTCTGCCTCTGGGGAGGGCACATTCTTACATTTAGTTATTGAAGCTTTGGTGTCCTGCTTGCAGTGTTGGCTCTGTGACCACATAACAAACTTTGACTTACGAAGCACCTGAGTTTTGTATGAAAATCTTTCATTAACACTCAAGACCCCACAGTAAGGAATAAATCCACTTTTGCAGTAACGCAAATACTAGATAAGTGCTCAGCAGAAACTTTATTATCTGAAGAGCTGCAATGAGCATTAGTAATTCCCAAGCTCAAGACAGAAACACACTGCAAAGCCAACACACCCCTTTCTCTGTGCCCCACGAGCTCTGTCGACTTCAATACCTCGTCACAGCAGTGCATCCGAGCCATGGCTTCAGAGAGACGGATCATGCTCTCAAGCTGCCGCACTGTGATGCGCCATGAGGACTTGGTCACACCAGAACCATCCCTCTGGCGGAGACGCTTATACTGTTCCACAATGAAGTCCTCAGACTCTTTGGAAATCTGTCAGAAGACCAGGGAAGTCAGAACATTCCTAACAGGCAAGAGCTGGATTAAATGTAAGTTTTAGAGCCTTCTGGGTTCCATTCCCACCAGCACATATTTCCCAAGTACTGCCAGGTGCAGCCCTGGAGGTCCCAAGAATCCACCAGTGGGGCCCCAAGGCCTCCTGAGCAATGCTTAGTAAACACCTTCCCTCCCCCTAAAATGTTACACCCTTTTTCTTTTTTCTATTCCGTTTTAGGAACATGCTAAACAGAAACAGATACAATATAAATACTACTAAAAGGATCAAGGGATACCTCAATCACAGACCACCTGCCTTGTAGGCAAGGCAAGTTTAATTTTGGTAGCATTGTCATTTGTGAAACTAGTAACATGAAACAAAGAACTGCAATGCCACCAAATTGTATGCAGACCCTCCCCCCCATAATCACAATGAAACAAAGGGAAGGGGAAAAACAAAAGTCCAAGTACATCCTTTATCCAGCAGCCAACTCAATGATCTACAATTACTATATATGGAATCACTCAGATTAAAAACAATCTTTTTTTGACTTTCTCTGAACAGCAGCAACAAAAACCCACCTTAAAGAACAACTCCTTGCAGGTAATTTACTCATAATTCTTTTATTTCATTGTCACTTTAATATATCCATGATTCCCTTTCCAGTATAAAAGGACATGTTGCCTTACCTTAGGTTTAAATTGTCTTGCAAAAAGAAGATACCTCCTGATATCATCAAGGGAATAGACACGATCAATGGAATCCTCGATCCTTGAATGCAGGTCTACTATACGCCTAGCAATAGCATAATCTGTAACCTAATTCAGAACAAAATTCATATTAGATATTAGATGAAGAATATCATCTCCATATTACAGATGAGCAAACTGAGGTCCAGAGATTACTAACTTGCTAAACATCAGTAAGAGTTAGGATTTGGGGGCGGGTAGGGCATTTGCCTTGCACCCGGCCGACCCGGGTTCAATCCCCGGCATCCCATATGGTCCCCCAAGCACCGCCAGGAGTAATTCCTGAGTGCAAAGCCAGGAGTAACACCTGAGCATCACTGGGTGTGACCCAAAAAGAAAAAAAAAAAAAAGACTTAGTATTTGAATAATCTAATTCAAGATTGCTTAGTTGCCAATTATATTTGTTTATATATTAATATGTGAAGATTATCCATTATAAACACTGCAAAAAATATAAGTATAGAAAAGGAACTGCAGCTAATAAATAGAACAAATGATAAAGTAAATGTTGCAAAATACTAATCTGTGAACTGAATAAGGGGTTTAAGAATGTTAAAAGGCATTTTTGTTTCTTGCAACTTCTTGTAAATTTGAAAAGATCTTAAATTAAAAAGTTAAAAACTGAAACATACACAAACAAAAAAATATAAAAATCATGTAATTCCTAACTATTGGTGGGTATTCGGGACCTCCAAAAATGTACACAATAGGGGCTGGAGCAACAGCACAGGTGGGTCGGGTGTTTGCCTTGCACGTAGTCAATCCGGGTTCGAATCCCAGCATCCTGAGTGCAGTCAGGAGTAACCCCTGTGCATCACCAGGTGTGACCCAAAAAGCCAAAAAAATAAACCAAAAAACAAAAACAAAAACAAAAAAAAAAACAAAACAAAAATGTACACAATGGAAGCTAGCTTTAATGCTTTAAAGTCTCACTGTAAGCAAGTTGTATCTAGTGATTAATGAATTGTCGGACCTCCACGTTCAGCAACTAAAAAGAAAGCCTGAATATTACCTTCCAGAGAATATTTTGTGCAAATATAAATTGTACAATGCAGTTAAATATTTAAGCCTAAATGAAAATTACTTTCAGTAACTAACATGATGAATCCAAATAAATTTACATCTTTTCACTTAATCTTAAAACTGCTACATAATTGGGGGTGCTGAGGGTGTTGCACACATTCAACAACCTGAAGGGAGAGAGACAAATGACACATGATTTGAAATTAAGGGGAAAATCTTTTGTTTTGATTTGGATCACACTCAGCAATGCTCAGGGGACCACATGGGATCACATCAGGGCTGGCTACGCACAAGGCAAGTGGCCTACTGTATTATCTCTCTAGCTCTGGTATTTCATTTTTGAAAAAAGATTAGCAAAAGCAAACACCCAAACATAATAATTATATATGTATTTTTGCTTTTGGGGTCACATCCAGCAATGCTCAGGGGTTGCTCCTGGCTCTGCACTCAGGAATTACTCCTGGCAGTGCTTAGGGACCATATGGGATGCTAAGGATCAAATCCCGGTTGTCCATGTGCAAGGCAAACACCCAACTCACTGTGCTATTGCTCCAGCACAACAAAAGAAATTCTTACAAAAAGCTAAGAGAATGGCTGGGAATTAAGTTTTAAGTTTCCGTTCTTCTACTGAGAATAAAATTCAGTAACAAAATAAAAAACTTTACACTCTCAATACAATTAGATGGAACCAACAATTCCGTTGACTTCATTTTAATAAACTCTGCTCAGTACTGAGAGAATATGAAAGAAATGAAAGGTCAATACAAACACATGCACCAGCTGTTCAGTACATCTCCCAACCACGACCCAATCAATGATTCCAGTTGGAAACATAACATATATACAACTGTTTCGCTTGAAGCCATACCTGACAGTGCTCAGGAGTGACCCCAGTACCTGCGCACCACGTGCAATGTTAAGGATTAAACCTTAACTTGTGTCATTACCTCGTTACATTCATCCACAAGTATAAAGAAGAGATCAAATCGGGACATAATGGGAGCTGACAAATTTATATTCTGTTTCAGTGATTTTGATCTGTCATAGTGTCCACTGACTGGATTTGCTGCTGCCAAAATAGATGTCCTGGCATTCAGTGTAGCCTGACAACAAAGAATTGATAGGTTTAAAAGGACACCTGAACTGAACAACAAATATGACAAAATACTCAATTATCATCACTCATGATTAATTAAACGCAAACAAAAATAGTCAAGTATTATTTTCACCTGTGGGATCAAGTCTGATATACTGCAAAGAGCCGTTCCCACATGATGGAAACATAACATATATACAACTGTTTCGCTTGAAGCCATACCTGACAGTGCTCAGGAGTGACCCCAGTACCTGCGCACCACGTGCAATGTTAAGGATTAAACCAGGGCCGGTTCATGCGCGGCAAACACCTTGTCTCAGATACTTTCAACCTATACACAACATTTTCCTTGGTTTCTGGGTCACACCTGATGATGCTCAGGGGACCATGTAGGATGCCGGGGACTGAATAAGCGCCTTACCGATGGTACTGTCTCTCAACTTTTAAGTCAATAATTTCTCGCCAATTTATCTTATAGCAGGTTCAAGAAGATGTATATTCATAGATGTGTACTATAATATCTATAATTAAGAAAAGCTAGAAATTACTCAAATGTCACTCTGAAAGAATTCAATGGATCACAACACTGGGGTACAAAACCAATGAAAGTCATGAAATCATTTCAAAAAAGTGGGTCCAATAGATGCTGGTGTAGAAGTAGTGCCAAAGTAAAATTAAATGAGCAGTAAGTATATATTACATTATATACATAAAATATTCCTCAAAGGGGCAGAAACTCAGCAAATCTGAGTACCAATGAGTGGTGTGTGTGGTAGGAAAGGTAGCTTTTAAACTTGTATTCTAGTGTGCTGCCTAAATTTTCCTGAAGAAAAAAATAGCCTACTTCTATTTAAAGTTCCCTAAGGTTTGGGTTGCTAAGTCACTCTGGCTGGGGCAGAGCGGTAGTAGAAGGGATCGGGTATTTACCTTGCTGCATGTGGCCAATCTAGGGAACAACAGAAGCAACAAAACCCTCAAACCCTCACAAGGTTGTTTTCTATTTCAATTAAGAGTATGAAATGTATTTTATCCAGATGAGTATCTCTAGTATTGACATTAATCTACCACCCTCATCTCCCCGCAGTTATATTCTAAAATAAAAAAACTGCCATCAACTGCCAGGCTGATGCTGGAGCTGGACACATACCTTCACTCCTGCTTTAGTAATGGAGATAGTCTGTTGCTCCATGGCTTCGTGAATAGCAACCTGATCCCGCACATCCATTTTATCAAATTCGTCTATGCAGCACACACCCTGTAATCAGATAAATCTAACATAAACTCTCGAAACAAACATATTTATGTTTGAGGCTCTATGACCCACAACAAAACACACAAACACATATTCCTCCACAATTCCCCAATTATCTTCTAAAATAAAAACCTGTATGAATAGGGCAGGGATGTATGCCAATTCCCTTATATCCAAGAATATAAAATATTCTTACATTATCAGCCAACATCAAAGCTCCAGCTTCAATGACAAACTCATGAGATTCTTCATCTCTCACAACAGCTGCTGTCAAACCAGCAGCACTAGATGCTTTGCCACTGGTGTAGACAGCCCTAGGGCTGAACTCCTCCACATGCCTGTTCAAAGTTAAAATAATTATTAATACACGACTATGAAGCATCCTGTCTGGGTATATCAGCTGATAGGCTTTATGGCAATTAGAGCTTATCTCTTAACATTTAAAAGAAACAACATATATAAGCAAATTTATAAACATGCCACAAACCAATTGTAAACTCATGTCCTTTGAGTTCTTAAATACATAATCCATCATTCCTTGATTTACCCCAAGGAAAACATGTAATTCGTGTCTTCCAAGGCTTATATAAAGATTAGCAGATCTCTGTGTGGGACCAGAGGAATAGCTCAGGGCTTGGAACACTTGCCTTGCATAAGTGAGGTTGCAAGTTCCATCTCTGGTGCTACCACAGCTGATGAGAGTGATTCTGGCAGCTCTGCTGTCTGTGATCACTGGTGTCACAGGGGCTATCTGGCAGCACTGCAGCCAGGCATGTGAGAGCACACACTAAAATAAGGGTATGAATCCTGGCAGGCAAGCATCACAACTAAAGATGTGCCAGTAAGACAGCCAGGTGACCCCTTGTGAGCACAAATAAAAGTGAAATCCCACATGAACATGTATGGACGCACCATAATTGAAGGGGGGCAACTTTCAGTGAGAACCACAGCTGAATGTGTAACCCCCACCCAACAGCCCCATTAAGGCAACATTATCAACATTAACCACCGGGGGAGGGGGGAAAAAAGGCAACAACATTCACAACGAAGAAGGGAAGGGACTGGGGTGGGCACTAAAACCAGAAGCTCTAACATATTGTCTTTCCCAGTGCTACACTTACTAGCAAACACTTACTTGAGAAACTGACTCTTGGCAGTACTTGGGTCACCAACAATACAAACATTTATGTCACCTCGAAGAGAGGTTCCTTCCCTTGTTGTCTTTGGAACACCACCGAAAAGCATAAGCAGAACGCCCCGTTTTACTTCATCATTGCCTGAAAGGAAAACACCAGGTGTTTTTCTATGTGAGGTTAAGTAACCGCACAGGAAACTAGGACAGAAAGTTTACAAACCAAAGAAGATGGACAGCTGAAGCAGAGTGTAAGAGTAGAGTAAAAATCTGGTTTCAATTCTGGGATAACTCTTAGCGGGGCCGGTGCCAGGGATCGAACGTGGGTCAATTCTAGCCCAAGAAAAATGCATTTAAAGAAGTACTTTCTTGTGCTTATTGACTTTCTCTGACCTTCAATGAAATACCAGACACATTTATATAGGCCTCAGTGACATGAAACACATGTGTTACATGGCATTAAGGAATGTAGTTTTTAAAAGGTCCATAAACTCTTACAGTCTTTAAGTCCTTAAGTGTGGGTGGACTTAGCTACATGATCCTAATAGCATATGCTGGAACTGAAGAGATATAATTTCTTAGACAAAGTCATGAGAAGCAATGGGAATTCCCCATTGCTTTGCTTTTGCCTTACATGCTCCCAGAGAAGCCAGCTCTGTGTTGATGACACTAAAACAGCCCCATGGAAGACATTTAAATAGCAAAAGAGTTTCAGCAAACATGTAATACTAATGGGCAAGCCCTGTTAGTCTCTGAGCAGACACACGTCCTAAACCCACTGAAATTAATTTACATAGTCTGATTTGTGTGCTATTTTACATAATCATTATTTTGATTTCTAGTGTATGCCACACATGGATAGAATTCTTACCGTGGATAGTAGGGAACAAGCTGGTACAAAGATTGTGGTATAAATTTTTATCTTGACTCATTTCAAACACCTTTTCCCATTCCTTCACAGTCATCTGGTTCTTGATACTCTCAGCTGTCTGCTCCTCATCGCTGAGCTCTTTCCCTCCAAACTGAGGGGTAGAGAAAAAAATATATATTAGCACAGGAGCATTCAGAATGGGAAAGAATCTTCAATATAAACAAGCACCTAAGAGGTCAACTTCAGAATTTCCTGAATATGGCAGCTAAAAAACAAACAAAAAACCGTAGGGCCCAGTTAATATATTGAAGTGTTTGTCACTTATTGTCTTGTATGATAATCTAAATAATTTTAAATGCCCAAGAGATGATGAGTCCTAACAAAATATTAACCAGTATTATGTTCACCCATCTCTTCCCAGTCCTTCATAATCTTTCAAATTCTTTTTCACTACTTTCTCATTCAGGACACAGAATCAAGTTCTAAATAAATGTAACAATAGGGTTCCAGAATAATGTGCAAAAAAAATTTACGTTACTTCCAGATTACTAAGTCTCTCCATTTGTACTTTCTCAGTGAGCATGAAAGAATAACTGTGATAATTAGAAAACCACCGCAGTCAATTTGTACCACTGCTCTTCAAGCTTTGAGCTTTTACTGTTTTGTTCTGGAAGTGCTCAGGGCTTATGCCTAGTGTGTTCAGGGGACCATGTGACATGGGGGAATGAATGCAGGTAGGCCAGGTGCAATGCAAAATACTCGACCCGCTCTGGCCTGAGCTCTTACTTTTTAAAACAAACAAAAATTTTCAGTAAAACTTGAAAAGATCTGCCTTCTTGGGTGTGTGTCTTGGGGGGTGGAGGGTGGGTGGGGGGTTACTGGAATCTCCCAGGCCCTGCTCAGGGATCCAGGGGCCAATCCTGGCTGAACTAGGCTAACTGAGCTTCATAGCTCAACAGGGCCATGGAGCATGGTGCTACGTGGGCGATGCAGTACCAGTGGTGCTACACTGGCTGAGCTCAGCAGGGACCAAAATAGGGTCCCATGCACACAGTCTGTGCCCCTGACCTTCGCTGTATTACCCCCTAGACCTCTAACTCAGACATTTCAGAGAGCTGTCATTATATGGAAGTGTCAGGAAAGGACTCTGCTGAGCACTGGCACTTCATGAAGACTCACCCTTGGGTTGGTTGGTGCCACACAGCAAGCAAGAAATACCAGTCTGTAAGAAAGGTCTCTAACGCCAAGGGCCCGAAGTCCTCTAACGCCTTCTGTCTCGTACCCATCAACACCACTGACACGGGAATCAGTTTCTGCACGTGCTCCTGAAAGATTGAATTCAGTTTGTTTCACAGCTCAAATACTGCAAAGGTTGAAAATCAAAATTTCTCAAACAAATGAAACCTTAAGTCAAAAGGCTTCATTTAGCCTTTGAAATTTTTCAAAACAGTATCATGTGCAGCCTGATCAATTTGTCTTGCAGTGGGAAGAACTGAGAACTGATTAAACTTAACCACAGAACACCAACCTGGGGTACTAAGCTTAGCAACATCGGGCACAACAATCAGCGTCCCTATAAAGTCACACTTGTCACCAGCTTGTGCTGATTCCACGGCTTCAGCCCTCATAATCACTTCTAAACTTCGGGGGATACTCCCTCGAGGAAGCTCGGCTTGAGTCTCTTGAATTCGAACCTATGACAAAGACAAGTAGCCAAAAGTGATACTTCAAATAAGATCAAATTAAATGCCTAAAAATCAACATATAAAAATTGCCATCTAGGGGCTGGAGAGATAGCATATCGGGTAGGGCATTCACCTTGCACGCAGCCGACCGGGGTTCAATTCCCAGCATCCCATATGGTCCCCAGAGCACCGCCAGGGGTAATTCCTGAGTGCAGAGCCAGGAGTAACCCCTGAGCATTGCCGGGTGTGACCAAAAAAAGCAAAAAAAAAAAAAAATGCCATCTAGACTTTTTTTTTTTTAACTTTCTGAGTCACACTTGGCACACACATAAAATTCTTTTACCCTGGGGTTGGACAGATAGTACAGCTGGTAAGGCAATGTGCCTTGCACCCAGCTGACTTGGGCTGATCTCTAACATCCCATATGGAACTCCCAGGAACCACTAGGAGTGATTCTGAGTACGGAGACAGGAGTAAGTCCTGAGCACCACTGGATGTGTCCGAAAGGAAGTATGCTATTCTTCTCAATCTTTACTTATACCTGACTGGAGATCATTACTATAATTTATGAGCCTATGAAAAAAGAATGGGCTGGAGCAATAGCACAGTGGGTAGGGCATTTGCCTTGCATATAGCCGACCTGGGTTTGATTCCTCCGTCCCTCTCGGAGAGCCCGGCAAGCTACCGAGAGTATCCTGCCTGCACGGCAGAGACTGGCAAGCTCCCCGTGTTGTATTCGATATGCCAAAAACAGTAACAAGTCTCACAATGGAGACGTTACTGGTGCCTGCTCGAGCAAATCAATGAACAATGGGATGACCATGCTACTATGAAAAAAGAATGTGTCGAAATCAGATGAGGAAGATGAAATCTTGGAGATAAAAGAAAAAGCCGAAATTGAAGATGAGAAAAAAGATGAACAGAAGACCCCAAGAGGATTCCTCAATTTTAGTTGAGTGTTTCTAAGAATGTTTACTTGCTCAGCAATATGGCTCAGTAACATGATGGATTATTCATTACGCAGTGCTCTAAACATGTCTGCAAGATACTGGGGCGGTAAGATATAACAGCTGGTAGGTCACTTGCCTTGCCAACCTGGGTCCAATTCCTGAAGGTAGGGCATTTGCCTTGCATGTGACCGACCCGGGTTCGATTCCCAGCATCTCATAAGGTCCCCTGAGCACTGCTAGGAGTAATTCCTGAGTGCAAAGCCAGGAGTAACCCCTGTGCATGGCTGGGTGTGACCCAAAAAGCAAAATAAAACACACACACACACACACACACACACAACCAAAAAAAAAAAAACCCTGCACTCTCCAAGTGCAGAGCCAAGGAGTGACCCCTGAGCACCACCAGGCATGGCTCCCAAATAAAATGAATTAAAAAAAAGTTGTTGGAGACATGGCTCAAGTGGCAGGACACGTGTCTAGGATGTGCAGCAAGGACCAGTACTACAGGTAACTCCTCTACTTGGCTCTATCAGTAGTGGTCCTGGGGGCCCCCACAATAGCACAAACACAACCAGGCTCTAGAACTCCAGGCCTGAGCCCAAGGAGAGTAGCTGTAGGCTACAGAGCACCAATGAACGTTACTCCTATTAAAAACAGACAAAAACAAACTTATATACTGAACACCGAGTTTCTGGCGTAAACAGATGTAAAGCTCAGCAGCAGAGCATACACTGTATATACACGAGGCCTGGGTTTGATTCCTGGCACATAAACCAAAGAAAAGAGTATCTGGCTGAAATCTAGTCATAGCTGAAGATCCTAAATGAAAACTGAATGCAACGTCATCCAAATAAACCACTACTGGGCTTATAAAGAAATAACTTGCATAGGCCAGATACAATTTAAATGAAAGTTAGCAAAATACCTTTTGAAAATCAACAAATCTTGACTTATTTGTATCCAGCAGGAATCTCTTTCTGTTCGCACACACTGGGTTTCGGCAGATGCTCGGCTGTGTGTACTTGAACTGCTGCTCCACACCCTTGATCACCGTTTGGCAGTCTAGGCACAGGAACGTCCCACTCACGAGCTCTGGGTGGACTGGGTGAGTCCGCACCACCTGCCCGCTGATGCGCGTGAGCAGTCCGATTCTAGAGGCGGTGAGCTCTCGAATTCTGTTTAAAGTCAGATATCGCATTAGTCAGTATCCATGCCCCAACTGGGATTTTGTTTAAAGATATTAAAAAAAATAACTACAGTTGAACTATTATTGTGAACTATTTTATGAAAATAAAATATATAAAAATCGCAAAAAAAACCCACAAAAAAACCAAAAATAATGACTCAATACACTTAAAAAATTGATATAAAAATGTCACTATGTTGTTCTGTTAATTCTGAAACACTAAATGACACAATAAATACATTCAACAACAAAGAAATCTCAATTAAAAAAAAATCCCATTTCCCCCCCATAACTATATTTTCTGTTTACCTGTAATTTCAAAGTAAGCATATATAGTTAAGCTGGGGAAAAGTTCTAAAATCATAAGTTCAGAAACACTATGTCCTGCCTGCAGTACTATCTCTCTGACCCCCAGAAACATTTCTTAAACTTTAGAAACAAAGTTTTTCATTACATAACTTGGCAAGTGGGGCCACAGATACAGCTCACTGGTAGAGCATTTGCTTTGTGAGGTCCTAGATTTCACCCCCAAAACCACAATATAGGTCATCTTACAAGCAATTTCAATCGTTTAAGTTTGCAAGATATGGGGTGAGGAAGATCCTCAAAGAGCCTGGATACATGCCTGGCAATGCAGAGGGTTACATTTATATAGTCAGCCTTGTACATACAGCAGATAGAGCCCTGGTGGCTCCTTGCACATAACAGGGCCTGAGCAGCACTGAGAGTGGTGCCTGGTACCTCTGTCTAAACAGAGGAAGAACAAAACCAAAAAAAGCAAATTTTTCAAAGTATCATCTCAATTTCATCCAATAAATTTATACTTAACTGCTAACATGGAAGCAACTTTACAAGTGGATGGACATCATGCTAAGTGAAATGAGTCAGAAAGAGAGAGAGACACACATAGAAGGACTGCTCTCATTTGTGGAATATAAAATAACCAACCTACTATGAGACTAACACACAAGGACAAGAGACAAGGTCAAGAAGACTGCTCCATGGTTGGAAGCCTTGTCTCATGAGCTGGAGGAGATGGAATAGAGAGGGGATCACTAAGGCAATGATGGTTGGAGGGATCCTTCGGGATGGGAGATGTGTCCTAAAAGTAGATAAAAGACCAAACATGATGGCCTCTTGGTATCTGTATTGCAAATCATAATGCCCAAAAGTAGAGAGAGAGTAAGATGGAAATTATCTGCCACAGAGGTAGGGGGTGGTGGGGTGGTGGGAGGGATACTAGGACATTAGTGGTGGAAAATGTACACTGGTGGAGGGATGGGTGTTCAATCATTGTATGACTGAAACTCAATCATGAAAACTCTGTTAACTGTATCTCACAGTGATTCAATAAAATCACTGTATGATTGAAACTCAACCATGAAAGCTTTGCAACTATCTCATGGTGATTCAATAAAAATAAAATAGAAGCAATTTAAATTATGCCATTTCAGGTCTGATACTGATTTCCAAAGATTCACTGTTTTCCTATTTTCTCTCTTGACAAAGTTTCTTCTTCCCATTTCATGACTCGGGGGTGGGGTTTCTCTAAATTAAACTTTCTGGTTAACTGGGTCTAAGTCTTTACAGCAACCTCCCAAGTTTTCTGACAATTTGGTAAATTCCTTTTCTTCCAAAGGTTTCTTACTTGTGTCTGGTAGGCAGGTCTTGGAATGCAACATAAAAATCTTTGGCAAGAGGGATCTCCTTACGGTCTTTGACAAAGTTTTTCAATGCTCGACAAAGGTAAGGATAAACTCTGAAAAGCAAAAAACAAACAGAAAAACCACAACAGTGTCAACCACATCTTCAAACTATGCAGATACTTTCCATATGCCTCAGTCGAGCCTCCCTTACCACAGATAGAGAAATACCTACATAAAAATTATGCACCCAAACACCTACCATCTCATTACTAGAGATTACTTAGCTCCCACACACACTGCACTCACACTCTCCTAGCAATGTCTGATTACAATCTAGTAAGGCAGTCCAGTGAACGCCCAGCATACTTCTCTAGGATTACTTCCCTGTTCCTCCTCCCATAATTGTTACTGATATGATTTCAATGGCCAGGGCAGTAGCGTGCATGCCTGGCTTACACATTTTTAGCTGTAACAACTGTCATGAGCTGAACATCAGGTTCTGGTGCTTTGCACAACTGGCCCCATTATTTGCCTGGGTCTGTACTCAGTAACCGTGGTGTTTGCACCTGTAGTTTAGGCACAAGTTAATGGTTTACAGTACTTGCTGGGGGTTGCTCTGGTGTGTACACATGTTGTACTTGATGTGGGTTACACTTTCTGTCAACATTTACCTGGCTTTGTGGTTCAAACAAATACCTTGTGATGCCAAGAACCCCAGAAGCAGAGTAACCAGACTCAAACAGTAGAGCTGCCAGGACTGCACTAAGCTCATGTGTGACACCAGAAAGTTGAACTTGTGACATATACTAGTAAGAAGGCAGTCTAAGCTGGTGGGCTATTCTTTTTTTTTTTTTTTTAGTAGTGCAAGGATCAAACCCAGGGACTCATACATGCAAGGTAAGTGCTCTACTACTGACCAAATCTTTGGGCCTAGATTTAACTAGATTGATAATAAATACTCCACCCCTTTCGGAGAGCCTGGCAAGCTACCCATGGCGTATTCGATATGCCAAAACCAGTAACAACAAGTCTAACACTGGAGATGTTGCTGGTGCCTGCTTGAGCAAATCAATGAGCAAGGGGATGACAGTGATAGTGAATGATAATAAATAGATAGGGACTTGGGAGGAATTGTGATGAGCAAACTTGTAGAAATCCTCTGTTGTACCAGAGACTAAGTGAGACTTCTGGACAGAACTGCTGCAAACCTCTAGCCGATGTAACCTGGTCTACCTAAGCAATGGAGCTTTGAAGTCCTCTGAGACATTACGATTTTAGGAAACAAAATCACTTCTTGGTCTGTGTGAGATGTGCTTCTACGACAGCCCTGAATTTCAACAAACCTGTCAGTTCAACTTTTTCTGGTACATATTTACATAATAAACCCTGATGCCTACCCCCAACTATTCTTAATGATTGGCTATGACTGAAAATATCAGGACAAGGACTGTATCTTATTTCATAATCAGGTAAGGGACAGCATTAGTCCTCCATTACTGTTTCTTCATTTCTTATAACATTTCATGATAATTTTGACTTGATTTTATTTATACAGTTTACTACATTAGCTTAACCCAATGTAAAGGCTTTTAGTGTTTTTGCTGTACACTGACAAATGAAGGCCAGGAATGTGGCTCACTTGTATAGTACATGTCTTGCATGTGTGAGAGCCTGGAGTTGATTACCAGCAAGGTCAAAATTATGACTCATGATGTCTAAAATATTTAATTGTTTTTCTGCCCTCAAAGTGATATTCAACTATTAAATTGTCCAAGGGAGTTTATATGGCACGGAAAAAAAATTATATTATTGGGTGAAAAGGTGGGATACTTATCTATAGCATTACTCCAATGATAACACATGTACACACACACACACACACACACACACACACACAAACACACTAGTTGTATTGGAAATCTTCAGAAAATTCTCTACTTTCAGATTTGGAAGGCTCTTGGAATTTTGTTACAACAGTATGGTGCTTATTTATGGGTGGTGAAATTTTATTCTTACTTTTCTCTATTTTCTACTATATACAGCTTTCACCATCAGGGAAAAAAAAGAAACACACAACAAGAAAAGTCAAACAAACTTGGGTTGAAGTCATAACTCAGGTAGGAGGCCAGGGTTCTATCCTGGATACTACACGGACCTTTAAGAACTGCTGGGAGGGAATCTCAAAACACTGAGTGAGGAGCAGGTCCCAAGCACTGCTTGGTGTAGCCAAATGCCCCCCTCCCCCCAACTCTTCCCTCCCCACCATAAACCCAAGAAAAAAGAGGGAAAAAACCCAAACAAAACCCTTAAGGAGAGAACAATATTGCTGTTGTAAAGACAGTCTTGCTACAGAACAAGATCACACATTTTCTTAAAATGACTCACCCTGGGACGGAAAGGGTCATGGAATAGCACGACATGGCAGGTGCCAGGCAGAAGTCAGGGATGTTCTTAAACTGGAGATCACTGAACCTCTATTGCTGCTCCACCCTCCCTACTCTCCCGCTGGAGCTGAGGGGCCCTACTCGGAAGGAGAAGCAGATCCTCTCCCTTCCGGCGAGGTTCCAGCAGCCTCCAGGCCCAAGCTCTGTTACATTAGCAGATTTCCAGACCAAGATTTATACACCCATACCTATAGAATTCCTCTTGGACAGTGGTGGAAAGTTGTTGGTTAAACTGCTCCAGGTCCATAAAACTCACAACCAGTGTATTTCTCTCAGGACGAATCAGCTCCTCTGCTAACTGTAAGTACTTAATTTCTCCATCGCTGTTCTGAAACCTGCAGGCACATACAAGTTAGACTAAATAAAAAATCAGTCAATTAAAAATAACCCAGAGGGGACCAGAGCAATAGTGCAGTGGGTAGGGTATTTTCCTTGCACATGACCGACCCAGGTTAAATCCCCAGTATTCCATAGTCCCAGCACTGCCCGGAATAATTCCCAAATTAGAGTCAGGAATAAGCTGAGTACCACTGGATGTGGCACCCAAACAAAGCAAAAAAACCCCCCAGATACCTGCTAATTCATCACATTAGTTTAAAACCGTCAACTTACAGGCCTATGTGGTATTTGTATAAGTTGGGCCAAGTCACTTATTTCTACTAAACTCACCCCAATCCTTTATAAAGAAAAAAGAAAATTAGGTGGGGCAGGAAATAATACGGCAGTTAGGGTGCATGCCTCGCAAACACCCGACCCAGATTTGAACCCAGCACTACATGGACTCCCACGCATTGTTGGGGATAGCCCTGCGAGCCCTCAGGCACTGCTGGTGTTGGTTCTGTGATCACTGGCCGCACAGGGCCCGAATAGAACTGCATTCCTGGGCCCTACAAGGATTAGCACCAAGAGTGGTTCATGGGAAGAGTGTGGGAACCCCCAGTAAAAACCAGTAGATATCATTTCGGCTCCTAAGACTGCTGTGAAGATGGGGCAGGACGCTTGTTTTGCATGTGTCTGACCTGGGACTTGGGCTCAACCCAGCCAGGTGTGAACCCTGAGCTCAGAGCCAGAAATAGCCTGAGCACTGCCAAGTGTGTATATGTATGAGACCCCTTCCGCCAACTGCAAAGGAGAGACCCCTGTGAAGATTAAATGAAAGAAAGTCTGTAAACTGCTTTGCTGAGCTCAGAGTATGGAAAATATCGAGGTCTTCAATTTATTTAACCTCAGAAATTTTTTTCCGTAATTTTTGTTTTGGGTCATACCTAGCGGAGCTCTAGGTCTACGTCCTGCTGCGTTTAGGGGTCATTCCATGCTGAGGAGACCATGGCTGCAGGGACCAAGGTCTCCTGCAAGTACAGTATGCAGCCAGTCCACTGAGCTGGATCTCTGGCCCTCAATTCTTTTCTTTTTAGCAGGGGTGGGAAGCACACCCAGTGGTGCTTAAGAATCACTCCTGGTGAGGCTTGGGGGGACATAAGAGGTGCCAGGAATCGAAATCAGGACAGCGGCATGCAAGACAAAAGTGTTCTACTATCTCACCAGCCTCTAGTCCTCAATTTTAAAAATAATACTTAAAACACAAATGCTGAGAATGGGGTATGTTCCCTCCATGCCAGTTTTCTAAGAGAGATAATGTAGAATTATAATAATTATGAATTACAATAATTATAAAATCTAGGAGAGAAGGAAAAAAATTCATAGAGTTATTTAAATACTTTGTAGAATTTCCAGGGAAAACCAGTGAGCCTAAAAATTTCTTTTCTTTGAAGGTTTTTAACTACTGATTCAATTTATCTCATGTTTATAGAAATGGTTGTTCATCGTCCTCTTGCCCAATATTTGGTTTGCTATTTTCTAAAAATTGATCGATTTCATCCAAGTTGCTGAATTTATGTGTTAATATATTTGTATTGTTTTAGTATGTATATTTAAGTGACATCGCTATTATCTTATTGACTTAGGATCTGTAGTGATCGCTATGCTACAGATTTTTTCACTCCTGTCACTAATAACTTGTCTTCTATCTTATTGTAAATCTTGCTAGACACATCTAAGTTTTATAGAAAATTTAATAAAATTATTTTGTTTGTTTGTAAAAAAAAACAAACACAAATGCTGATAGCTATTCTATTACTACTGTTCCAGAGTTTTTGGATAAGTAAAACTCCAATCTTTGGGTTTGGAAGATGGCTGCAAGGGCTAAAGGGCATGGCTTTGCACATGGGAGCCCCCGGCATGCAGCCCCCCAGCCATCAGAGCAGTCCCTGAGTACTGTGCCAAGAGTAGCCTCTGAGCACCACTTGGGTGACCACCCTAGAAAAAAAACTCCAAAACTTTTTTTTCTCTTTGGGTCACACTCAGCATGGCACAAGGGTTACTTCTGGCTCATGCACTCAGGAATTACTCCTGGCAGTGCTCGGGGGACCATATGGGATGCTGGGAATCGAACCTGGGTCGGCCGTGTGCAAGGCAAACGCCCTACCCACTGTGCTATCACTCCAGCCCCAAAACTTAATTTCTATTGGGAAAATGAATAAACTGATTTAAGCATCAAAATGGGATGGGACAGTGAGAAAGTGTAGTGGGTAGAGCCCTTGCCTTGCACCCCTGGCAACTATGGTTCCCGGAGCCTGTGACAAGAGTAACTCCTGAACACAGAGCCAGGAGTAAGCTCTAAGTGCAGCTATGGAAAAGAATAATCAGAAACACAAAGACAGGAGATGCTGAGGCTGGAGAGTTAAAACAGGGTTTAAGGAGCAAGTCTTGCATGTAGCTGACCCCAGTTCAAATCCTGGCACTGCACCAGGTCCTCCTAACACAGCCAGGAGTAAGCCCCAAGCACTGCTGGATGTGGCCCCCAAATCAACACTGTTCAAACGCTGTTGAATAGCTAGAATTTTAACTTGGTAGAAATTTGGAGGTGGGTCACATCTGGCTATGTTCATACAGTGCCAGGGATCAGATAACACAAGTTTACTGCATGCAGGGTAAATAAATCCTTAAGCCCTGGACTATCTGGCCAATTTCAGTATGGCAAGGCAATAACTTCTAAGTAAGAATCATGGTGAAGATTCTATAACTATTTGGAAAACACTATGCCTGAGGTACCTGAAACCAGCGTAGTTCCTGCCCTTGGGTTGCACTCTCCTAAGAAACATCCCTACCAAAGAGAAGGAGACACAAGATAGTTAAGTCTGCTGACAAATGAATAACCAAAAGCCTGCACTCTGGGACTGGACGGATACTACAGCGGGTAGGATGCTCGCACTGCATGTGGCCAACCCAGGTTCAAATGATCACATATGGTCCCCATCCCACCAGAAGCGGTCCCTAAGCCCAGAGCCAGGGGTAAGGAGGGAAGGAGGGAGGGAATGAGAGGAGAGAGGGAGGGAATGAGAAGAGAGGAGAGAGGGAGAGAGAGGGAGAGGGAGAGGGAGAGGAGAGAGAGAGAGAGAGAGAGAGAGAGAGAGAGAGAGAGAGAGAGAGAGAGAGGGAGGGAGAGAGGGAGAGAGAGAGAGAGAGAGAGAGTCAGAGTGAGAGTCAGAGTCCACTGCTCACTTAAAACTCAAAACAAGAGTTTTGATGTAGGAGTAAGTTAGCTCCTAAAACAGCAAGTATACTAACAACTATACTAAACAGTAACTTTACTCTTATCACAAGTAAAAAATTCCTAAGACATGCCGAGGCATTTATTTACACACCTTTGGGGAACAGAGCCCTGAACAGAGCCTGGGTGCATCATCCCCGGGCGCAGAAATGACAGCCCCAGCTGCGCTCAGAGAAACGGGAGGCCCCGTGCAAGTGGAGGCTCCAGGAGTTATCAGAGACCAGAAAGGCGGGAGCGAGCGAGCAGGACAGGGCAGGGTCTCTCGCCTGTCCCCCAGATCTGTCACTACCACCCCCACTCACTCCAGCACGTCTGGCACTATGATCTCCACTGCTGGCAGCGGGTCCTGAAAACTAGGCTCCTGTGGGTGAAAACGGGGCTCTGCCAGTGCTGCGGGGGGGCCCGTGTGACCCCACCAGGCAACGCGGCTATCTTCACCAAAACCTCACTCACAGCTAAGGAGGGGGCACACGATGCCCAGACTCATGCACAGGAACTGAAGGGGTACGTCACTCCCAGCCTTGCTCACCGGGCGTTAGAGGGGATACACGACCCCCCACCCCATGCCCAGGGAACTGAGGGGTCACACGACCCCCAGCCTCGCGAACGGGAAATTAGAGGGCATACACGACCCCCCAGTCCCATGCACAGGAAACTACGGGGTTACGGACCCTCAGCCTCGCGTACGGGGCACTAGAGGGGATACATGAACCCCAGACCCATGCACGGGGCGTGGAACTAGGGGTGGGAGGGGTCTCGCCCTGCAGCGGTACGCACGGGGTGCGGGGCTGGATGACGGAGGAAGCGAGGCGAGTGTCTTCGGCGCCCCCCCGGAAACCAGACCAGCCGTTCCCAGGCGCATCGCGACTCTGCCGGGCCCGATCGCCGGTGCGGGGACACGCGGCCGGCTCCGGAAGCGGCCTGGGGCCGAGAGAGGCGCGCGGAACGGGCGCGCGCTCCATGCACTTACTCCTCCAAGAAGTCCAGGAAGAGTTTCTGGCACTTTTCGGCGACCTCGTCGCGGACTTCCGGGTGCTGGCTGCCGGCGCTCGGCTCGGCGGCCGCCGCGAGGTCCATAGCTGCCCAACAGCCCAGGGGGAGGACAGGAGTGAGACGCCGCCGCCACGCGCCGCTTCTTCCCGGACGTGGCCGATTTGCGCGCGCCGCCGCCGCCCCGCCCCCTGGCACGCCCCCAGGACGGCCAGAACCAATCGTGACTCGGGAGCTTGTGGCTTTCGCGCCAAACGTGCCCAATGAGCGCGGCCTCCTTCTGCGGCCCCGCCCACGGAGAGGGGATTTCGCGCCAAAAATGCAAAGGCCTTCCGGAGACCCGCGGAGATATGCCTCTGCGCCTGCGCACTGAGGCTGTTTCCAAGCAAGTCTTGGGGTAGGAGGAAAAAACAGAAAAACAAACGAAATATAAAAGGAGCTGGAGCGGTAGTACTGTGGAGTACTAGTCTTGCTCAGGCACCACAAATGGTCTTCCAGCACCGCCAGGGGTCATTCCAGAGTGCAGAGCCTGGTGTAATCCCTGAGCACCGCTAGGTGCGGCCCCATAACAAAACAAAACAAACCCAAGTAAGCCTGGCTCCTGCCGCTTTCAGGAGAGGCACACCTTCGCTGGTGGTTTCCCCAATGTTCTTCAAGTCATTCCATTGATACTGAGCGCTAGAAGTTAAGACTCTGAAAGAGGACAACGGGTAAGATTCAGATCTCTTGCTGAGCCGTCTAACCGAAGTAAATCACTGAGTAAAACGAAAAAAGAGGATGGTATAAACAATGCCCGGGAGTTGGGAGGGCACCGCTAGTTTATTCTAATTGGAGCTCGCCTGGGAAATTGTTGACTATTGATTTTTCTGGTAAAGACTTTTGTGGGCCCCCATAAGTGAATAAATGACTCAAAGCACTTGTCTTCCAAGTTATCAGTTCAAACTCCGGTGCACTGAGGCAGTCGTGGGGGCTCTGTAGTTTGGGGTCCCCAGCCCAGAGGCTTGGGAAGTGGCTTGAGAAGTTGCTTGGGCAAGTAGCAGTTCCTCAACTTAATATCTAAGCTTGCACCACAGAGATCCTGGGGCCCCTGGGGAAGAGAGTAAACAGGACTTGGCTTCCATACTTCTGATTTTTCTCCCTATTTTTGACTGTCTTCCCTCTCCCCTTTCCCCTCTCACTTTTCACCCATCTCTACGGACATTACTGGTAAACGCTTATTGTTAGTGTCCATCCACAGCAAGCCCCTGAGATGTTCTTTTCCTTTATTGTTTTTTTGTTAACCTGTGGGTGTTCACGACGTCTGCAGCTCCAAGAGATTAAGAAAAACTTGGACAGATGCTGGAAGGGTCAGAGAGTGCAGTATTTTGCTCTGGGAGCGTAGATTTAATCCAGAGCATCACAGGGTTCCACCAGCACCCCCACACCAGCTTTTCACCAGGGAGGAGAGCTGTATGTGCCATTGCCCCCACTCCTGCAAAAACAAAACAAAACAAAAGCAAAAAAGCCCTCATGCCTGGAGAACCTTCATCTTTATATATACTATAATGATTATTTATATTTTTACATATAAGGGCCACAACCCGTGGATGTGTGTGTATGGGAGGAGGTGGTTGGAGGAGGATATTTCACCCATGGGACCAGGCATGTGCTCTACCAATTGAGCTATTCTCTTACCATCTTTCGAGATTTGGTCCATTAAAAAATCATTTAGAACAAAGGAGGTGACTTAGTGGTAGAGCACGTGCTTTGCCTGTGTGAGGCCCTGGATTCATAACCCACCCTCATGTGAATTCTTTAAGCCATGCATACATATATTATACACACAGACATATATACAAACTCACAGAATAATTACAAAGTTAAAAGAGTAAGAAAAAAGTTGTGGTGTACTGTGGTATATCTTAGATTGCATGAGTTTACTTCATTTTAAGAGGATGGGAATTCTTCTGGCCCTACACCCAGCTCCAGAATCTGCCTCACTGGACATCACCACTTGCATATATTTTAGGAGCTTCAAATATGCTGCCTGTATCTTCCTTTTTGTTCATTTTAGGGCCGTGCCTGGCTATGCTAATAGCTTATTCCTGGCTCTGTGTGCAGGATCACTCCTGGAGGGGCTTGAGGGGTTATAATGGGTGTCGGAAGAGAATCTGGTTGGACACATGCAAGGCAAGTCTTTTCCATTGCACTAGGACTGGTCCCTGCCTGCATATTCCTAATTTCTTCTGCACTAAGAACAGATTTTCAAAGTATCCACAAGTAGGTTGATGAGCAAATTCTGCCTCATCTCAAAATGTCTCTTTTCAGTCCCAGTTTTCCTTTTCTCTCCTGTTTTTTGTTTTCCACCCTTAGGGCTGGTGACTCAGAACTGAAGTCCCATGTTCAGGAGGAAAAATCCAGAGTTCGAATATAGACTCCAGGCTCATTGCAGCTGTGAGGACCGAGAGGGTCGGCATTCCTCTTCTCAGCCCTCCACCCCTCAGCGCGCTCCCTCCTTCAGTCATGCACTCTGGAGCAGAACAGAGATGCCCCAACCACTGTGGTAGATGAGGGTTGTGGAAATATGGAGAATTTCTTCCAGAGTGGAAGAAGGCGTGAGCTATGAAATATCTCTGTGCTACATTCTGGGGAATTGTTAGAAAACTGTTAGTGCATACCTGTTCACTGGACTGGACCTCAGGCTGTTGTCTTTAGAAATTCCTGTTCACAAGGCTGCCTTTTACTCTATTTCGGTCTTCACTTGTAAACAGTTTCCAGTGCTGATTGACACCTGCTGTAAATTAAAGGCCTGGCTAGCTGTGCCTGAAGCGTTTGCATAATCAGTATGGTTTGTCCTAAATATGTTCCGAGAATTTGAGCCACATCTGGCTCTGCGCTCAGGATCACTCCTGGCAGGCTTGGGATACTGTATAGGATACTGGGGCTCGAACCTGGGTCAGCCACGTGCAAGGCAAGCGCCCTACCTGTGCGGTGAGGAAGCTAAGTGACTGTCAGCTGCCCACACTAAGATGGCTGCAAAGAGAGGGTGGACTGTGAAGGAACTGCTCTGCTCTCTCTGGATTAAAAGGCTGCTGACAGAAGCTTTGGAAACCATTTATTGGGAGTAAAGGCTCAGGGAGAAGGAGCTAGTTAGGAGTTAGCTCCTTCCTCTGGAAGTGGGCAGAGAAGGTGGCCCTTAGCTTGTATGAGGGTCTCTTCAGGGAGGCCTCCTGCTATCCCCACCACAAGAATAGTCAGGGTCACGCTTTGATATGCAAGTTGAGGTGCAGCTGCAATCCAGTCAGACCCCATCAGCACCTCTGTTCCAAGAGTGCAGTGGAACTAGCAACTTTCTGGCTTAAAGCCTTTTCCCCCTTCTCAGACTGGCCCAGCTGATTCCATTTCTTCCCTTCAAAAGGCAAATAGGGAGAATTTTGCTGTCCACAGGTGTGTGAGGGAAAGGAGTGCTAACCTGGAATTTTCTACCAGAATGCTGTCATTATCTGGAAGGATGTTGTGTGCTATTGAATAGATGGTATTTACGTCTTAAACTATTAAGTGTTTGGGCTCTGGACTGTCATCCGTCCTCTGGGACTTAGAATGTGCGATCTTAGTGACACACTGGATCTCTTTGCACAGCTTTCTTTTGTGTTTGTTTTTTCAGTAGCCAGAGGTTATTATCATTATTTTAAATATTTTTGCTTCTTATACTACGTTTGGGCTGGAGTGATAGTACAGCGGTAGGGTGTTCGCCTTTCACGCAGCCGACCCATGTTCGATTCCTCCGCTTCTCTTGGAGAGCCCGGCAAGCTACCAAGAGTATCACACCCCCACGGCAGAGCCTGGCAAGCTGCCTGTGGCGTATCTGATATGCCAAAAACAGTAACAATAAGTCTCACAATGTGAGATGTTACTGGTGCCCACTCGAACAAATCAATGAGCAACCGGATGACAGTGACAGTGATACTACATTTAGTTCCCCTTTCCCTTTGCTGTCTGCTGTGTTGCATGCTTGCTTGTGCTGAAATGGAGGTTCACACAGTGGTGCTGGGGATCACGCTGGTGCCAGGGACTGAACTTCCCTCACACCTTCACACCTGCAAGTCAGGTCTCTGCCATTGAGCCACAGTGCAGGCCCGCCTCAGAGCTGTTGAGCAGGCCCAAGAGCAAATGCCAGTATATAAGGAATGCATTTCCACCAAGAGCTGTTCAGTGGGGCCGAGCACGGTGCAGAGGGTTGGAACACAGTCTTTCCACGTCATATCCCCCAGTCTGATGCTACACACTGCTGGGAACGCCCAAGCACTGAGCCAGGAATAGCTCTTGGGGATTTCTGGGCATAGTCTAGAAGCAAACCAGTAAAAGAAGTGTTCTGTGAGGAAATGTAGAGGGCTGATGTGACCAGTGCTCCCTTTTCTAGAAAGCTAGGGGGTGTCCATACAAGACTGGATAGAAATCCATAAATTATTTTATTCCTTTCTCCCTGCTGTCCTGTCACTGTGATGCATTCAGACTTCACTTCGTGTGGCTCCTATCTTCCTCTGAATTCTGGAATCACGACATCACCCTCCCTGCCTCTAAAGTCCTGATTATCTGCAGCGTGCAGGCCCTTTTCTACACATGCTCCGGCACAGGTATGATGACCATGATCCTACAGTAGATCACTTTACCTTCCTGTAGTTTGGCGGCACTGACAGAACCCAGAAAATAATGGGGAGCTCTGGCCACATGGTTATTAATATCCTATAGTCAAGGTGCTCTGGGGTCAGGCTAAGGTTCTTGTAAATTGATCCTCAGCACCGCCTGTTGTCAGCCCCCCAAACCTTTCCAGGAGTGATCTAGGAGCAGAGCCAGGAGTAGTCCTTGAGCACTGCTCTCTGCACAGCCTCCAAAGAAAAGGTTTTCTATCTCCACCAGGTCCCTATAAGAATCCAGGGGCTATCTTTAGCATGGTGTATAGTTCTTTGCTGCAGCTGCCATAGCCTTGTCCCAGAAACTAAGCAGTCTCAACCCTCAACTGTGAGTCTTCTAGTGGATCCTCCTACGAAATGTGAATGGCACCTTTTCTCACTGCAGGTACCATTAACAATATTTCACATTCTGCAGCTAGACCACAGCATGGAGCTGTCTATGACTCCACCCCACTCCATTCTGGGGGCACCACTTGGTTCTGACAGTATTCCATGGAGATGGGTACCAACAGTTTTGTGAAGTACTTTGTGCAATAGACAATAGTTTATGCACTCTAGGTTTGGAAAATTAAAAAAAAAGCTGGGTTTATGTGTGAAAATATTGTTACATTTTTGAATATATCATAAAAAGTGGGGCAACCATAAATAAGTTATGGAGGAAATCTCTCTTGAATTCGCAATCCTAAAACCAGCACAATGTATTTTGCAAGAACTGCTATAGCAACTGCAGGGCAAAGGTAAGAAATTACAGGGAACAGATCTTCCTTGAAGATGCTCTTTTGTGACAGGCTTCCTTAATGGCACTTTAAGACTACGCTTACCAATCACCTAAATGTAACAGTTTTGAAAAGGCTTCAGCATTTCAACTGAAAAAAGTCACGCAGGTATTTTCAAAATCTATTTTGTTTGTTCAACCCCACCATGTTTGCATGCCTTCTTAAATATTCTGCTGACAGTAATAGGAAAACACAAGAATTTTAGCATTAGCATTTTAATGCTTCTCACAAGTGGAAAATTCAATTAGTTCTGGTTCTGAGGGATATATTAAGTTGGATGTGTAGAGGCTATGACTAATAAATAAGCAGTCAGAACAGAATAAAGCTGTGTGAGTTTGCTAGGGGATTCTCTGCAAATTGGAAATGTTAACTATCACAAATTGGATAGGGTGACAGCCCATACACACAAGTCTGTTAGGGCATAAAGCATATTCTGAGTGCTCTATTTAAGAAAATAGACAACAGCTAATCATTAATTCCTGAAGCTTGTATCTGTTCAGTAAATCCTTGATACGAATTTCTGTGTGATCAATTCTTGATTAGAACAGCTTTGAAGATCACTTATTCATAGGTATGTTTGATTGAGTATTTTAAAAAGTTGAGTGGGAATTTCTATAATAGATGTGATTAAATTAGAAATATGAAAAATCATTGTGCAGTGACCCAAGATTGGTCCCTGGCATTGCATGGTCTCCCCACCCTCTCCCCCCAGTACTGAATATGGACAGGTGTAGCCCTAGAGAAACCTGAATACTTCTGGTGCCCTGTTGGCCCAACACAGAGTGAATTAAAACAGATTAATATTGACCTTACATTTCATATCAGAGCCAGTGTCAGGAATCTGTAACTACAGCCTTCAGCAGGCGCAGGCAGATCCATGGGTTAGACCATTGTTTTGGCTGTTTTGTGCCTGTGCTCATTGAGCCTTATGTGAGGATTACTCTCTACCTTTGAACTGTGTCTATCTCTGGGCAAAATGAGTAATCCAAATTCTTTTAGGGGGATTGGATCGATAGCTCAGCAGGCTAAGCACATGTTCTGTATGCAAGAGGCCCAGGCTCAATTTCTGGCACCACGTGGTGTCCTGAGCAGTGCTAGGAGGGATCTTCCTGCTCTTCCACCTCCCCCTAAAAAATTCTTCTGGGTGTGTCAATTATATCTTAATAAAGCTGGAAAATAAATCAACCTGAATTTTGCAGGGTCTGTTTGCTGAAAAATGTATTATTAGTCCTATCTATAGTAATGTACTGTATAAAAACATCAACTTAAAGAAAAAAATGAGGGGCAGGAGATAGAATAGTGGGTAAAGAACTTGTCTTGCACACTACGAATCGGGGTCTGATCCCCAGCACCCCAAATGGTCCCCTTAGCCCCACCAGGTGAGACTGAGCACCGTTGGGTGTGGGCCAGGGTGTGGACCAAAACAAAACAAAAACTCAAAGCAAGACGCTTGCGCGCACGCGCACACACACACACACATTGGTTTCCAAGTGGTGCTTATGAGGCCTAGAGTCCCTTCCTGGTCTCAGCCAAGCAGGCTTATGGCCCAACAAGGACCCAGGAATATGGTGTTTCGTGGGCCCTGCAGTGTCAGGGATTATGTGGCCATCCCACATGGTGCCACAGGGTTTCCAAACTGTACCTGACAATGTTTGGGGGACTGCGTGATACTGGGCATTGAACTGGGATTGGCGACATGCAAGGTAAGTGCCTCAAATCCTGTACTATCTTTCTAGCCCAAGAAAATTTTTGTTTTGGGACCACATCTTGGTGGTGTTCTGAGGTTTGTGACTCACTACTAAGGGGTAAATCCTGGCAGTGTCTGAGGGACTATTTATGATAATAAAAATCAAATCACAGTCATGGAGAAATGGGTCACATACAAGGCCCATTAACTTATCTCCTTATCTCTTAAGCCCAACATTTCTTTTTAAGTCAAAACAACTCAAGAAAATCTAAGCTTGAGTTAATAAAATTATACTTCAGAAAGTGCTCTTACTATATATTATGAAGGAAAAATCCAAAAGTGCAGAAAAATATGCAATGCGAGATCAGCCATGACAACAATCTCAATTCAAATGTTACCATAAAGAGCACTTTGCTCGGGGCTGGAGTACAGCGGGTAGGACATTTGCCTTGCACGCGGTCGACCCAGATTCGATTCCCAGCATCCCATATGGCCTCCCGAGCACTACCAGGAGTAATTCCTGAGTGCATGATCCAGGAGTAACCCCTGTGCAGTTGGGTATGACCCTAAAAGCCAAAAAAAAAAAAAAAAAAAAGAAAGAAAAAGATCACTTTGCTGCTGCAGGCAACAGCTGAACTAGGACTTGCCTTTTGTTGTTTTGGGGCCATACCCAGCATAGCTCAGGGGTTACTCCTGGCTCTGCACTCAGGAATTATTCCTGGTGGTGCTTATGGATGCCAGGGGTGGAACCTGGGTCAGCTGCATGCAAAGAAAGTATCCTACCCACTGTACTATCTCTCCAGCCCCTTGCACTCTTCTACTACTGCAAATATGACAACAGCTTAGTAGGAAAACTACAGAGCTACGAGCGTCTACTCAGTTTAAATACTGTTTCTGGGGGTCAGAGTGATAGTACAGAGGGTAGGGCCCTTGCCTTGCATTTGCCTTGCTGAGGTTCAATCCTCAGCACCCCTTAGGACCACTGAATTCACCAGGAATGATTCCTGAGTGCTAGCCAGGAACAATCCCTGAGCACCGCTGGGTGTGGACCTGCCCCTTCCCCAATAAATAAATGTTTCCTGGACCAGGGATGTAGCTCAACTGAGAGAGCACATGCCTGGCTGTGGGAGTCCTGGGTTTGAGTTCCCACATGGTTGGAGATGGCCTTCAATGATACAAAAAAGAAAAAAAGATCATTATCAAAGTGCAAGTAGAGAACTAAGAAAAAGTCAGAGAAACAAAGTTAAACTGCAAAAACCACCACAAATCCTCATAGAATGGCCAAAATAGTTTTTGTCAATATATTCTCTAAATGTCAATAGATAGAATTTTCCAGTTAAGATGCACAGAATGGCTAGATAATAAAAAAATACTGTTTGTGGCATGTTGTTCTGCTGCTTACAAGAGATACATGAACTTTCATTATAAGCACAAGCTTAGTATAATCACAGAAGCAGATGGAAGGTAGTCTATTTTTTTCTTTTTTTTTGGGGGGGTCACATCCGGCATTGCACAAGGGTTACTCCTGGTTCTGCACTCAGGAATTACTCCTGGCGGTGCTCAGGGAACCATATGGGATGCTGGGAATCAAACCCGGGTCAGCCGCGTGCAAGGCAAACGCCCTACCCGCTGTGCTATTGCTCCAGCCCCGGAAGGTAGTCTTAAAACACACACACACACACACACACACACACACACACACACACACACACACACACAAAACCAGGCATGGCCTGAACTTAAATAAAACTGTACAAACTAAGAAGTAATATGAAATAGAGATGGACATTATATATGATTAAAGGATCAAGCATATGTAACTTACCAATATATTACAAAGAGGGGCAAACAAAATTTATGAATAGACCTGAGGAGCAATAGTAGTAGTGGGAGACTAACATTCCACTCTCTTCACTGAAAGATCAACCAGACAGAAAAACCTTCAATAAGAAAACAAGAATTGGAAGAGCAGGGATTCAGACATGGACAGTGGTATCCATGTCCCAAAAGCTAATACAAGACATGGAGACAGCTCAAAGCACTGAAGTCTGTGTTTTGAATGTAGCTGCCCTGGGTTCCATCAAACACAGGGTTCCCTGAGCACACCAGAGCAGACCCTGTAGCTTTGAACAAAAACTTAAAAGAACACCAAAAGCTGAATATGCTTTGTTTGGATATTGGGCACATTTAGAAGTGCTCAGGGCTTACTCTTGGCTCTGCACTCAGGGAATCACTTCTAGTGGGCTCAGGGAACCATGTAGTATGCCAGGAATTGAACCCACGTCAACAAGTGTAAGGCAAGCACCCTACCTGCAATTCTACCTCTCCAGTCTTGAGTATGCATTGTTTTCCAGTATACCTGAAACATTCTTCAGGATAAAACAAATACTGGAACACAGCACCCATTAAGTTATGGAAATGTTTTATTAAATATATTCTCATCACAAAGCTGTAGAGGGTAATATTAAAGAATATAAAGTTAATCATGCAAAGAAAGCTTGAAAAAACACAAACGCTTGAAAAAAGCTAAGCAACTATTGAGTCAAAGATGAAATACAAAGATTCTTTGAGGGGCTGGAGTGATAGCACAGTGGGTAGGTCATTTGCCTTGCACAACAGCATCCCATATGGTCCCCTGAGCACCGCCAGGAGTAACCCCTGTGCACTGCCGGATGTGATCCCCCTCCCCCCCCCAAAAAAAAAAAAAACCGAAAAGCAAACCCTCCCAAACCCAAAAACAGAGATTCCTCAAATCTAACTGGGAAGACACAAACTATAAGAATCTATGGGGGACATCAAAAGTAGTGCTAAGAGAGAAGTTCATGTCATCCAAGCATACATAAGGAAATACCCTTAGCTAGATTCACGGGGAAAACAGGCGATGAAATTCTAATCCGATAAAAAAAAATAATAGGGGAAAACTTTTAACAGATAATATAATAGTTAAAAGAAGGTTACTATGAACAACTTTATGCCAGTCAGCTGGAAAATTTATAAGAAAGATTAAAAAAATTTTTTTTAAATTTTTATTGAGTCACCATGTGGAAAATTACAAAGCTTTCAGGCTTAAGTCTCAGTTTTACAATGCTCAAACAACCATCCTTTCACCAGTGCACATATTCTACCACCAAAAAAAACCCAGTATACCTCCCCCCCCGCACCCTCCTAGCCCTCCCACCCCACCTGTGTAACTGGTAAATTTCACTTTACTTTGGTTACATTCAATATTTCAACAAAAAACTATTATTGTTTGGAATTTCCCCCCTAGAATCAGACCTGAAAAGGTATGAGGTTTCTGAACACTGAATATCCCTGAACACTAATGCAAAGAACTTGAGAGAATTAGTCAAATTGAACAGGTCAAAAGGATCACGCACCATGATCAGGTAGGATTCATTCTGGGATACAAGGATGGTTTGGTAGGTGTAAATCAATTAATAAAAGCAAAGATATTAATGTAATTTTTTTTTTTGCTTTTTAGGTCAGACCTGTGATGCACAGGGATCACTCCTGGCTCTGCACTCAGGAATTATCCCTGGTGGTGCTCAGGGAACCATATGGGATGCTGGGAATCGAACCAGAGTCGGCTGCGTGCAAGGCAAACACCCTACCCACTGTGCTATCACTCCAGCCCCTAATGTGATCATATTAATAAAAGCAAAGATAGTGCAATTTTCTTAGGAGATTCACCTGCATCTCAATCTAAGATGTGTACTGTCTCTTTCTCACTGCCTACTCATAATTCTATGTATATGCTATTTTATTTCATTAAAAAGAGGAGAGAAAAAACATCATTATCAATGATCATAAAGAAAAGTCGTAACAAAATTGAATACCCATCATGGTAAATTTTTAATTTTATTTTTGGGCCACATTCCGCAGTGCTCAAGAGTTACTCCTGGCTCGGCACTCAGGAAATCACTCTTGGTGGTGCTTAGGGGATCACATGGGGTGCAGGGAACGACCCCTGGTTGGCTACATGTAAGGCAAGGGCCCTACCCACTGAACTATTGCTCTGGCCCTGCATGAATTAAAAAACAAACCAGAAGCAATTTCCCTTAATATTACAAATAGACCCTACACAACAAAACCAGTTAATTCTCAGTGGTAAAAAACTGAAAACCTTCTTTGTCAGACAAGACAAAGATGCCCATTTTCGTCACTGTTCTTCAAGATAGTATTGGTAGGTTTAGCTACAGCAATTATGCAAGTAAACAAAATCAAAGATTGGAAAATAAGTTAAACTATCATTATTTGATAAAATGAAATACATAGAAGATCCGCAGACTGCACCAAAACCCTTTTTTTTTAAAAAAAAAAAGAAACCAATAGAGAAAAATGGCAGGCAACAAAATCAAACACAGAATTCTACTGCATTTCTATTGCAAACAAGAAGCTAGAAAAGAAAGAAATCATTTTCAACTGTGTCAAAAAATGTGAAGTATTTAGAAATCACCAGGAGTGATTCCTGAGTGCAGGGCCAGGAGTAAGCCTGAGCACTGAGGGCTGTGGTTCAAAAACGAAAGGACAAAAAAAAAAAATAGAAGAATGGAAAAATATTCCATTCTTACATAATATGATTAAAATGTCCATTCTACCCAAAGCTTTATACAGATATAATTCCTATTAAAATTCCAATGACATTATTTTTTTCTTTTTGGGTCACACCTGGCAATGCACAGGGGCTACTCCTGGCTTTGCACTCAGGAATTACTCCTGGCGGTGCTCAGGGGACCATATGGGATGCTGGGAATCGAACCCGGGTCGGCCACGTGCAAGGCAAACGCCTTACCCGCTGTGCTATCGCTCCAGCCCCCACCAATGACATTCTTTTAAGGACATAAAACAAATCATAATAAAGTTTGCATGGAACCATAAAAATGCCTCAAAACCCAAAGCAATTCAGAAAAGGAAAAAAAAAAAAAAGGTGGCAAACCTTTCATTCCCTGATTTTAAAATAAAGCTATAGTAATCAAAACATGTTGTACTGGAATAAAATTAGATTCTCAGACCAATGGATTAGAATTTTAAAGTCTAGAAGTAAACTATTAGATATATGGTCACCCAATAATAAAGGAGTTAGGTGCATTAAGTAGAAATGCCTCATCAACAAATGATATTTGGAAAACTGGATTAGACACATACCAAAAATGAAACTGGATCCTTATCTCATAGTATACATGCAAGGTTAACTCATAATGTATTATAGCCTCAATATTAGACTAGAATACAAAAACTATATGAAAACAGGCAGAATTTCCCAGGATATCAACTTCAGAGCTTTTTTTTTTTTTTTTCTTTTTTGGGTCATACCCAGCAATGCTCAAGGGTTACTCCTGGCTCTGCACTCAGGAATTACTCCTGACAGTGCTGGGGGTACTATATGGGATGCCAGGGATCGAACCCAGGTCAGCCACATGCAGGGCAAACACCCTGCCCGCTGTACAATTGCTCCATCCCGAAGAGCTGTCTTTAATGATTCAACTCCACTAGCAAAGAAAATAAAATCAAAAATACTACATCCTATTAGCTTCTGTAGTGCAAAAGAATGGCTAAAAGAAACGTTGCTGTATAGAAGAGAATATTGCATATTATATGTCTGACAAAAGGCAATATCCAAGATATATAAAATAAATAATCTCATCAGAAATGGTGAGTTGCTGAACACATTTCCTCAAAGAAATATACAGATGGCCAGTAGGCATACAAAAAGTGCTTATTATCAGGGAAAACTAATGTCATAGATATCACCTCACACCAGTAACTTTGGCCAATATTAAAAAGATTGGAGTAAGTGAATGGATAAATTTGTATCACTGTATCACTGTCATCCCGTTGTTCGTTGATTTACTGAAGCGGGCACCAGTAACGTCTATTACACTCAGCGCTGAGATTTTAGCAGCCTCTCCTTACTTGTCTTTCCCAATGATTGGAGGCTCTTTCAGGTTCAGGGGAATGAGACCTACTGTTAGTTTTTGGCATATCGAATACATCATGGGTAGCTTGCCAGGCTCTGCCGTGTGGGTGGGATATTCTCGGTAGCTTGCCAGGCTCTGAGAGGTATGTTACTGTATTTTGGATATGAATACGCCACAGGGAGCTTGCCAGGATCTCCCAAGTGGGCAATAGACTCTGTAGCTTGTCAGGTTCTCCAGAGGGAGAACTAGGCTATCAGATGTTGCGTGGCCAGGAGCTTGGTTTCCAGTCTCTGGATGTTGACCGTTGGTGGGATTACACGGCGTCGGGGGCAGTCTCTGGGTGTGACTGTCTAGCTGCTGGAAAATGGAGGATCTGGGTGGAAGAGGCCCAGTCCCGATCCGAGCAGCCTTGGAGATTTCTGCCCCGGGTCCCGCACACCTGGGTTCCTCTGCTGGCTCCCTCATGTGTGAGGATTGCCCGAATGTGTGGTATTCATATACCACATTGGTATATGCATTAAATGTTAAAAAGACTAGAGACCACCAGTGTTGGCGGGGATGGCATGAAAGAGACGCCCACCTTGACTGTTGGTGGGACTGCTACCTGATTCAGCCTCAATGGAGAACAATATAGAGATTTCTCAAATAATTATAGCCAGTGATTCCACTCCTTAGGCTTTTATCCCCAAGCATACAAGACTTTGATTTGAGAAGATATATGCACATCTATTTACAATAATGAAGATATGCAAACAACCCATATGCCCAATGACAGATGAATGGCTAAAGAAACTGGCACATACACACAATGGAATATTACCATACTATTAAGGAGAGCTTGCCTTTTGCTATGACTTGGATGGAACTATAGGGTATCAATTAAGTGAAGTAGGTCAAGAGGGAGAGGGCTAAATGCTGGATGATCTTATTCACATGTGGTCCACAGAACCTAACGTAAGGTAGAGGGATGGGTACCTTGGCGGGGATGAGGTGTTGAAATGATGTATGCATGAAACTACCATTAACAGTACTGTAAATTTAAAAAATGATGTTGAAATACATATAGGTAAAAAATTGTTTTTTTCTCATACCTGGTGGCGTGGGAATGGGATATAAGGGGAAAAATTATGTACATGGAACAGCGGGACGCTGGTGGAATCTCAAGCCGGAGCCGATACCAGCGCAAGACCTTTGGTTCCAGAAACTGCTTGCAGACACTCTACTAGACTATCAACTAAGCCAGAGCCCCATGCCGGCTAATGACGGGAAATAACCATCCTCTTCGGTTTTTTTCCCTTTGTCAGACAGCGTGGCGATTACTAAACAGGCGTGAACTCGGTGGCGCGGGGCAAGGGGGAAAAAGAAAAGTTATGTAACAAACAGCGGGACTTAATATCTCTGTATTCTTAGCAATGGAGAACTATCAAATGCTTCCTTGGCAATAGGACTGTCTTTTTCTTTTTGGGGGGAAACCCCAGCAACGGTAGTGAGTTGTGTGTTGAAACATGGAATGTAATCGAGATAAAGCGTAAACGAAGTGAAACTTATCACGTACAAGGGTGGGGACTGGGGAGGTGGGAGGGGGCGGCAGGTATACTGGGGGGGTTGGTGATGGAAGATGGGCACTGGTGAAGGGAAGGGTGTTTGAGTATTGTATAACTGACATAATCCTGAGAACTATGTAACCCTCCACTTGGTGATTCAATAAAAAAAATTAAAAAAAAAATTGTTTTTTTCTTCTTTTTTGGGTCGCACCCAATGATGTTCAGGGGTTACCCCTGGCGGTGCTTAGGGGACCGTATGGAGGGCCAGGGATCGAGCCCAGGTCAGCTACATGCAAGGCAAATGCCTTACCCACTGTACTATTGCTTTGGCTCCAGGGAAAGTGTTTTTAATCCAATAATTTAGTTTTTTAAAAGAATGTTCAAATTGAACTTACTGTACCCTAATTATATCCATTTTAGATTTAAAAAAAAATCAGACCACCATCAAGTTATGCAAGATGACCATAACTAGGTTTAAATTTTTATTTGAAATTCAGGTTTAAAATTCAAGTTTAATACAATATTATATTAAATATTTTCTAGCCAGTACTTTCACCTGCTTTACATGATCTCTGGACATATTTTAAGAATTGATACTTTCTGCCTAACTTGCATAATATGCCAATTATACATTAACAATTCAGATACTTCCTTAAAACTATTCTTGTAGCAATGTCAGAATTTTAAAAAATAAGCTCAAATATTGAAATTGTAAGACAATAATATTGTAGTCACTATTAGTATAGGAAAGAAAAATCTTGCACAACTTACTGTTTAAAATTATTAACATTATAGTAAATCAATATGGATTTTTAATGTAGCCATATGAATTTTTCATTAAAATTCATTGTTCAACAACTTCCTACTGAGGCATGCCTAAAGTTATAAAAATCTTCTTTATGTAACCTATACTGAATATATCCAAAAGTAATTGTGGCACTTTAGATAAGACATTTATGCCTTTGCATATTTTAAGTTGCTGAGAGTATAGCCTGATACAGCAGGTTAGTAGAAAGAATAGAAAGCAAGGCTTTAAGGTGTGAGTCGTTTGGGATCACGGGGAAACATTGACGTTTGACGAATATTATGTAGTCCCAGAAACAGCATGGTTACTCGTTCCAACCCTAGGAAAACCAAAACAATCATTAATTTTTGTTTGATTTTGCACCACACCTCATGGTGCTCAGGTCTCACTCCTGACTCTGGGCTTGGGATCATTCCTGAAGACGCGTGGGGAACACATGTGGCACTGGGGATCAAACCTGTCAGATGTGTGCAAGAAACACCTTACCCGCTGGACTAGTTTTCTGGCCAAAAAAATGTTCTTTTTAATAGCAGATTTTAAATTATCTCTTATTTTGGTGTTTGATCCAACCAGTAGTTGCTTATGGACTACTACTACTGGCTCAGTTCTTGGGGGTTATTTGGTGCTCAGGGTAAACATTAGGTGACACGGATTGAACATGGGCCTCTGGCATGCAGAGCATAAGCTACAGTCATTGAGCAATATTCCTGACCCTACAAAACTCTGAATCTTAAAGTAATATATTTAACATAACAAACATTGTGCATGGATGGGCTGGAGAGGTAGTACGGTACGGTGGGTAAGGTGCTTTGCACAGCTTTGATCCTGCCTCTGCCTCTCTGGGCACAGCCTTGAGTGACCCCTGAGCACATGCCCAGAGTAGGCCATGAGGATGATCAGGTGTGTCCTCAAAACAGACAAAAAAGCCATCCACAGAAACCTGTATTAGAGTAGCACTAATTAGAAAAGAACAAAAACAAAAACCTGTTTTTGTTTTTGGGGCTGGAGTGATAGCACAGCAGGTAGGGCATTTGCTTTGCACGCGGTCGACCCGGTTTGATTCCCAGCATCCCATATGGTCCCCTGAGCACCGCCAGGGGTAATTCCTGAGTGCAGAGCCAGGAGTGACCCCTGAGCATCTGCTAGATGTAACCCAAAAAGCAAAAACAAACAAACAAAAACAACAACAACAAAAAACCCTCACTATATCCCATTTTTCCACTTAAATATTAATTACCCAAAAAATGATGTAGTTTTGATTAACTACTCTGGTATTTTTTTTTTCACAACTGTCAGTCACAAGTCTATATCATATTACATTAAATACCCAAAAGCTCTTAAAAAAAATAGGCCTATGCTTCTCATTAAACTTAACTACAAATTTAATATAGCATTGTCTGTAATATAAAAAACATGGTTAAAAAAACCAAAAATGAAACCAAAAACCAATACTATACGTGTTACCAACAGAAAGCTGGTTAACAAGACTGTAGTGAATTGCTTTTTTCAATGGATTCTGTGTAGTGGTAAAAGAACAAAAAAGATTAGGTAGGGGCTGGACTGATAGCACAGTGGGTAGAGTGTCTACTTTTCATGTGGTCAACCTGGGTTTGATTCCCAGCATCCCATATGGTCCTCCGAGCACCACCAGGAGTGATTCTTGAGTGCAGAGCCAGGAGTAACCCCTGAGCATCATTGAGTGTGGCCCAAAAAGCCAAAAAAAAAAAAGCTTAGGTATATAAACTCGGACTGGAGCCATTGCACAGTTGGTAGGGTGTTCGCCTTGCATGTGGCTGACCTGGGTTTGATTCCTCCATCCCTCTCAGAGAGCCTGGCAAGCTACTCCATGGCGTAGCGTATTTGATATGCTAAAAACAGTAACAAGTCTCACAATGGAGATGTTAATGGTGCCTGCTTGAGCAAATCTGATGAACAATGGGAGGACAGTGCTACAGGTATATAAACCCATTAGCAAATAAGTAGATCTTCCAAAAGCAATAAATAAAAACTTCAACAAAATCATACATTTTGGGGCCACAGAAATAGTACAGCGGGCAAGGTGCTTGCTGTGCATGTGGCTGACTCAGATGCAGGTACCCCATGACCTGCCCTAAGCCTGTCAGGAGTGATCCTAGAGCACAGAGGCAGGATAAAGCCCTGAGCACAGCCAGGTGTGGTCCAAAACCAAACAAAACCCCCCATACAAGTTTAAAGACATATGGACATCTGATAGTTCTGTTAGTCTCATATGTCTTTCAGAAGTAATAAAAAAAAAAAAATGAAATGTTACATTTCAACAAAAAGCATTTGGTAGCAATGTGAGTTAACTGGAGGGAAAACTTTAATTTAGGTTAATCAATAAACTCAAAGATGCAGAGAAAAAGAATATTCATTCAATTTGTAAGACATTTTGCTTCCTAAAAAGGATGGCTAGAGCTTGAATGGGACAGTTAAAACAACATAAATCATGGTTAATTTTGTTTCATGGAACTCCATTTTTTAAATCCATTGCAACTCACTTTGAGAAATCATTGCAGGGTCAGAATAGCCCAGCTGGCTAAGCACATGCTGTGCATGCCGAAGGCATGGCTTGGCTCTTGGGAGCAGCCCCTGAAGCTCCCTCCTCCACCAAAAAAGGAAAAAAAAAATTCCTTGCAACTCCAGTTTGTATTATATGTAGTATTTAGGAACTAATTTGCATAAGAAATAATGATACACGGGGCTGTAGAGATGCACCCGCCTTGCCTATGGCTGGCCTGGGATTGTGCCCCAGCACCCAGGATGGTCCCACAAGCCCTGCCGGGAGTGATCCCTGAATGCAGAGCTGGAGTATGCTCCTGAGTATAGTTAAGGTGTGGCTCCAAAAAAAAAAAAATACATAAAATGTACTTTATGGAGGCTTGCATAATAGCACAGCAGGTAGGGCGTTTGCCTTGCATGCTGCAGATCCGGGTTCGATTCCCAGCATCCCATGTGGCCCCCCAGCACTGCCAAGAGTAATTCCTGAGTGCAGAGCCAGGAGAGTAACCCCTGTGCATCGCTGGGTGTGACCCGAAATGCAAAAAAAGTACTTTATGTGGTGGTGAAGAAAAAATAGCTAGAATTTTACTAAATACTTTGCCATATGAAATCTGGGGTTGGAAACATTTTCACAATATTGAGGAAATATTACCAATGCCTCCACCGGCATGAGGCGGGGCTCCAAAACGGAAGGAATCAATGTAGGCCTTAATTTTCTCCAAATCTACAAAACAAAAGCAAAATTTTCTGATTTAAGGTATTATTATTCAAGAAGATGAAAATAAATGCAAATTCTTTAAAAGGTTTAATATATGTTGAATTTAGGATACAAATAACCTGCCTAAGAATATTTAAATTATTTACCAATTCCATGATGTAAGGCTCTCTCTGTTAGCAGCTGAGGATCATGTATTCTTTGAGCTCCTGAGAGTATTTCTTCTCCTCTCATGAACATATCATAAGAGTTGGATTGTTTCTGCAAGGAAAACAAAAGCTTACCACTTTTTAAGTGGCTATCATCCTATTTCCATTACATCTATTTGGGGTTAAGGAGGGGGTTGGAGGAATATTTTTTGCATGAAGAACAAGTCAGTTTCTTCCTGTAGCTAAGGATGCAACTGCTCTAATAAATATGACTTGTTCCACTGAAAGAGGATTAACTAGTGAGGATTGAATAATAGTATCTTCCTTGCCTTTCAGATTTCAAGTCCCCTTCTGCCACACCTTCCAATAACATACCAGAATATCACTCCAGGCAGAGCTCAGGGATTGAACCCAGGTCAGCCATTTGCAAGGCAAGCACCCTACTTGTACTCTTTCCAGCCTTACCTACTTTTTAAGTGATGCTCTTACTTCTGAACAAATCATTCAAACCATTTTATACTTTTGTAGTATCTTCAAATTACAATGAACTTCAAATTACAAAGAGGTTAGTCTGTTTTAAATCTGTAGAAGGGCTGTTTTATTTCAAGGCAGGTTAATTTGAACATCAACTCACCATTGGGTTAAACTATCCTTTATCATGTTTTAATCTGCTTTCCTTATCATTCAATAAACTAATGGTTCTCAAAATGTGACTTCTGGACCAGTAGTTTAGTATTTACAATTTGTCAGGAAAGTAAATTTTCAAATCCCAGCCCAGACAATATGTAATTAATGGAATTTAGCAATTTAAGTTATAAAAAGCCTGTACTTGATTCTACTTAAGTTTGGGAACCACTGTAATGGAAAAACAGCAAAAAGGAAACACTATATTAACTCCTAGACAAACTGAAATTCTAGCTCAAGAGAGATTTTTTTTTTTTCTTTTTGGGTCACACCTGGCGTTGCACAGGGGTTACTCCTGGCTCACGCACTCAGGAACTACTCCTGGCGGTGCTCAGGGGACCATATGGGATGCTGGGAATCGAACCTGGATCGGCCGCATGCAAGGCAAATGCCCTACCCGCTGTGCTATTGCTCCAGCCCCAAGAGAGACAGATGGTTTAAGCCTGTAAATCCAAAGAATTACTTATTTATACTGTGTTTCTTCTTCAGAAATCTTCAAAAAATGACCCATGAAAATAATTTTTAAGGCAGGGCTTTGGGATTAGTTTTCTAGAATATTCAAATTTCACAATATTGCACCTGTGTGTTTGGTTTTGGGACATACCAGGCAGTATTCATAGGATTCTATGCAGTGCTGGGGATCAAACCTGGGTCAGCCATGGCAAAACAAAGCATCCTATCCACTCTACTATCACTCCTGCCTCTTTTGTTTTGTTTTTGGGCCAGACTTGGCAATATTTAGGGCTTACTTCTGGCTTTCCACTCAGGGATCAGTGTCAGCAGAGCATAACATCCGTGGTGTTGGTGATCGAATCCAGGTTAGTTGCATCCAAGGAAACTGCTCTACCCACTGTACTATCCCTCTAGTTCCCACAATATACTATTTTATCTAAATTTACAGAAACTAGTAATATAGAAATGTAAAAGTAAAGAATAAACCACTAATGAAAAACATTATTTTCACTGTACAACTTGACATAGTAACAATATACTTTCCTTCCTCATATCAATACAAATTATTTAAAATAAAGTTACTTACAGAATTTTTTGGGTCAGGCATAGTATAGAAAGGTCTTACAGCCAATGGATATTTATCAAGGACAAAGAAATCTGTATCATACTATAAAAAGAATAAATACAATTAAAATGTTTCAAAAGTTTAATAAATAAAAGAAGGCTAATATTTGTTTGTTTTTGGGCCACACCAAGCGATGCACAGGGGTTACTCCTGGCTCTGCACTCAGGAAATACCCCTGGTGGTGCTCAGAGTACCATAGGGAATGCTGGAAATCGAACCCGGGTCGGCCGTGTGCAAGGCAAATGCCCTACCCACTGTGCTATCACTCCAGCCCCAAGAAGGCTAACATTTTGATAACTGTTTTTTTTCTATACATTGTCTATATTCAAAATATCTATAACAACATTCTACGTACACACACAAAATAGGTTAAGATTTTGGTAATTGTCTTTTTTATTTTTAATATTTTATATTTAATACTTATTTTATATTTAAAATTTATTCTTGGTGCGGGACCACCCTAAAGCACTGTTCATGGGGCCTGGGGTGAATCCTGGTGATAGCTGCCAACCAAGCCAGAGGCCCAATGCTCAGCTTACCGATTCAGCACTGCTCCAATCTAGCAGTGCTGGGCTTGAGCAGGGCCACCTGGTGCTGGTGCTGCCGAGCCTGAGGTTGGTCACTGTGTACATAAGGCATGTGGCCCTGACCACGGAGCCCTGACCTCTTCCAGGTATTTAATAACTATTTTGGTTAAATTATCCCAAATTTTGTTGGGCTTTATGGAAACTATTATTTTGTATTTTGGAGAAAATAGTATTTAAAAAATATCCTGTGTCATAAAGCCTTCCCAAGTTAAAGGTTTTCAGTTAGTGTTTCACTTAGATGTCAAAATTTGGTAGATTTCTTCAAATGATATCTACGACTGAAATAAGTAAAATTAACATTAAATGTCGTCGTTAGAATACCTGCTTATGACCTCTATTTATGTAAAAATCAATTACATCGCACCTGTCTGGATATTAAACATTTTTGCTAAAATTGTAGAGCAGAATGAATGCCCACAGAACTGACAAATGGAACCAGCTCTGCCGAAATGGTTTTAAGTTGCAGCTCCTACTGTGCAGTTCTGAACTGCTAGTTCTCCCGCATATCAGTCTGGAGTACAACCAACAGGAGGAGCTCAAGAACCATTTTCATTTCATTACAGAATTCTATTTCCTTAAAGATCACTCATTTTATGTTCTTTAGATATTTAGAAAACAAGAGAGTAAAGCAGTTCTCCTTCAGCCGCCTTTGAGGCCCATGAGAGAGCAGGAGTACAAAGGAGAGTCCATTTCTAAGCTACTCCGTAACATCTAGAGTTCCTTTCTAAATAAATCTATCAGATACGGGTAACAGGTAACAACTTTGAGAAACACCTTCCACAAAACTTATATCAAGTTGATCAAACAAGCTGAATTAAATATTGAGCTGATCAAACAATTTGAGCAAATCCTGACTAGATTTTCTGCATCTCCCTGCCCCCCTCCCCTGCCTGGTCATACCTGGCTGTGCTCAGGAGACCATAGGGGGTATCAGGGATTGAAGGCCCCATATGGTTAATAAGCAATAAATTATTCAAATAATTTACTATTAAAACAATTTTTATTATTTTCCCAATAAATAAAAAACTCTTTGTTTCTATTAGAAACGATTTGTTTCTATAGTACCAGGTCATTCTAGGAAAGCTTTTCAATGTCCTTCTGCAATGTTTTTTAGAATGTTTCAGACTTAAAGAAAATTGGCAGTTAGGAAAGTTGTTCCTACCTTTTCCTTTACCAAACGACCCAACAGCTTTTCATTCGGTGTACTGAAAAAGAAATATTAAATCATGTGTTTGAAGATCAAACAACAGAGTTCTAAATTAATGATACTTATTCTATTTAAAGTTCTCAAAGGTTAAAAAATTTGACAAAATAGGGGGCCGGAGCGATAGCACAGCGGGTAGGGCATTTGCCTTGCACGCGGCCGACCCAGGTTCGATCCCTGGCATCCCATATGGTCCCCCAAGCACTGTCAGGAGCAATTCCTGAGTGCAAAGCCAGGAGTAACCCCTGAGCATCGCTGGGTGTGACCCAAAAAGCAAAAAAAAAAAAAAAAAAAAGACTAAATAGTTGTCTACTCTGCTCTTTTAAGAAAGGGCAAATATTTCTAAAAATCACTATGGATAAATGCATTCGATATAGTCACTTGGGATTTATAGGGGGCCACTATATTATGCACACACATATTATATATACATACACACACATTTAATATACCGAACACTGGCTATTTTTGTCATTAAATGGTTCTATCTCAAAATTATTTCTTTTTGCCTTTTTTTTTTTGATCAAAGATTTATAATACAAGACTGAGTATTTCCTGGTGTCTAAAATGCAATCACGGAGCAGGGGAGCCAGCTCGAGGGGCGAGTGCTGTGTGGGAGAGGCCCCGGCTGTCATCTGTACTCCAGACCTTCCACAATCACCCCTAAACCAAAGGGGGAAAGTACCTGTGTTTATATACATCAACTAAATTCCTACAGCCAAGTGGCTGCTCCTTTTAAGAACAAAGAGTATATTGTTTGTCTTTTGTGAGATAGTTAAAAAATAGTTTTGAGTAAAGTATTTTTCGAACAGCCTAAAAACCAACAATAACCAGTTTTTTTCTTAAATATTTAACTTGAAAATCCATAATTAGAGTAACTTCTAATCTTTATTAAACGGTACAATTTACTTTAACTGTAAGTTGTATAATTTCAATTTAGATAATACCATACTACATATTACAAAAATAACATGAACTTTAAAAGTTGTAGAAAAAATTGTAGAGAGCCAGCCTAACAATTTTATGTCCTAATCCCATGGGGCAATGAAAACATACTCTTATATGTTTTCTCTAAAATTACTAAAAGACAAAAATCACCAGCAAAGTCCTATATATTTTATCAGTACAAATTAGAAGGGGGGGGTACAGAAAATGGTAATTACATATGAAAAAAAAAAAACCACTGTGGTTTACTTAATGTAATTTACATTAAATAGACATTGTATTTCAGGTCACATAAAAAAATCAGCAGATTTTTAACAAAATAAAACTTAAATTTTATCAACATAATTGATATATTCATTCTTTTATACTTTAAGGCCAAATACTAATTAAAAAAAAAAAAATCACAGACAAACCTGAGGTCTTCTTCATCTCCCATTTCAATCCCAGCTTCCCTGAGCATAGCCAATGCTTCACAATACTCCAGTCTTAAGGTTGGCTCCAAAAATTTGAATGGCTCACACGGGAACTGTTTATTCACTGTTTGAATTTCAGTTTGAAACCTATTTGTACAATGATTTAGGTAATAAAAATGTGTGAAATAAATGAGTTCTCCACAAGAGGTCACTATGACAGTAACATAAAATCATTCTGAATTCCTATGTGTACCAGGAAAGTGCTATCAAGGAATTAGTGCTATCAAGAAATTAAGTTTAAAAATGAAATTTAAACCTGTAAAATATTTAATATCATTTCTCAGTCTCATGATGTCTGTCACTGCTGCGGCATTAAAGGATTAAAGACTTTATAACTTCTAACAACTAACAATTAGGTACAATGAGGTACATCTTGTGAGGCATTTTAAAAAAATCTAACCTTCTAACAACACTATTCTAAGAAAAACTAAATTAATGAATACTTGTCTTTTAACTTCTTCCATTCCCATTAGAAGTTCTTTTTAGGAGATTGACAATTTATTTCCCAATGGAATAATCACTGTAGGACAGTGTCTACCCCCTAAACAGTAGGCACAAAACACATAACTGCTGCAGTGAAGGATAATCATTTAAAAGTTGCAAAAGCAGGGGCCGGAGCAATAGTACAGCAGGTGGGACTCTTGCCTTGCATACAGTTGACCCGTATTTGATCCCTGGCATCCCATGTGGTCCCGGGTACTGCCAGGAGTGATTCCTGAGTTCAGAGCTGGGAATAAGCACTGAGCACTGCTGGGTGTGGCCCAAATGTGTCCATGCACAGACACACACACATAAATGAACTGATAAAAAAATATATATATGTAATATGGAAACAGTATGAGACACTGTCACTTTCTTATTGGTCTTAAAAAAAGTTAATGAAAGGAATCATGTTTAGTTTTATTCATATCAGAAGGGTTAAAAGACCTTGGGGCCACATCTGGCAGTTCTCAGGAATCACTCCTAGCGGAACTTGGGGGACCAAATGGGGTGCCAGATTCCAATCCAGGCTGGCGATGTGCAATTCAAGTGCTCTTCCTGCCGCACTATCTCTCTTGCCCCGCCAATAATAGATTTCAAATGGATTTTGTTTGATTTGACTATAAAACCACATTCAATGTCTATCAATGGTTAATACAAAAATATAATCCAATATTTAAAGATGTTAGCATATTCTTCTATTAGATAAATACTAATGATAAACACAAGAGGGATATTTCACAAACTAGGTGAATAATTTGGGAATTTAGAATTACTATAGGATCTACAGGATATAGAAAGAAGGGTTTTACGTTCAAGTTTCAACCTGAAAATCCAATGATAATTATGTCTGATGTCTGACTCTATGATATTTTTCTTGTTTTGGGGTTATACCCTGCTGTGCTGGGGTAACATGTGTTGTTGGAATAGAACCCTGGGTCTCATACCTAGGCAAGTACTCTATCACCAACCCACATCCCTGGTCTCCAAGCCTATCATTTATAAATAAAAATTTGACTAATCTCAACAGTTTGTGATTGCTATTTGATCTGCTAGTATAAAAACTAAATTTTTTTTTTAATAAATTTATTTATTTTTAATTAATGCATCACCATGAGGGTACAGTTACGGATTTATACACATCTGTGCTTATGCTTCCCCCATACAAAGTTCGGGAACCCATCCCTTCACCAGTGCCCATATTCCACCACCAGTAAACTCAGCATCCCTCCCATCCTCCCCAATCCCATCTCCCCCCCACCCCACCCTGTCACTGTGGCAGGGCATTCCCTTCTGTTCTCTCCCTCTAATTAGCTATTGTGGTTTGCAATAAAGGTGTTGAGTGGCCACTGTGCTCAGTCTCTAGCCCTCATTCAGCCCGCAACTCCCTTCTCCCACATGGCCTTCGACTACATTATAGTTGGTGATCCCTTCTCAGAGTTGCCCTTTCCCCAGAATGTGAGGCCAGCCTCCTAGCCATGGAGTCAACCTCCTGGTTAAAAACTAAAATTTTTATACTCTAGTATTAGACAAGTAATTAACACCAAAAATAAATGCTTTTTTGGCGGGGGAGGAGGGTGTTGGGCCACAGGGAGCTGTGCTTGGGGCTTACTCCTGGCTCTGTGCTCAGGGGACTACTCTAGTGGTGCCTGGGAGTGCCTTAGACACGAAGGCAAGAAGAGCCTGACCTACTGTACTCTCTCTGGCCTTGAATGTGTGTTTTCCATAGAGTTCTCTACAGCTAGTAAGTCATTAAATGTGTAACAATGCAGAGCATGGCTCCAAAATATTGGTACCTAGGTAAGGGTTTTGTTGTTGCTTTTGGGCCACACATAGCCAATACTCAGAGGTTACTCCTGGCTCTGCACTCAGGAATCATTCCTGGCGGTGCTCTGGGAACTCAGCGGATGCCAGGATTGAACCTAGGTTAGCTGTGTGCAAGGGAAGCACTTTATCTGCTAAAGTATCTCTCCAGTCCCCAGAATTTTATATGATACACAATTGATGTCTGTATTCTTGAAATAGCTCGTTAAATTTGTAAAGGAATAAAATAACCTTTTCTAACTCTTTTTAAGTATGAGTATATGTCTAAAATATATCAATAATTAATAGTTAAATCAATGGTCTTCAAATAATAAAATAGCTAATACTTATTACCTAAAATATAGCTAGGTATGGAGAAAGGGAGGGGAAAAAAAAACCCTCTTTGATCCTATTTCCTTTACTTCGCCGCCCCCCCCACTTTTTGGGTCATACCCAGCGATGCTCAGGGGTTAGTTATTCCTGGCTCATGCACTCAGGAATTACTTCGGGCGTTCCTTGGGGGACCATATGGGATGCTGGGAATTGAACCCTAGTCGGCCGCGTGCAAGGCAAATGCCCCACCTGCTGTGCTATCACTCCAGCCCCTTCCTTTACATTTTTATTTTCCTATTTCCTCCAAATTAAATATTAGCATAAGTATGTTAGTTTTGAATGACCCTTAAGAAACTAATTGCTAGGCAAAATTTTAAAAATTTTTAAAACTTACTGAACATTAGGAAATTTCTAATAATTTTTGGTGAAAGCTGTTAATTCACTGGGTCCAAATAAGCCAAAAGTTTCTTCAAAAGTACTAGTCTGCAATCTTTATGAAATATTCTGTGTAACTATATATTGATACAAGAATTAACACGAGCTTAATTCACATAGCTGCAATAAAGATTAGAAATGAATAAGCTTAAGGGACTTTTTGTCTCTAAAGTAAGCTACAATAATATCCTCATTAAAATAAATGAGGAGGGGCTGGAGAGATAGTACAGTGGGTAGGGTGCTTGCACTGTACAGGGCTGACCTAGGTTTGATCCTTTGCATGGCCAGAAGAGATCCTTGAGTGTAGAGCCAGGAGTTATCCCTGATCATCGCCAGGTGTGATCCAAAATTAAAACAGAAAAGCAAACAAAAAAATCAAATGAAGAAATTGAGGCATAGAGTTAAAGAACTTGTACAAGGCCTTACGTAGGTAAGCAGAGCTGGAACCTAAACACATGGTACCCAATATGGTCTCCTGAGCATCACGTGCGTGATCCCTGAGTGCAGAGCTAGGAGTAAGAAGCCCGGAGCACTGTTAGGTGTGACCCAAAACACAAAACTTAGTTCACAGCTTGTAATTGAAGAATTGCTTCTTCTTTTCTTTTCTTTTTTTTTTGCTTTTTTGCTTTTTGGGTCACACCCGGCGATGCACAGGGGTTACTCCTGGCTCTGCACTCAGGAATTACTTCTGGCAGTGCTCAGGGGACCATATGGGATGCTGGGATTTGAACCTGGGTTGGCCGCGTTTAAGGCAAACGCCCTACTGGCTGTGCTATCGCTCCAGCTCCAGAATTGCTTCATTTTAAAGAACTAATTTGAAATTAAAATTATCCAGGAATATAACATAAACACATGTATATATATGCATATATATTTACCTTTCTTGAAGTCCTTTAAATATCTGTACTAAGGTATCAGTAATTTCTTCAATAACTTCATGGTAATGGTAATTAAAAGCCATTTCAATGTCCAAACCAACAAATTCAGTCAAATGTCTATGGGTATTAGAGTCTTCAGCTCTAAATACTGTGAAATTAAAAAACAAAATTTTATATTTAATGGAATTAAAATTCTTGGATAAACTGGATTTTAAATGCTAGATCCTATTCATTGTCACTGTCATCCCACTGCTCATCGATTTGCTCGAGCGGGCACCAGTAACGTCTCCATTGTGAGACTTGTTACTGTTTTTGGCATATCGAATATGCCATGGGTAGCTTGCCAGGCTCTGCCGTGAGGGAGAGTTACTCTCGGTAGCCTGCCAGGCTCTCCAAGAGGGACGGAAGAATCGAACCTGGGTCGGCCATATGCAAGGCAAACGCCCTACCTGCTGTGCTATTGCTCCTATTCACTACTATACTCAAATGGTATTATTTTCATTATCATTATAGGGTTGGAAAGAATCGTGGTAAGTCACCTGTTTCAATATTCTCCTGAATGGCAAGATCATTATAAACTTTCATAGTCACATAGTAAAAACTGTAACAAATGTAAATTAATAAATGAGGCACTCAAATACCCTGAGGGAATTCAAGATTCTGAAGTGCCTTTTCAGTAATTAAAAATAGATTCAATACAGTGAGTTCTCAATTGTATTAAAACTCGACTCAAGCTAAATGAAATCTGTACAAATGAAGTAACATTATACATATATTCTCGCCATTACTTCAGTCCTGTTCTTATTATATTCCCTGCACTCCCTCCCACTCTAGTCTGACTAGCTCTGCTCCATTTTTCAAATCAATGCAAGATTAACATTCTTATAACACATTCTTGGCTCTGAAACTTGCAATGGTTCCCTAATGACTACTATAATCATAGAATGACAAAAAAGTTCAAAAACTTTAATGCTTTCATAATTTACTCCTACCTTATATTTCCCATTTATTTCCCCAATGCTTCTTAGTATTACAGCTCTCCCGAAGTCCATGATCTTTACTCATCTTTTCATCAGAATGCATCTCTACTTGTCTACATCTCCTACTTGTAAAGTTCATTCCAGTTAGAGTTTTCTTTATGGTAACTAGCAAACCCCATCTTCCTTCTCTCGCATACTCTCTATACAACACTATACAACATAATTAACACCAATCTACTGATTATACAGCAATCTGATTATTTGTTTTGAAAATCTAAATCGTGTTCTGATAACTGTGACTGCTATATGCATGCATGTCTTATTCTATCAGAAGAAAAGTGACAATATTTATTTCCTTGTCACGCAAAGCAAAGTCTAAAGTTACACCGGCCAGTAGATGAAAGTCTATGAGAACGGCAATCATCCAAACCTATTGCTCAGAATTTGCCATTTTATTTTTAAATTTTTTTTTTTTTTTTTTTTACTTTCTGGGTCACACTCAAATTCTCAGGTTACTCCTGGCTCTGCACTCAGGAATTATTCCTGGCAGGGCTCCAGGGACCATATGGGATGCTGGGGATTAAACCTGGGCTGGCAGTCAGCAAGGCAAATGTCTGAAGTGCTGTACTATTGCTTTGAACCCAGAATTTGCATTTTTAAAAGATCATCAGATGATTTCTGTGCAATTTTTTGATCTTCCAGGTTCAACGGAACTCCCAACCCCCGTTTCCAGCAACTTAGCAGTCACCCCCACAGGCCACCTCTTGGTCTGGTGCCATGTAATCTCATCAATGGCCATAATCCAGAGACCTCTCACAGAACGATACGCCATAGCCATGCCTCCAGACCCTGTTTCATTTGGAGCAACCTGAAGGGGGGAATGGGTGAAGCCCCCTCTCCCGCCGCTCCAAAGGAGGCAGCCTGGGCAGCCAAAAACTTCCAGAACTCAACCTCTGTCATGCTCACGGCTGCTCTTCACATGCTTGGGTCGAGCCTCACCCATGAGCAGATCTATTCTTGGACATCTTATACTTTATACCACTAATATTTCAAGAGTTGTACACTACATTTTATGGGGTTTAAAGTAGAAGGCAGCCAATCTTAAGGGAAAACTAGACTTTTACAGATACATAAATATATATATATATTTTTGCAGATACATATATATGCGTTATCTTTTACAGACACATCTATATGTATGTGTACACAAGGCTCAACTTTTAACATGTCAGTAATAGAGGGCTTAATGGCTCCTGGGTGAAATACAAGAATCTTCATACACTTTCCTCTAAGAAACATTTTTTGGATCATTTTTAGAGGATTATTCATAGCCTGGCAAGCTACCAAGAGTATCTCGCCCGCACAGCAGAGCCTGGCAAGCTACCTGTGGTGTCTTCAATATGCCAAAACCAGTAACAACAAGTCTCACAATGGAGATGTCACTGGTGCCCACTTGAGCAAACCAATGAGCAATAGCAATGGGATGACAGTGATAGAGTGATATTCATAACAACACAAAATAAATTATTTTGGTTTTGCTTTGGGGGCTTGGGTTGAGTTTCGAGATGGAAATAATCTGAAATATGGTTGTGAGAAGGTGTAATGGTGGTGGGATTGGTGTTTGAATATTAAATGTAATCAAACATTGTAAACACTTGAAAATGCTCAGGACTTATTCCTGGTTCTACACTCGGGGATCACTCCAAGTACTTGGGAGACCATATAGGATGCTAGGGAATGATGCTAAGCTGGCTGGCTGCATGCAAGGCAAGGGCCCTATTTGATGTACCATCATTCCAGCTCTGTGAGTACTTAATTTTAATATTAAGCTACCCAAAATTTGGGCATCAAACTCAGGGCCTCATATATATGAAAAACACACCCTACCAATGAGTTATAGCCCCAGTCTAACTGCGTGCAGGCTGGGGGGAGAGGAGGAACATTTCTTTCAAGATAAAAGGAACGGAATCCAGGACCTCACAGTTGAAGAGATTCTTAGTATACGAGATTAGTATAAAGCCAGGCTGATCTTAATTTATTAACTTCATAAAAGAATTTGCCACATGATTATGTGTATATCTTTTAGACAATATCTTTCTTGGGAGGTTTGGAGGGTGAATACTAGATGCTGGAGATTGAACACAGTGCCTTAAGAGTTTTATCAGTTACATCTTAATACTTTTGAGAAAATACTTAAAAAAAAACTTACCTGGTCCAATGCAGAAAACTTTCTCAAAATCAGCACAAATACACATTTGCTTATACAGTTGTGGGGATTGAGCCAAGTAAGCGTTATTTTTAAAATATGACACAGTAAATACATTGGCGCCTCCTTCACTGGCAGCTGAAATGCAAACATTTATTTAATAATCAGTTTTGAGTAAAAGTCTATCTATGAGATATTCCCAATGGAAAAAATTTTTTAGCATCCTTTTATAAGAATGCTTATGATTCATATATATGTTGAAGGGTATGTTCTAGGAACCAGAGACTATTCACAGGGATACATGCTTGGGGACCCAGGACTGTGGCCAGTGGTGCTGAGGGTGGAGAATGCTGTGCTCAGGATCCAACCTAGATGTGCTCCACACCACTGAATTACATCCCTGACCCCCTAATAGTCCTTCTGTTGGACTCAGAGATTACTCCTGCCTGGACACTCAGAAATTTCTGCTGGTGGTGCATGGGGGACCATAAGGAATGCTGGGGACTGAACCCAGGTCAGCCATGTCCAAGGCAAAAGCTCTACCCACTCCAGAGCCCTAATACTCCTTTTTGGGCATCAATTTAAAATCTTACCAATGGTACTTTGAATTCTTAAAAATTATTTTAAAGATATATTAATACTTTCCCTAATAATTAAAATTATAATCCTCAATTTCTTATTTATAACTAAATGCCATTTATAACATATATTTGCATTATTTCAACAATGCTAAAAAGTGTCAATTAAGGAAAATTTTCTCTTTTTTTTACTTTTTGGGTCATACCCGGCAATGCACAAGGGTCACTCCTGGCTCTGCACTCAGGAATTACTCCTGGCAGCGCTCGGGGGACCATATGGGATGCTGGGGATCGAACCTGGGGTCGGCTATGTGCAAGGCGAATGCCCTACCCACTGTGCTATAGCTCCACTCCCACGGCAAGTTCTTGTATAAGAATGAGAATAAAAGTTTTCTATATGTAGAACTTAAACTCTGCAATATAGTTTATACAACAGAAAACTATGACACCAATTTAGAAAGAAAACTACAGAAAGAAGTAATTCCTAGTATAGCTTATAAAAAATAACTTATCACAGACTCCTGAAATAAGGTAGTATTACTGATGTCAGTGATACATGAATACTGTGAATACATGAATACTGTGAAATAGAGTGCTCTTCAAATTAATTTGTGTGTGTGTGTGTGTGTGTGTGTGTGTGTGTGTGGTACCAGAGATTAAGCCGGAGGTTGAACACATGCTAAGCATGTAATTCTACCACTGAGCTATACATCTATGGCAATGGCCTTCAAATTAAATAGTTTCATGGCCAATAAACCTTAAGGGACTAATGGGATTAGAAGATTTGCTTGTTTGGTTTTGGTTTTGGGGCCATACCCAGTGATGCTCATGGGTTACTCCTGGTTCTGCTCTCAGGAATCCCTCTGGGCAGTGTTTGGGGGAGCATATGGAATGCCATGGATGGTGACCAAATCTGGTTGGTCGCACGGCAAGTGCCCCATCCATGATACTATTGCTTAGGCCCCCAGAAACTACATAATTGAAAAGAGTTAGTCTTTACCAATTAGGAGGAAAGAAGATATTTTTTTTAGAACTGAGAAATAATTTAAAGCATACCTGAAATAATTTTAGGAGTCTGGATTTCCACAAAACCCTTGTTAGCTAAAGTTTCCCGAAAAAGATGGCAGATTCCAGACTGGAGACGAAAGACTGCTTGACTAGTTGATGTCTATAAAGCAATGAATAAAACTTAATGTAATCAATTTGACATATGAACCGAGATGTAGTATTTTCGTTTCTTTCTTTCTCTTTTCCAGTGTATGGGAATATGGAGGCTGGCCCGTGGGAGACATGTCCCAAGAGACACACACTTGGCCAGTACTCTGATCCCAAGTTTATTCTCCGACGGCTTGATGTTTGTGTGAGTAGCGGGGTCTGAATGCAGAACACAGATAGACACTGCTACATGACACAGACAAAAACTATGCACACAACACAGCAGCTGCGGCGACGTATTTCTAAGAGGGCCACCTGCCTGGAATGCTTATATAAAAATGATTTATTATATGAGATATATAGTCTAGCTCCATAACAATCAAAATTAAGAATTTTGTCCTTGGGGCTGGAGCAAAAGAACAGCGGGAGGGCGTCTGCCTTGCACACAGCCAACCAGGTTTGATCTCCCGCATCCCATATGGTCTCCCGAGCACCACCAGGAGCAGTTCCAGAGTGCAGAGTCAGGTGGAGCCACTTCGAATCACCAGGTGTGACCCACAGGAGAAAAGAAAAAAAAAAAGCAAAAAATGTTACCCTAAAAACATTTATAGAAGAACAACAACTTTGCTCTTCACTCCCAACATATCCATCTCTTTGCTAACAGCTAACTCTATTGAATTAAATTAGACAATAATTAGTGTAGACACAAAGCTAATTTAAGGATTTCAAGTTACTTAAGAATTTCTAGTTATTAATGTCTGAAGTAAGTATGTAAAGTTAACTGCCCAAGATGTAAAGTTAACATAGGGAAAAACGTTGGCTTTTGGGGGTTGGAGTGATAGCACACCAGGCAGGCTCTGCATGTGGCAGACCTGGGTTTGATCCCTGGCAGCCCGTATGGTCTGCTGAGCATCAACAAGAGTGATTCCTGAATGCAGAGCCAGGAGTTAAGTCCTAATCACCACTGTCTGACCCCAAAACAAAAACAAAGGGACTATATTACTAAGAGGCAAAAAAAACCCCACCAAAACCCAAAAAACCAAACCAAACCAAAACAAAATAAAAAAAACCCAAAAAACCCCAAATACGGAGAAGATATTAAGGAAAAAAAAAAAAACCCAAAAAAACAACACTGCTTTTACTATCATCATGAAAGAAATGAACTCTAAGTTGCAACCAAACTATAAAGGGTAGCAGATTAAAGTAAATACTATACAAACCATCAGGGTCAATTACCTCTATTAATAATTCTCTGCTCAGATCACATTCAAAGGATTGAGGCCCTAATTAATAAATTCATCTTGTTCTAAAATGTCACGTATTTCCACAATTTCATAGTAATATGCATAGTTATATGTTTACTTGCTGATTAACTTGTCTAAAACAGATGTCACCTGAAAGCAAGCAAGCCTATTTACTGGCTTCATGTTCCTTCTTCATTTTTAAACTAAACTAGGTCATTGTCTTGTGAATTATTACTTTACTGTCCCTGTCTGCAGTTCCTCTTAGGGGAGGGGCTAGACAGAAAGAGAAATTGTTTCTTATTTATGAAAATACTTACACACAGGCTAGAGCCAATTAGCTCTACAAGCCTGAGACAGGTTTAAAGTCTCTGCCCACTTGATTTTGGCTCAAGAATATCACTTAATACATGAGACATACCCTAAGATCAATGACTCTGTTATCTAATCTTGTATCCTGGTTAACAGTAGCTCTTCCTTCCTGGAAAAAAAAAGAAAAGAGATAAAAGAAAAAAATAGATCTTATCAATTATGTAAGAGAACACACACAAAAACCTAGTGTTTATTGGGTGGGGTGAAAATCACTTATTTGAAATTTATTTTTGATAAGTCCCTCTTGGAGAGCCCAGCAATCTACCAAGAGTATTATTCTGCCCACATGGCAGAGCCTGGCAAGCTACCCGTGGCATATTCGATATGCCAAAAACAGTAAAAAGTCTCACAATGGAGACGTTACTGGTGCCCGCTTGAGCAAATCGATGAACAACAGGGGCGACAGTGCTACAACAGTGTAATGCATTTTCTTTTGAACCCCCTGCCCACCCTTTTATCTTGTGCCCATTCCCACAACCCTTTTCTCCTCAGGTTCTATACTGAAGTCCAATAGGTTGTCACAAAAAACACTTTCAGAAGTTATGTATACTCTAAATGCGAATAGATATATAAATATTACGCCCCATATCAGGGACCAATAAAAGAGCAGGATCAGAAAGGTTGGAAAGAAGAAAAATGAGAGTGAACAAATATCAATACTTTGGATCCCTGTTCCACCCTAACAAGCTTTTCTTCATTTTGGGATGATTAACCATCAGCACCTTCACTGAGTGCCATGTTGTGTCTGCTGAGGATGAAAGGAGCAGACAGAAGCTGACACAGCACTGGCTCTCAAGAGAGCGTTTAGGCACCAAGAGATCCCCAAGACACGTAACTACAGAGAGTCAAAAGGTTAAACCTGTATTTCATACAGTATCTTTTCTGGAGCTATACTGTTTTTCTGGGTCTTTCCCCAGCAAATAACTAACTTCAACCAGAGTTTCCACTGTTGTCTCAGTGCCCCCTCACCTCACCTCAATCATGAAATCGTTAACCCCCCCCACATAAGTGTCCTCAAAATTGTCTGTCATAGCAGAGGCTATTTAATATGATGTTTGAAGCCACACGCGCAACTTACTCAGTCTTGTTTGGTCTCCCCATGCATGTAGGATGCATACAAGTTACTGTTAAACTTTATTTTTTGTGTTTTCCTATTAAAAATACATTTTCTTTCTCATTTTCTCCTAAGTGTACTGAAGAACTTTTCACAGCTTACATGATATATATTAACATAACTATGCCGAGGCAGACATAAAATCTAGTTCTTATCTATTTATCCAGACATTATAAAGGCTTATTAGATATGTACAAAATGTCACCTTTCTATTCTACCTTCTGATACTGCAAATCTCAACAAGCCTTTTGAGAAAAACAAAAGCTGGGATAAATTATTCTTAACAGTGTAAAGGGATCCTGAGACCAAAAAGGTTTTTGAGACTTACTGATCTAAGAGTAAATTTAAATAAAAATAAAGTTCAAATCAATTCACGGGTTATACAAAATACTTAATGTTCTGCAAACTAAACACATAAAGGAAGAACAGTATTTTAAGAGCATCACTTTCACCTCTTCTCCTTCCACTTCGGGTCTAACAGCATCGTCCAGCTGTAGTGGCAGGCGGGGTTCAGCCAAACTAATCACATACATCTAAAACGAGATCAAAAACGTCAGGAAGAGCAAAACCTGGTATCTTTTGCTTAAACAACAACAACAACAAAGAACAACAACTCCCCACCCCCCAACTATAGTCAAAAACCATGAGACAACATTTGTTGTTTAACTTAAATGTTTAACATCTTTAACTGAAATGACTCTGAAGTCAAATGAGATGGCATTTTTTTTTTTTTTTTTTTTTTTTTTTTTGCTTTTTGGGTCACACCTGGTGATGCACAGGGGTTACTCCTGGCTTTGCACTCAGGAATTACCCCTGGCCGTGCTCAGGGGACCATATGGGATGCTGGGATTTGAACCCGGGTCGGCCGCGTGCAAGGCAAATGCCCTACCCGCTGTGCTATCTCTCCAGCCCCCGAGATGGCATATTTTTTTAATCTACAAAATGGGGTCATATTTCAGCCTAACTCCTTGGGTTGATGGGTTGGTATACTCCAAGGTACATTGCAAAGTGATAAATGACTAATATCAAGCGTCTAGCCTTAAGGCCTTACTGTCTCATAAATGTTAGGCAAATCACTTAATTTCAGAGCATCAAAATTCTACTCTGTAAAAAAAAAATTAAATGGAGTAATGTATAGAAAACAGTCTGCTTATCTGAAGGGGCCATTGCTAGTTCAAGCATTTGATTATTTCTACCACTAGGACCAAAGTCAGCTCGATTCTGTTGTTTGTCTTCTTTTCTTCCTTACCCAAATAACCCTTTACTGCTTTCTTTCATCAAACATGTTCTAGTTGGTAGTCAGATGATGTTCCCTTATTTATTCACAGTAATTACATGCTTTAGCAATAAAGCAGTTGGATGATAAAGAATGAGTTAGGTTTACTTTGGCTACCCTTAAAACATATTATCTTATTAGTCATTCTGTATGACACTTGGAACATCTGACAAAGCAATGAGAGGGAAATGGACCTGATTTAACTAATCCAGGAAAGGAAATCAGATTCTTCAAGTTGATAAATCACATTTAGCGTTCAGTTCAGAAAGTTATTTTTTTCTTCTTCTTTTTTTTCCTTTTTGGGTCACACCCGGCGATGCTCAGGGGTTACTCCTGGCTTTGCACTCAGGAACCACTCATGGCGGTGCTCAGGGGACCATATGGGATGCTGGGAATCAAACCCGGGTCAACTGATCACGTGCAAGGCAAATGCCCCACCCACTGTGATATCGCTCCAGCCCCAGTTCAGAAATAGTTAACGAAAATGTAAAGGATACACCAGTGTAGGATAACATTGGGTTTGTCCTTTCAGCATTGCCGCAGGGAACTTAGTTTACCTTAAAGCAATGTCCTTTCTGTATGGACACAGGAACACAGTTAATATTGTGCTTTGTAACTTCGGAGTTGATTAACTCCAATAATATTTATTCCTGGGCATCTGCTTTCTTGACTCAGTTGCCCTTAGTTCCTAGCACCCCAAAAGCAGGGTCCCGATAAGGGACTGAATGGACCCAGGGCAAGCTGTGAGCTACCCTGGCATCAAAATGGGCCAGGCCAAAGTGCCACAATACTCAACTATAAGTTGAGAACATTGTCATAGACAAATGCTGTCATGATCCAAAAGTAACAACGAGACTAAGACCCTGCTGAGGTTAGGAAGACTAACCTGACCTGAGGACTGTGGTCTGGAATTATATACAGTAAATGTCCTCAGGAAGAACCAAACTTAAGTCTGATATATCTCTTACTGTGCTCATACAGAATGACATTGGTAGAAACATTAGAAGTAGATTTACTTACAGGTATTTAAGTGGATTACTGGCTGAGGAAAGAAAGCAACACAGGCTGGATGGGATCCCACCCTTAAATGGATCTCTTAGTAATCTGGAGTAATTTCCTTAGATGAAAGTTTGTTAATTTACTGGAGGAGTGGTCTTACCCCTCTTTGTTGATTTGTTAATGTTCAACCCACCTTTGTGTCACCACCCTATGTGATTGCTATGTAAACTATGACTGTAAGAGTGGAGGGGATCATAGTCAGAAGTAGGGGTCATAGAAGTAGGGGTGGGGGGGCTGGAGGAGGGAAAGAGAGAGATAGAGGAGAGAGGAGAGAGGAGAGAGGAGAGAGGAGAGAGGAGAGAGGAGAGAGGAGAGAGAGAGAGAGAGGGGGGGGGGGAGGGAAAGAGAGAGAGAGAGACCCCGAGCCCTCGAACACACATCAACACATATCACCCCTTCTGCGTGCACGCTTGTATTTTTTACACCCCAGTCGTCCTATCAGTAAAACAGTTATTTGTCACTAGCCCTCTACCCAAATTGTAACACTTTTCCTTTCTTGATCTCCAATACAAAGCTGGGGAACTGGAGAGATACCTTTTCTAGTTTGCATTTTTGGTTTTTGCGCCTCATCTGGCAATGTTCAGGGCTGAATCCTAGCTCTGCATTTAGGGATCACTCCTGGCAGTGCTCAGGGGGCTCCAACCAGGTCAGCCACCACATCAAGGTTAAGTGCCTCCCTTTTCTATTTTCTAGCTATTTTGTAAGCAGTAGAAATTCATCACCTCCTTCAGTAGGTTGTGAGAACGTCTATCCCCAAAACGTCACATTCCTTGGCATAAATATACAACTGAGAAACTGGTTAACGAATAAATAAGTCAATGTTAATAATGATTCTATTTAGTATACAATTTCTTATGCTTTGTGAAATTTTTATATAGTTATTTCCCCCCCTTCCCTTTATCATTTTTGTTATGAATGAATATTGCACACCTGATTGTGGTGCTTGGATATTTCCAGATATTTTTATTAAAGCAAAGTTTGTCTGTAAGCTCTGTCAGCCTTATATTATTCACATTTTTAAGGTTTATATTGTATGTTAGAGAATTAGAATACTTAGTAATACATACAGTACTTGCTCTATTTAATATATTGCTATTTGTGTAAGAATTAAAAAACACATATACTATGCTTAGGTTTGCCTTTTCTATTTTTTTTTTTTTTTTTTTGCTTTTTGGGTCACCCCCGGCGATGCACAGGGGTTACTCCTGGCTTTACACTCAGGAATCACCCTTGGCGGTGCTCAGGAGACCATATGGGATGCTGGGAATCGAACCTACCCGCTGTGCTATCGCTCCAGCCCCAGGTTTGCCTTTTCTAGGCAACAAATTTCCCAGTGCTAGATTTGAAATGAGACTTCTAAGAGAGCAAAGTGACTGGATAAATTAGAAAATCTGGCTTTAAAAAAAAAATCAAGTTCATCAGGTGTGCACTTGATTAATTAATTGATTACATTAAGTACTTTAACACCAATCCCACCACCATTATACCTTCCCACCACCATTATTGCGGATTTCCCCATCACCACTCAAGCCTGCCCGACACAGGGAGATGCTAGATAATTTACTCTCTATTGCTTGTTATGAATATTGTGAGATGCCGCATGGCTGCAAAAGCAGCTGCGCACTCCTGGAATTCTAAAATTTTAATAATTGGGGTCTGGAGACGTCTCTGCAGCAAGCTAATCGGTTCTGAGATTGATATGTGAGTCTCTGGATCAAGGCCGTAAATGCCCTTAAATGGCACCCAGACACAGTTTGTGGGTATGACCCCAAAGGGGAAGGGCAATGGGGAGGGATGGCCAGTCCCCGAGGCCATGTGGCCTGAAGTCTTCAGTCCCTGGTCCCAGACACCTGGGTTTTTCTTCTGGAAGTCTGTGGCCGCCGGGGGGTGGGGGTAGGGGGTGGGGGGTGTCATTTGGAGTAGGCAGAGAGAGAACACCTGTTCCATGTGAGGCGCCCCAGTGAAATCACCTTGGCACAGGCTTGGCTTCTTTTCAAGACTGACCTCTGACTTCTTCTTCTTTTTTTTTTTTTTTAAATGATTCATGGTTTTACTTAAAAAAAAAAATAGTATTAATACCATGTTTGAATTAAATTGAGAAATGAGTCAGAAATATGTGGCTCCTTTGGTTTCTTTTCTTCTTTTCAGAGTGCTCATGAACAATGCCCTCACCTGTTTACCTGATAAACCTCTTTGTCAACATATGCCAAAGCTACATTGGCTGTAAGTTGCTATATCATCTTTTGAAAAGGCAGCTAACATTTTTCGTTGGGTCTAGTTATTTTGGATACTAGGCTTTATTTAATGATAGTCTGTTAATATGTCACTTTATTTATTTATTTATTCATTCATTTATTCATTCATCCACCCCCCTCACCAGCGCATATATTCCACCACCAAGAACCATAGTAAACCTCCCCCCAAACCCCTCCTCCCCAGCCCCCCACTCCCGCCTGTGTAGTTGGTAAATTTCACTTTACTTTCTCTTTACTTTGATTACATACAAACAAAAAAAACTCACTATTATTGTTTGGAGTTCCCCCCCAGAGTCGGACCTGCTGGAAAAGAAGCATTTGATAATTTGTTTTCCATTGCTGAGAATGAGGAGATATGTGACCTCTGACTTCTTCTGAAGAGTTCTGTAACTCAGTTCCGGGTAAATTAAATCTTTTTTTTTTTTTAAGAAAGATTTATTTATTTATTTATTTATTTATTGCTTTTTGGGTCACACCCAGCATTACACAGGGTTACACCTGGCTCTGCACCCAGGAATTACTCCTGGCGGTGCTGGGGGACCATATGGGAGTTCCGGGTAAATTAAATCTTTTTTTTTTAAATTTTTTATTTATTTATTTTTTGCTTTTTGGGTCACACCTGGCGATGCACAGGGGTTACTCCTGGCTCTGCACTCAGGAATTACCCCTGGCCGTGTTCAGGGGACCATATGGGATGCTGGGATTTGAACCCGGGTCGGCTGCGTGCAAGGCAAACTCCCTACCCGCTGTGCTATCTCTCCAGCCCCAAATCTTTTTTTTTTTTTAAAGAAAGATCTTCTCTCTCTCTCTCTCTCTCCTCTCTCTCTCCTCTCTCTCTCTCTCTCTCTCTCTCTCTCTCTCTCTCTCTCTCTCTCTCGCTCTCTCTCTCTCTCTCTCTCTCTCTCTCTCTCTCTCTCTCTCTCTCTCCCAGCATTACATGGGGGACCATAACTCTTAACCCTCAAATCAGTGTATCTGCCCGAGTTGACCTTTCTGCATCTGTCATTCTGCCTGACTGCTCTGACCTGTGCTCACACATGCTCATGGGGTGCGGTGGGGACAGACTGTCAAAAAGGAATTTAAGGACATTGATTATAGACACAAACCAGGCCTTTATCTGAGAAATGTAAATTGGAAACTGCAGGATGATTTTTTTCCCTTATTACCTTTCAGCAGAGACCTTAGGACCGCATACTTGCAAAGCCTGTACTCCACCACTCAGCTGCATCCTGGTCTACTAAGTCGATAACTAAATGTTTTAGATTTTTAGGATACTATTGTAATGATCATGTCTAGTTTATATTCTGAAAAGAAAGCTTTGTGGGATAAATCTGTAAAAACAAGTTTTTTTTCTTTGTGGTACTGAGGACTGAAGTTAGGATTTCACACATGCAAAGGCAAGTGCTCTACACAGTAACATGTGTGACCAAAAAGTAGTTAATAATGAAATGTAAGAAAAATCTTGTATTATCTTTGTGACTTCTCTATACTATATCAGAAATTTAAAAATTAGAGGGAAAATAATGATCAAGAGTTAATACAATTAAGAAGAATGCTCATGGCATGACATGTTCATAATAGTGGACAGTTCTTCGGGTGTACTTTTCTCAAGTTAGACCATGGTAGACTGGGGAAACTGGTTGTGTGTAGGGGGAAGTTACAATAATTCCTTCCACTGAGGGGAAAAAATTCTTTCTCCATCTCTCAACTGAATTTTGCCATGTAACATACATTGACCAATAGAATATTTAGCAAATATTGACACTATTATAATGATCATGTCTAGCTTGATCTTCTACTCTGAAAAGAAAGCTGAGAAGAAAGCAACCTTCCCCGATGGGCTCCCACTTTAACTGCCAATGCCCAGGACGGTGAGCAAATAATTATTTGTTTAAAATTATGAAGTATCAGGATGGATTGTTTTATAAGAAAAATGAACTGAATTAGCAATAGATTTCAACATTTTATATCGACTCTAATAATTAAAAACAATTAGTGACAAATATTTGTAAGAAGTACTGAGATCTATTTCTGTACACCTACTATTTTGAAAAATGTTACCTTCTGAACATGTAACTCTACATCCTGCTGTGTACAGCTTCCAATTTTCTGATTCACTTTTCTTACAACACCTTCTACATCTACGATGCTCTCTTTGTTGATGCTGTCAAAAGAGAAAATTTCCAACTTTAATCATCTCATCAAAGGTATCAGAAATCATTTGGTGTTTCAACAGTAAAGCTGAATATATTAAATTCCTCTTTAATACAGAAAGCCACTTGAGATAAGCAGTCTGTTTAACCTACTTGCAATAAGCTACTATGAAGCACACCTTGTGAGATTCCTTCAAGAGATGCTTTTCTAGATGCCATAACTTGGATACCACTTATAAAATATCCTGGACATAAAAGGCAATGTGACCAGCAGCGAACTGTGAGAATAGAAATAATATCTTTCAATTATTAAAGAATATTTTCCTCCCTTATAGTGGAAACTTACTAAGATCAGCATTTCCTATAATAAGAAACACTGGCTTTAATAAATGCAATCACTGATACGGAATGGAACTGAATAATAGAAGAAGGTCAAATGAAAAGATTTCAAGGTAGTAAAAGGACATTAGGGTGCTGCAATTATATCTTCACTGCCTACAGTTTCTAAGCAAACATCACTGGATTTATGTCAGACAGCTTACAGGATTGTGTACGCCTATTTAAGAAAGTCTACTTGAAGCTTAACGTACTATAAGAATGAAACAATTGCACCTTGTGGGTAGTTCTATAAAAAACCCGAATTCTGAATTCAAGATATTCAAATTCTGAAATAAAAGATAATTTTGCTATAGCTTAGTAAACACATGTGTTGGCTATTTGTTAATCTCCAGATATACAAACAACGGAGAAAAGATATAATCCAAAGCATCAGTCCCTCTACCTAATGTAATAGTTTCAGTGGTTTTTTATCTATTTTGGGGGGATAGGGGGCTAGTCTTGGCTCATATCTCAAGTTACATGTGGTCCTGGGGATCTAACTCAGGGTCCCAGAACACAACACATGCACTCCAGTCCTTTGAGCTCTCTAGAGAACCATCATCCCCCACCATGTATCAGTTTTACTTCTGTGTACAAGAGACATTTTCTGAAAGAATATGATACAATATATTCATAGAAAGGGACTTAACTTTCAAGTTCTTCAAGTGCTTTCATGGCATCTCATTAAGTCATTAAGACTTACCACACTCCCCTCCCCCTTCTAATTAGAGCTTTACTCTTACATTCCTATTAGGTTCTAGTATCCTCTTAATTCTCTCACCCTTTGCTTTAAACTCCCTATTAGAAAGCGTTCCATTTCAATCAGTCCTCTTCAAGGCAATTCTAAACACATTCACTATTATCCCTGAACATACAAGTTAGTATCCTTCAAGAAAAAAGCTGTAATTTTGTTAGATACTGCCTAAGGCTAGTTAAAGTTTCTTAAATCCAAGTTCTTCCTCAAAAAGTATCAATGTTCTCTAGTTCCATCCAAGCTGCAGCAAACTGCAAGATTCATTTATTTTTTTTGGCTTGTTTTGGGGGCAATACCTGACAGTGCTAAGGGCCTACTTCTGGATCTGTGCTCAGGGGTCACTTTTGGAGGCCGTGGGACCATATGGGGTGCAGGAACAGAATCTGGGTCTTCTGTGTGCAAGGAAAGGGTATTACCTAGTATATGATCTCTCCAGCCCTAGATTTCATCTATTCTTATAGCACATAGTACTCCATTGTGTATATCGAAACAGTTTCTATTCATCTGTCACTGTACTTTTAGTTTGTCTCTGTATCTGCACTACTGCAGCAATTCAATGATCATGGATGTGTGATTACCCTCTCAAATTAATGTTTTTGTGTTGGGGGAGATGTCAAGAAGTGGAATTACTAAGTCATATATGGAAGTTCGCCATCCTTACTCTCTGAGAAATCTTTGTACAATTTCCCATAGAGGTTGACATTCCCACCAACAGAGAATAAAGGTTTTCTTTTTTCACACCATCCCCGTCAACAATGGTTATTTTCAGTCTTTCTGACTGGTGTGAGATGATTATTTCACCATTGTTCTGATTTGCATTTCCCTCATATGTTATGAAGAATGCGGTTTCATATGGCTCTGAGCCATCAATGTCTTCTCTCAAAGGGTGTTCATCTCTTCTCCTTATTTTCTAGACAGGGTTACTGGTTTCTTTGCTGTTCAGTTTTGTTTTGTAAGTATTTTACATATACTGGGTATTGCCCTTTATTTGATATATGGCATATGAATATTTTCTCCTATTCAACAGTGTTTACTTAATTTTGGCCTTGACTTCCTTAACCATGCTAATCACTGGATGGAACTGGTATCACATTAAGTAATACCAGCAATATTACTGGTATCAGGCTAGAAAGGAGGATTAGGTTAGAAAAAAACAAGACAAAGAGCAGATGATCTCACTCATCAGTGATAAATGGAGAAACAAAAGAAAGGAACAGATCACTAATGATGAATGACAACAAACCTTTGGCCTTGTGTTCCAAACTGAGATTTCCAAGCAGTGACAGAGGAACAGAATGGTTAAAGTAGACTAGGCGGAAGTTAAGTTCTAAGTAAGGGTAATGGGTACTGATGGTATGGCAACAGTACACCAAAACCGTTGAGCATCATTATTGTAAACATGTTAACCAAACTACAATACTATTTAAAAAACCCTCTCCCCAAAATGTACCAGGTTTTTGTTTTTGGGTCACAGCTGATGTTTCCTGGACATTACTCCAAGCAGCACGCACAGAGACATGTGGTACTGGGGCCCAAACGAGAGGCAACTGTATACAAGAGAAGCGCCTAAGACTTGTACTATGGCCCTGTCCCTGGATGCCTCTGTTTAAACCTAAGAAACCAAGAGATCAAGGCTAAGGCTCTTGCCTTGCATGTGGCTCTGGATGTGACCATCGTTCCTGGCAATGAATATGCTCCTCTGGGCACTGTCGGGTGTTGTCCAAATACCAACAAAATTTCAGAAGTTAAAACTCAGAACCAACTTAACCTTTACTAAATTTTATTTGGTACAGGACTGGAGTGATAGTGCAGCAGGCAGGGTATTCGCCTTGCACGGGGCCGACCTGAGTTCAATTTCTCCATCTCTCTCAGAGAGCCCAGCAAGCTACGAAGAGTATCTCGCCCGCACGGCAGAGCCTGGCAAGCTACCCGTGGCATACTCAATATGCCAAAAACAGTAACAAGTCTCACAATGGAGATGTTACTAGTGCCCACTCTAGCAAATCGATGAGCAACGGGATGACAGCGACAGTGACAGTGACAGGACTGGAGCGATAGCACAGCGGGTAGGGCCAACCTGGGTTCGATTCCTACATTCTTCTTGGAGAGCCCAGCAAGCTACCGGTGGTGTATTCAATATACCAAAAATAGTAACAAGTCTCACAATGAAGACATTACTGGTCCCTGCTCGAGTAAATCTATGAACAACGGGACGATAGTGCTACAGTGCTACAGGCATACCTGGTTTTATTCACTTTACTGAACTTTGCAAATGAGTTATTAAAAAAAAACAGCTGAGGGTTGGGACAACGGCAACCAAGTCTTTGGAGTCATGCTATTTTTCCAATAGCATGACTTTGTTTCTGCGTCAGATTTTGTTTCTTTTCGTTATTATTTCATGTAATAGTATTCTGTATTCTTTGATGTTACTCTCCTAATTGTTTTTTGGTGCACCATAACTCTTGCCCATGTAAGATGGCAAGCTTAACTGATACAATGTGTGTGTTCAATTCCACTGCAATCCAGTTATCCCTGCCTATGTCTTCTTCAGCTTCCCCATTTTCTGAGACATAAAGGTTAGGGCCACTGAAGGACTTCATGAGAAGAGATAAAATTATTAAAATTCATAGGCATTTGGAAGAGGCTGATTTCAACTCTCACAGATGCACTGAGAGGCTATAAGCTTAATGTATCTCTTACTGTGTCCATACAAAATAACAAATATTAAGAAGTAGAATTAAGATATTAAGTTATTGGACTAAGGAGAGGAGAAACATCCCTAAATGGTATTTTGCCCTTGAGTGGAAGGGCTTTCATATGTTAATTGTGCTACCCTATTGGGGGGAGTTGGTAAGAGACTAGAGAGAGCAGGGCAGCAAGATGGAGCACGGAGAGACTAGCAAGGGGGACAGAGGAAGAAGAACGTAGGGAAGAATGCTGGAGCAGGCGCGTGGAGAGACGAGATGTGGCTGCGGCTGCGAGAGGGAGCGGGGAGAGATGAGTGGAGAGACAGGAGGTGACGGGAATGAGAAGCAGTGTGAGACTAGAATGGGGGGCTTAGTGAGACTGGAACAGGCTCGTGGGGAGAATGGAATAAATGGCAATTGATCATCAACCAGGCTGGAGGCTTCTTTTCCTCCTTCGTCTGCCCATGGCATTGGCCGACCCAAGGAGGAGCGGCCGAGTCCATGAAACTCGGGCGGCAAGAGGGAGAGCTGAGAGCTGCCGGGGGCTTCTCCTAGCCGTCCCAGTGATCACACAACTACCCCTATCAACCAAAAACCACCAACAAAGAAGAAAAATGGTCCACCAGCAAGAAAGATTACAAGACACTAAAGGGTAGCATCTATTTAGTAATAACATATTTTAAAATTAAGATATGCACATATTCTAGACATGTTAACAGGCTCTAGTATGTAAAAATATAATTTTTTTGTTTATGGACCATACCTGGCAGTCATCAGGGCTTATTCCTGGCTCTGTGCTCAGGGATCACTCCTGGTAGAGTTTCAGGGACCATACTGGGTGCTGGAGATTGAACCTAGGTTGACCATGTGCCAGGCAAACACCTTACCCACTGTATTCTTTCTCCAGCCCCATAAAGGTAATTTTTATATGCAGTAAGGAAAAAAAAAAGAAAACCACGAATTTCCTTGTTGTGATTCATATTAAAAACCAAAAATTTGTAATATCACAAATCACAATTTGCAAAATCTGTTTCTCAAGTTTGCCTGCAGTATAATATGCTAAAATATGTGACCATCTAGACTAGAAAACTGCCATTTTTAAACACGTTTTCAAACAAAACAATTTCACAAAAGAACTTCTAAAAACCCAACCCATTACATTAATCTAGAACTTCTGCTATCATGAATTGGTCTATTGAACTGATCTCAAAAGGTACGAACATAAGACATGCAGGGTACTAGAGTTAAATTTTTTGTCCTTCCAATCATAGTAGCCCTACTACAGCTAGCAGCACCACGCTCATAACAGAATAGCTCAATTAGATATTATTAGCCTTGTAATTAGCTCTAATACCTTTGCATCTTTTTCTACTATCCCTTTTATTTGGGGGGCATGAATGGATTCAGAAGAAAAGAGACATCAGAATAAAAAAGTTGTAAGACTAAAACTAGGAAAAGACTTTATATAGGTTTTATGTACCTTAGTAGGTATATTTAGAGTTAATTTGAGAGGAATAGAATAATTTATTAGAAGGAAAAGGATTAAGATTCTGCTTTGAAAACGTCTAATATGAACTTAACTGATACTGTATGTTAAGTTGGCTTAATACTTGATAAAATATGTACTATGGCTTGACTCTTTTATTATAAAGAGGTCAGATTAGGGCTTTAATTTTACACTTTGAAATTAATATGCTATGCATATATATATATATATATTTTTTTTGGGGGGTCACACCGGCAATGCACAGGGGTTACCTCCTGGCTTTGCACTCAGGAGTTACTCCTGGCGGTGCTCAGGGGACCATATGGGATGCTGGGAATCGAACCTGGGTCGGCCACATGCAAGGCAAACGCCCTACCCACTGTGCTATCGCTCCAGCCCCAACTACTATGCTTATATTTTGAAAAAATTTGTCTGACAAGTAACTAAAAGCCTAGTGGGTTTTTAACGTTTTTCTGTGTGCCACAGATTGAATTCAGACTTTACACACGCAAGGTTCATTCTCAAGCACTGAGCTAGATGCCCAGCTAAAAGACTTGGGTTTTTATAGAGGATATGGCAAGGGGGAAAAAAAATTCATGGTGAAAAACAGGATCTCCTGGGAATGGTTTTATTGTAGGAGAAATAGATGAAGTAAGTGAAACATATCTTTTCAAGAGCTAAGTCAGCTATATTTATTATTATCACTACCTCCCAAAATACACTACCAATGCATTATGTTTTATACCTCTTTCATTTTCTAACCATCCTTTTGACTTTTCATATAATTAATCACTCCTCAAATAAGATGAATTAGGATGGTCTTGATATTAAAAATGCTTAGCTAATAGATACAACAGACCTCATGTCATCCATTAAGGACATCAACTGTCAGTCTAATAGCTTACTTCTAACTTAATCTTTATAGAATAAAATTATTTTTAAAAGCACTATCTCCTTAATGTATTTTATAAAAATATCAGTTTTATTTGTGTGTGCAAAACGCAAGTTAGCTATGGTTCAAATCCATCACTTCACACTGCAAAGGCCAGTCCTCTACCACCGAACCACAAAGAACCACTTAGCATAGTAACAGATCAAGAAAAATTATAACAGCATAGCACTGTAGCACTGTCATCGATATGCTCAAGTGGGCACCAGTAACGTCTCCATTGTAAGACTTGTTACTGTTTTCGGTATATCGAATACAGGTATACGATATACAGGTAGCTTGCCAGGCTCTGCTGTGTAGGCAAAATACTCTCAGTAGCTTGCCGAGCTCTCAAAGAGGGATGGAGAAATAGAACCCAGGTTGGCCGCATGCAAGGCAAATGCCCTACCCGCTGCGCTATTGCTCCAGTCTGTAACAGCATAATGTATGAAAAATACTTCTAAACTTTTTCTATTGCCAAGTGTGCCACTCCCCTTGCTCATGCAGCGTGTTCTCTCCCTACCCAATTCCCAACATTTTCCTTGGTGCTGATTGATCTAAACCTTTGTGGCCAGTCTCAATAGAAATTAATTAAAATCTTTGTGTAAAAAATATGAATTCAGGGTAAAATTTTGAATATAAATGGTGAATTTTTGAATTTCAGACACAACCCCCCTAGTCCTCTTTTTGTGGTGCCAGGGACTGAATCCCAGGACCTAATTTTAAAGCACATCTTCATACAAGTTTTTAGTACAAACATGGAACTGGGAAGACCAAGAAGTTTCTCTTCCAACAGACAAGTACCTTATTCCAATAAAAACATGTATTTTTCATACATGCTTTAAAATACGCTCAAGCATATGCTCACCAACTTATCCTCATGAGGCTAGCTAGCTCTCACCTGTAAGTGTATACATCTACTTTAAAATTTTTTATTAATTTACCGTGAGACACAGTAACAAAAATTTCATGTTTGAACTTAGATCATACGGTCATCCAACACCCATCCCTTTACCAGTGCACATTTTCCACCACCAAAATTCCCAGTATTCCCGGCCCCCCACCTCCCCTGCTTGTGTGGCAAACAATTTGCAAGGTCTCCTTTCTCTACTTTAGTTACCTTCGATATTTTGAGACCAGTCCTACCTCCCTTTATATCTGCTGAAAATACAATTGCTAGATAATGTGTTTTGTATTGCTTGTTATGGATATAATGTAATTTCGCACGGCCACAATGGCGGCTGCGTCTTTAGGTATTCTAAGATTTTAATGGTTAGGATCTGAAGAAATTGCTGCTGCAGGTGGCTCGTGTCCGATATTCCTGTGTGTGTGTCTCCGAATCATGGCCACATGGGAACTGGTGCTTCTTGCTGGCTTCTAGAAAATGGCGACCGATGGAGCTCTTAGAGAGCAGGTGGTGGGACGGCACCTGCCCCCGTCTGGAGCGGCACAGCTAGGAGTTATTACTTAACCACAATGACTAATATGAAGAAAAAGAAAATACAAATCTACATAACAATCTGAATAGGCCTTTCCTTGTTAATGGTCAATATACAAAGGCCTTCAGGGCTGCCTAAAAAAAAAAATCCCTATAAGCCTCAATCATAAGTAACATAGACTACTCTATTAATTTTAAACTGCACAAACTAAAACGTAACCCTTAAAAAAAGGGATGATGGTATAGCCTCAATTCAAACATAAGCTATAAGATACTAAAAAGTGAACATCAATGTAAGATGATGATCCAAATACAAAGGTCTGGACAGGTATCTCAAAAATCCTACTTCCAGACAAGATTTCATTTAAAGACCTCAAACCATTTCAAATACATAATTAAGAATCTGTTTTTAAAGATCTCTAGGGAATGAGATGGCCATCTTCCTATGAAACCATTTAGTTGCTTCATATTTATCTGCCTTCAACCATGAGAAAATTGATCTCTCCAACAAATTGATTAAAATAATGTGCTAAACAGTCACGTGGCACTTAAATACAATTAGCAAGTCAACTTTTTGGACTTGTATATTGATTTATTTGATATTCTTAGGGAAGATGCTTGGGAAAAACAACTCTGAATTTTAAACTTCAAATTTGTTCTTGAGGAAAATATTCACAAGCTAAAACTGGCAATAGAATTTTGTTGCCAACATAAATATAAGTACAACAGATTTAATATCTAACGTAAATGCTAAGACAGTTATCTACTTAAGATATTAAAAGTGACCTCATACTTTGCCTTTTAAATGATTAGAAAACCCCAGCTGGAGCGATCTGATTTGATATTTTTAATAGTGAAGTCTTTGCTTTTTTCCACCTGGTATATGGCCAGAGGGAATACAGTCCAGTGTTGGGCCTCATGGAATTAACATATAAATACCATTATTTCTCCCACTTGGTCATGTAGGAGTTCATGTGTTTTAAATGTCCAGTCTCTGTGGGTAGCACTATTTAAAATGAAACACCTTGAGAATAAATAAACAGTACTTAGGTATTCCCCTAGTACTGAAGATAATTGCAAGCACTTCACACATATAAATGATCGAAGAGAGTGAAAATTCTATGAGGATTAGAATTGGCTTTTTCTTATAGACATATATAATTTTCCCTATTCTATTTTCCAAACCAAAGATTCTGGCAAAATGGGTAGTTGGTTCACTAACTAAGCTGCTAGCTTCTCAAAGTGAATGTGTTACTAAATATTCATTTGAATTACTACATGCTTCACTGGTCCTTAAATTTCTAAAGTAAGCTAAAGGATTTTTGCTTTATTTAAATAATAGACTCCATTAGAATTTTTTATATGCCTGTCTTCATGCATTGTTTTTAATCATAATAGAAGGATAATAATTATTAAGCCATGTAATGTTTTCCAAATATTTTTCTAATTATAATTAAAAACTAAGAAATAAAGAGAAATGAAATCCTGAAGCATTCAGTTAAACAATGAAAATAGAGGCAGTCTATAAAGCTCTACTTTCATTATAAAGTAGAATATAGTCTACTGGACCCAGATGAGAAATAAAAAAAAAAAAATCAACTGTTACAACACATACACAATATACTCTTTAACCTTGGCATCATTATTAGTAGGGCAAGAGAAACAAAGAGACAGGAAACAAAGAGACAGGAGAAGGGTGCAGTGAGAACAGTTCTAAAAATAGAACTATGGTTATGCAAAATCTGAAAGGGAGAGAAAAGACAAGGAGAAAATGAGGAAATTGTAAAAAGATTGCAAAAGCAGATTATGAGGTACGAGATAAGTAGAAAAGATGAAATTATGGCTAAAAAATGACCACTGGAATTTAAAATGAAATTCTGAGGGGCAAAGGAGAGAGCAGTTAAAATGAAGTAATGATCCCAACCACAGCTCGGTGTGGCCCCCAAATCATTAGTCAACCAATAAAATGAAGTATTGCTAAATAAAGATAGTGAAGTGAAGTACTGCTTCTACTGTTCCTGCAATCACACAACTGGCTCTGAAGCTCACACAAATATCTCTGGTTATTTCACTGTTTTAATTGTGACTGACACACTTTTGGTTGCAATGCCTTCAGTGGACAGAAACTTTAAAGTCCTTTTCTACTTTTTTCCCCCCACCTCACTGCCATATATATGTATGCAGTCAGCAAATAGGTAAGATTAAACTGTGGGGCCACACCTGGCAGTGCTGAGAGCTTACTCCTGTCTCTGAGTACAGGGATTACTCCCAGTGGGCTCGGGGGATCTTATGGAGTGCCAGAGATTGAACCTGGGTTGACTGCATGTAAGGCGAATGCCCTAACCACTGCACTGTTCCTCCAGCAGGTCCCACGACTAATACATTTATTCACTGACTGAGCAAATGTTTTCCTTTAGGAGTATAGTCATTTTCACCATAACACCTTTCCAAAAATGCACATTTATTCCAAACCAACTGCCAGGGGAAGGATGAATATGAACGTAAGGAGGATTTTTTGTCTTATCTTTGCCAGATTTCATCAGTCAGAAATACAAGATTAATAGACACTGAATTCAGGTTGAGTATAGCATGCAGGAACACATGAGACACACATCTCAAGCACCTACTTGTGCTACACAGCCTGTGGCCCAACTTTCCTTCCAACCCCAGACAGCTTCCTCGCACACTTTACAATAGCTTTCAAGCTATAATACTTCTCACACCCACTTCCACAAGTAAACCCTTTAAAAATAAAAGGTAATATTTATTTATCATTTATTCTCCATCATTCAAACATATAAAACTACTGTATTTTGAAAAATGTAGGTTCTAAGCCAATGATGAAGCTTTGGACTGTAGTGCTATTAACTGACTTTTCACAAACCTCTGAGACTTTTATTTCAGAAATTTCCTATATTAGAGCAGAACTGATAGTCTACTTGTACCATCCTATAAAAAACCAACCCACAGTGGAAAATCCCAAGATCTTCCCTCGCTGACAATAGACCAATTCAAAGAGAGCATTAAGTTTGTGCAAGTGTAGTGCAGAGCCTGATGTTAAGTAATAGCGACAGTTATCTAACCAAATTCCTTTATTTCTTTCCTGTATCCAGATCTTAGAAAAGGATTAATTCTCATTTTAAATCCTGAATCTGTGGTCTGATTTTCCAACTTCATTTTTCTAAACCCAGTAACTGTTTTGTTGCTTGACTTCACGTATGACTTCTAACAACAGTGAGTGTTGAGAATAGTTAAGATGAATAGGTAAAATGGGGCTGGAGAGATAATTAACGGGTATGGCACTTGTTTTGCATGTGGTGAACCTGGATTCCATTCCTGACACCCCATATGGTACCCGGAGCCCTGTCAGGAGTAAGCCCTGAGTATTGAGTCTAAACACTACCCGTCCCCCCCACCACATACCAAAAAAACAAAAGATCAAGGTAAGATGTGTCATGTGTGTCAATGCTAGTATGAATAAAAGGCAAAAAAAAAAGCAATAGTACATGCAATTAACTGTATTTACAGAGTGATGTTTAGATCCCATATTTATGAGTTTCTTGGGCCATATCTGGCAGTGTTCAGGGCTTACTCCTGGCTCTGTGCTCAAGCACACTCCTGGTGAGCTTAGGGAACCATATGGGGTGCTGGGGATCAAGCCCAGGTCAGCCATGTGCAAGGCAAATGCCCTAACCGCTGAACTATCGTTCTGGCCCTGAGAGTTATATATTTTAAATTGAAAATTACGATCGTGAAACTCTACTTTTCCCTCCACTGCTGTTTTACTATATTTTTAAAGCATACTTTATAAAAATGGAGGTGAGGGAGTGGAGAGGTAGCTCAGCAAGCTAAGTGCACACCTGGCGTGTAGGCAGTCTGGGTTCAACCCAGAACCAGGCACTGCTGGAAGTCACCCCCAAGCAGGGTGGGAAGCAGCCCCTACATACCACTAGGTGTGGTCTCCCCAAATGGGGTAATTACACACAATAAATATGCTGATAAATTCATTAGTATTACTAATGATTAAAAAAACTTTATAGTGCCAACTGATGACTCAAAATAAAAACCTTTTGTGCTACTTTGTAATTAGCCATATTCTTTACACTAGAATTATCTTTCACCAATTTAGATTCTCAGTAACTCAAGAACAGTTATCTAAAAGTCACTACTACTTCCCAGAAAACAAAATAGCTCTATCTATTCCTTAAGGATACATGCCAGAATAAATTAAGACATTTTTTTAAAATTTATTTTATTGAATCACCAAGTGGAAAGTTACAAAGTTCTCAGGCTTATATCTCCGTTATACAATGCTCAAACACCCATCCCTTCACCAGTGCCCATATTCCACCACCAATAAAAACAAAAACAAAACAAAAACAAAAAAAACAGTATACATCCCACCCCTCACCTCCCAACCCCCCCTGCCCCCGTGTGTGATAATTTCACTTCCTTTTCTCTTTACCTTGATTACTTTCCAGATTTCAACACACAACTCACTATTGTTAGAGTTTCAAAACAGACTCACTATTTTTGTTGGAATTTATCCCCCAAGAATACAACTCTATTAACAAGGAAATATTTGATAATAAGTTTTCCACTGATGAGAATGAAGAGATAAAATGTCCGCGGCCGCACAGTTTACAATTTCTGTATTATAGTGATTAAGTCCGCGGAGATTTAAGTTGGAAAATGAATCGTTTCCCTTCCTGGACCAGCATGTAGCAAAAGCTTAGTTCACAGTCTCCATACATGGGTGCAAGCACTTGCTGGAACCCCAAATCCTAAATTGTCTCTGGTTTCCGCTCGTTCCACATCCATGTGCAGAGGCATGGGCACCCAGGCGGAAATCCGGCCGGAGCCGAGCACCGGCCCCGGCGGGGACTGTCCTGGTATCCCCCGGCTGTTTCAAGTTCAAAGCACATTTTTTTTCCCCCCCGAGCCAAAGGTTCATACCTTCTCAACGGACCCACAAAATGTCGGACACCACGCCTTCTCCCGGAGGGGAGAGAGACCAAGAAGGAAGGTTCTTTCCTCCGTTAGCCGGCGTGGGGCAAAGGCTTAATTCACAGTCTCCATACATGGGTGCAAGCACTTGCTGGAACCCCAAATCCTAAATTGTCTCTGGTTCCCGCTTGTTCCACATCCACCGGCTGTGCAGAGGCATGGGCACCCAGGCCGAAACCCGGCCGGAGCCGAGCCAAAATTAAGACATTTTTAAAAGATATTCTTGAGAGAAGAAAGCAATGGGTTTTGCTTTCCCAGCCATTGACATATCTCAATCACATCAAGGTTGTGTTCCAGGTGAGCTATACTGTGGTAGGTTTTGAACAAAATACCACTTTACTTTCTGGGAGAGGCACGCTAACACACAGGCTAGGAGGAAAGCTAGCCCTATAGTCATAGAGACCTTAGTCAAAACTCAATTGTGAAAAAAACAGACAAAACTCCTAAACCCTCCAAAAAAAAAAAAGTCAATCCAGAGCACTCTACATGTGCCAGGGTACTAACTGGCTAATAACACTGCTGTTAGCAGCAAACCTGCTATCTTCCCTCTATACAGACAGGGAAGCTGCTGGTGACTACTATATTGAACCTTTACTGGGGTACATTGTACCCAATGAAATCTTGGCAAGAAAAAGCAAGGATAGTCAATACACTGAATTTCAATTGTAGACTGTTTTTGTTATTTGAGGCAGTGCTCAGAGCTCTGTGTTCAGGGATCACTCCTGGCAGGGATCAGGACCAAATGGGAAAATGAGGATGGAACCCTGGTTAAGCGTGTGAAATGCAATTGCCCTACCTGCTATACTATTGCTCTGACATCTAAACTGTAAATTAAGTTTATTAATTATTAAAAAAAAAGCATTTCATAAGCAATGAAAGTATGGATCATGTGTGGAGGTAGAGGCTTTTTCCATGAACTTTATCTAAAAAGAGACCACAGGATCCTTGTTACAGGTTCTTGAAGAGTATTTCCATCATTCTACACTCAAGAAAATGATGGAATGTTAGGGGTTGGAGCAACAGCACAGCTGGAAGGTTGTTTGCCTTGCACACAGCTGACCCGGGTTCAATTCCCAGCATCCCATATGGTCCCCCGAGCACCGCCAGGAATAATCCTGAGTGCAGGAGCCAGCAGTAACCCTTGTGCATTGCTGGGTGTGACCCAAAACTGTAGCACTGTCATCTCGTTGTTCATTGATTTGCTCAAGTGAGCACCAGTAATGTCTCCATTGTGAGACTTGTTACTGTTTTTGGCATATTGAATACGCCACGGGTAGCTTGCCAGGCTCTGCAGTGCGGGTGGGATACTCTCAGTAGCTTGCCAGGCTCTCCGAGAAGGACAAAGGAACGAACCTGTGTGCAAGGCAAATGCCCTACCGGCTGTGCTGTCATGTAAAAAAATTCAACATCACCAATCATTAGGAAAATATCAAAATGAGACATCACCTCCACGCATCCGAATGACTACCAGCAAAAATTAACAACAAGGCCACACAGACAAATCGGAAATAACGTGTTAGTAATGACATAAAGAAATGTGAATCCTTGTAAAAAACTAAAGTATGCCGAAGGGCCTGTGCACTCACGGGCTCTCCGCGCGGCTCTGTCTCACCGCCCGAGTTTGGTGCTCTGGAACCGCTGTGTGCGGCTATTGGTCAAGGGCAGGTGACAGAAGGAAGAAGGCCAAACTGGTTGCTCGATCAGTTTATTTCATTCTCTCTCTCTGCTTCTCTCCCGGCTCTCAATCTCTCTCAGGATCTCTGGATCTGGCTCCCCTACCCCCTAGTTAAATCCCCCAGCATGAGGAGGTTGGGGCGTACACATAGGCGTGGTCACAATCAATAGGTTCCTTTCCCTTAGGGGATGCTTCTCCTAGGACTGATTCTCTTTCAGCAGGAGGATCCACCCAAGGGCGGAGTCCCATGAGTGTGTTTCTCCTCTCCTCATGCAGCAAATATATGAGAATTCATAATATTAATCATTTTGTATGGACACAATAAGAGATGCATTAAAGCTTATAGAATTGCTCTCCTGGGGCCATCTCAATCTCACACTACAGTGCTCAGGCCAGATCAGTCTTTCCTATCCCTAGCAGGGTCCTAGTCTCGTCATTACTTTTGGATCATGACAGCATTTGTCTATGATCAAGCACTTAACTTATAGTTAAGAATTAGGCACTTTGGCCAGGCCCATCTCAATGCCAGGGTAGCATATAACTCACCACTTGCCCTGGATCCGTCCTGTCCCTCGTTGGGACCCTGCTTTTGGGGTGCTAGGAACTGAGGGCAACTGAGGCTTAAGTGGAGAAAGCAGATGCCGGGGAATGAATAATATTCGAAGCCAATTAAGTCCCAAGTTACAAAAGCATAATATTGTCTTCTTGTGTCTATACAAAAAGGACATGGCTCTGAATAAACTATTCAAAGGACTCAAGGAGAAGAGAAAAACAATATTTACAAGTCAACAGAACACTAAGAAAGAAGCTACAAATAAACAAAGGAATAGGAGCACTGTAGCAGGAGTAACCCAATAAACCTAAACTATCAGAGGCTATGTTATCCTACAAATCCCTATCCACTGCTGGTAGGTATCTACAATAGTGCTGCTTGAACCGGAGTACAGTGGGGAGGTCATTTGCCTTGCATTCAGCTGAGCTGGGTTTGATCCCCAGCATCCCACATGGTCTCCTAAGCAGTGCCAGGAGTGATGTCTAAGCACAGAGCCAGGAGTAACCTCTGAGCATTACCAGGTGTGGCCCAAAAAAAACAAAAAGAACAAAAAATAAAATAGTGTTGCTGTTATGGAAAATAATGTGGCAGTGCCTCAAAAAATGAAAAATAAAATGACCACATAATTCATTGCTACTTCTTCTGAGTTTATACTTAAAAGGACTGAATGCAGGAACTTAAATATCTGTGCACCTGTGTTCACAACAACACTTTCCATAACAGTCAGGAGGCAAGAAGTGACCCAATTATCTATGACAGATGAATGGGCAAACAAAATACCATAGATGCACAATGGTATATGATTCAGTCTCAAAAAGGAAAAAGTTTGACACATGTCAAAACATGAATGAACCTCAAGGACATTATGTGACGTAAAATAAGTCAGTCACAGAAAAAGAATTATTGTATTTCTTCCTCTTATCTGAAGCATTAGGAGTAGTTAAGTCAGAGAAAGTAGGGTCATAGTTACCAGCAAGAAGAAAAGGAGAGGGGCTGGAGCGACAGCACAGCGTGTAGGGCGTTTGCCTTGCACCGCCAGGCATGGCTCCTGAGTACAGAGCCAGGTGTGACCCAAAAAGCTTTAAAAAAAAAAAAAAAAAGAAGAAGAAAAGGAGAATTGGTGCTTAATGGGGCCCAAAGTTCAGCAGCGCAAGATAAAGAGTTCTAAATATCTGCTGCATAAAAATGTGAATATAATTAGTCACTAGTAAATTCAAAAATGGTTAAGCTGGCTGGAGAGGCAGGACAGGAGATAAGGCGCTGCTGTGCACGCAGCCAACCTGGGCTTGATCCGAGCATAGCAAATGGTTCCCAGAGCACCAGCAGCTGTGACCCCTGAGCACAGAATGAGGAGACCTCCTACCCGTGCCCCCAAAATAGTTAAGATGGTGTTATGTGCTTGAGGTCTGAAAAAAGGTCCGTGGGAATTTGCCTTATCTTTCTCATGTGATATATTTTCACACACACACACACACACACACACACTTTTAGTAAATGCACTTCAAATAAAAATCTTTGATGAAAGCAATAAGAAGTTATTTCATACTAGCTGAGTTGAATATGGTTGAACTTCATGAATAAGGATCGACCCTGATGTGGGTTATAGAGAGACTGGATCAGAGTAAGTCAGATGATTTACTGGAGCAGAATCAAACAAGAGAAAAGTTTGTACAAGTGTAAGAAGAGACAAAAATATATATAATCAGGGTTGCCAACTAAATGCAAACAGAATTTTTGGAGTAGCAAGCAATTCTGAGAACAGTGCTACCCACTGGACTTACAACCTCAGACCACAGCAACTAAACAAAGGCCAAAGTTTTTGACATTCCTTTCAACCATTTTATCAAACTGTTCACTCACTTTTAGTAGGACTATGCAAGTTCTAAGGTCTTAGTGACCCAAAAAGCCAAAAAAGAATGTTAGCAGCATAATCACTGTATGGAGTGGTTGTACCTTTTATTCACATTGTTTTAGGAGTCACAGACCTAAGTTCTTCAAAGTATACAAGTATAATCTACTCTTCAATAATCTGAATCTACTCTTCAATAATCTGAGCTATTTATTACTTCATTTTTGGAGGAGGGTTTCTCCCAACTAGACTGAAAGGACCCAAGAACTACTTCTAACCATAAGATCATGCTATTGGCTTTCTGTTAGAAAGAATATTGGCCTTAGATGCCTATTACCAAGAAGGGTCAAAACTTCTACCTTAGGAAGAGTTTTAACGTCACATAGAAAAGATAAGCTACTGGTCCCTTAGAAACATTCAATCATGTTCCTAAAAATTTTTCAACCGATCACAAGGTTTTTAAAGATCCATCTTTTTTTTCACTAGTCATGAGCCATGAGTAAAAATCATGAGAATTTTCATTTTTCACATGTGAGAAAAGCTATTAGTAATTTATTAATCAGGCCGAAGTGAAAGTACAGCAGAGGGTATTAGCCTTGCAAGCAGCTGACCTGGGTTCGATCGCCAGCATTCCATATGATCCCATGAGCACCACCAAAAGTGATCCCTGAGTGCAGAGCCAGAAATAAGCCTTGAATACTGCTGGGTGTGACTCAAAAACAAAAAATAAATTTAAAAAAATTAACTTTTGCTCAGACTGGATACCTCAATAGGAATAATGCCAAAAATTAAATAATTATAACATAAGTACCATATGACAAGCCTATTGTATAAAATTGGCACCATTCACTTGAATATATCCAGTCAAAGGCTTCATGATTTCCAACAGTTCTATTATAAAACCATCTTTTTCCCACACACTGCTAGCTACATAAAGTCTGTATTTTTAAAGGACTAAAAATAGTTACACATTCTTTGCTTTAAAAAAAAAAGAACTGGGGCCTGGAGCGATAGTACAGCAGGATAGCCATTTGCCTTGCACGTAACTAACCTGGGTTCGATCCCCAGCATCCCATATGGACTTCCAAGCACTGCCAGGAGTAAGGAGTAATTCCTGAGTGCAGAGCCAGGAGTAACCTCTGAGCATCGCTGGGTGTGACCCAAAAAGCAAAACTAAATAAATAAATAAAAGAACCTCAAATTGGAATTTAATTCTTAAGCCTGAAATGACATCTAGATCTAGATCTTGGTTTCATGTCAAGAATTATGAAATATAGCTTGGCCACAGCTGACCTGAGTTCAATCCCCAGTACCCCATTAGGTCCTTTGAGCCCACCAGGAGTGATCCATAAGTGCAGGGCCAGTAGTATGGCCTGAGCATTGCTGGGTGTGGACCTTAAAAAATATCATCATGGGGCTGAAGCAATAGCACAGTGGGTAGGGCGTTTGCCTTGCATGTGGCTGACCCGGGCTTGATTCCCAGCATCCCATATGGTTCCCTGAGCACCGCTAGGAGTAATTCCTGACTGCAAAGCCAGGAGTAACCCCTGAGCATCGCTGGGTGTGACCCAAAAAGAAAAAAAAAAAATCATCATCACCACCACCACCAACAAAAAAATTAATAAAACCTAGGCAAAGTCAACTAAATTATTTTCTTGTGTAAAATATAATGCCTACACTATCTTATTTAGATTAAAACTTCTTATATAGCTAGACATTATGAACTACTCAATTAGTGAGACTATATGCAAGTAGTTTTTCCAGCTAGCAAGTTTGATATAGTCAGATATAGCAAATCAGATATAGTCAATTGCTTTTACTTAAGACACACTTAGGAATTTCTGAGAAAACCCCCCAAATAAGAAATAACTATTTGTGGACCACTTCATCATGTTACATGGATTAAAAGCCCTCTTCTCAGCAGTATATTTCTTTGTACTGTGGGTGAGGTTTCAATTTTTTTAAAAGATTGACTAAATTTTTAAAGAATCTAACAGAGTTTATAATGAAACAATAGAAAAGCATATTCTATACAGAACCATATAGACATAGCGACATACACTTCATGTCTTCAGAAATAATTTAAAATACATTCAAGTCAAAACAATAAAAGGTTATTAATTTGAACTCCACCATATCAGTATATTAAATATATCAGGCATCATAATCAGTGGCTTTCCAAACAATGTTCAGGGAACCCTAGGGCTCACTCCCTTCTGGGTGATCCTGTGTCCCAGAGGTGAGGAAGGGGAGCAGAAAGCGTAAGGGATTGGATTTAGAACCTCATATTCAAGGCAAGTGCTCCAGTCCTTTCAGTCATCTCCCTGGCCATAATGGCAGTGGAATTTGTAAACCATGGTGCAGGTATAGGTATCACACAATAAATATGAATTTGATAAGCAATTACCTGAACCCAAACTTACTGGCCATTCATTATAAATTGAACAATGTCCCATGTGGGGACTGTCAGGGAATATCCAAATTTAAATTAGGATATTGTATCTTTCCTCCCTAATTTTGGGGCCACATCCTGTGGTATTCAGGGGCTACTCTTGGCAGTGTGAGGGGGACCATGCAGTGGTGCTGGAGTTTGAACCTGGCCTCCCGCATGCAAAGCATGTACTAAGTCCTCTGACATATCTATTGGGCCTGAATAACTTTTTCTTTTTTGAAGTAAATAGATTTTATTCAGAGGTTTCTGAGGGAGGGAAGAAGGGATAAGTGGAAGAGAAAATAGTAAGAATAACGCGCTCAAGGGAGAACGCGGGCTTCTCCAAGGGTGGAGGAAGCCACTACACATAACCGAGCTTTAGACACAAAAGTATGAAAGTACACATCTTAAGAGGGGAGATGCGGGCGACACATGTGCTCGGCCACGCGGGCACAAGCAGCACAGGGGCTCAGGCAGCATATGCGCGTGAATTACTTTCTTTAAGAATAAATAAATAGAGTACTTGCTTTGCACGCAGCTGGCTGGGTTCAATCCCCGGTATCCCATATGATCCCCTAAGCCTACCAGGAGTGATTCCTGAGTACAGAGACAGAAGCAATCCCTAAGTGTCAGCAGATGTGGCCCCAAACAAACAACAGAACCTCTCCCCCCAAAAAAATATATATGGAGAACTAGTACAGTGGGTGTCCTGTCCCGAGGAACACCCAGGGAACGAGGGGAGGTAACAGTAGATATCCAGAAGGCTGATCTATTGTTGGCTAACCATCCTGCTCTTGTAAAAATGTCCCAGTCCTCCAGTTCTTGTAAAATGGCTTTCTCAACCTGATTATGCGAATGTTTGACTGCAAGCTATATGCTTGAAGGCCCGCTCAGTACAAGTGGGCAGGGTGTTTGCCTTGCATGTCCTAACCTAGCTTCAATCCTCAGCACCACATATGATATCCCAAATCCCAACAGGAGTGATATCTGAACCAAGAGCCAGGAATGAGCACTGTGTAACACTGAGTGTGGCCCCCAAAGAAAAACAAACAAGGAACATTTTAAAACTATGAAGTAGTCTATTTTGTAAATTGTAATATACTATCCTTTTAAAAAAGGCTTCTTTGGGGCTGGAGTGATAGCACAGTGAGTAGGACGTTTGCCTTGCACGTGGCCAACTCGGGTTCGATTCCCAGCATCCCATATGGTCCCCTGAGCACCACCAGGGGTGGTTCCTGAGTGCAGAGCCAGGAGTAACCCCTGTGCACTGCCGGGTGTGACCCAAAAAGAAAAAAAAAATAGTCTTTGATTATTATTATGGAAATAAAATTCTGATTTAGAAAGATACAAGCAAAACTAGCTCTATCACCATTACTGCCATTATTATAGGGTGGTTGTGCCTGTAGAGCAAGCACAACCACCCCGACACTATATTATCTTTATAGCCTGCCTCTTGCAAACTAAACAAAGAAATGTGCTTCTATACAAGCAGCAAGACAGCCACACTTGGGGTGGAAGAACTTTTACTTTATTTTTTTGCTTCTTGGATCACACCTGGCGATGCACAGGGCTTACTCCTGGCTCTACACTCAGAAATTACTCCCGGCAGTTCTCAAGAGGACCATATGGGATGCTGGGAATCAAACCCGGGTTGGCCTTGTGCAAAGCAAACACCCTACCTGCTGTACTATCACTCCAGCCCCTTACTTTACTTTTAAAGCAATTTTTACTTAAAAACCAAACAAAGAAAATAAATAAAATTAAAAGTTTTCAAGTTTAAGTCTCAGTTATACAATGCTCGAACACCCATCCCTTCACCAGTGCACACACCACCAAGAATCACAGTATAGCTCCACCCCGTCCCCCCACACCCCTAGCCCCCCCCCACCTGTGCAACTGATAAATTTCACTTTACTTTCACTTTGATTACATCAATATTTCAACAAAACTCACTATTATTGTTTGGAGAGTCTCTCTCCCTAAAGTCGGACCTGCTGAAAAAGAAGTATTTGATAATTTGTTTTCCATTGCTGAGAATGAAGAGGTATGAGGTCAAGAGACCGCACTTAGTGGCCTCAAGGTTTTGGGTTTCTGTATTTTAGTAACTAAGTCCAGAGAAATATCTGCCAGAAATTGCATCACTGCCAGCTTGTACTTAAAAAACAAAAAACAAAAAAAAACTCACACACAAAAGCAACCCCCTTTTGGCATCAAATAGTTCAACACATTATAACATTTGTTTGCATGCCTTTCACTCTCCTAGTCATTTGTAAAATGCTATCATTTTTTTAAAAAAAATGCTATTTTTTAACTGCACATTTTTAGTAAAAAGTTAGAAAACTTGTTGCTTAATATGCAAGTCTCAAACTGGAGGAGGTAGGGAGAACAGGAAGCTCAACAAACAAAACAAAATAAAGTTGCTTTGCTATGTTGGGGCTGCCAAGTTTTTAGTTATTCTACTTGAAAGTAAATGTGACTTGTCTATAGAGAGTGCTGCTTCAGCAGTTCCAAACGAATCTCCAGCCTGTGTTCCATATTTTCTCTTTTGTAAGTTTAATGTATTCAGCAACACTCAACTGACAATTTAAATAACTACATTTTTAAACAAACGAAGCATTGATGTTAATGTATGAAAATGGTCCAATCTTGGGAGTCCTGGTTCCCACCATTGTTTATTCTGACAACAGGATATAATTGCTTACTTACTTGGCAGCAAATTTAACCATCTGCTTGCTTGCATGGTCTCCCACCGCCACAAGAGCCTGAACATTAAACTGCTGTTGACGTAGGACCAAGAAACACTGCTTCCCTGAATGAGATGGAAAGAACACAGTGCATTAAAGATATGGTACTTTAGGTTTTATGAAGAAGGAAAATGTTTCTCTATTTTCAAAATAAATCAAAATTTGTCATATTCAGTAGACATACATAATATATCAAACTTTCATAGCCAAAATACTCAGACTCAACTGAATATTTTTATTTTTTATTATTTTGATTTCCTGGGGTTGGGGGGGAAGCCCACATCCGCAGTGCTCAGGGCTTACTCCTGGCTCTGTGTTCAGGGATTGCCCCTCGTGGTCTTGGGGGACCATATGTGGTGCCAAGGATCAAACCCTGGTCGTCTGTGAGAAAGGCAAGTGCTTTATTCGCTACATTCTCTTTCTGGCCCTCAACTAAACAAACTTTACAGAAACTCAAGTTCCTAGTATGAGTATCAAAAAAAGTTTTTATTATGCAGTATGAGAACACAGACAAATTGCAATTTTTTTTTTTGGTGAAGTTTTGGGCCACACCCAGCAGTGTTCAGGGTTTTACTCCAGATTCTGCACTCAGGAATTTACTGCTGACTCAGGGGACCATATGTGGTACTTGGAATAGAAACCAGGCTGGCTGCATGAGGTAAGTACCATCTCTCTTGTCCCAGCAAACTGCAACTTCTAATAAGATATAAATCGTGAAAATTATTTTGCCCCTGAATTGAATTCTTAAACAAATTTCAACTCTAGCCTGACTCCCCAAGCACTGCCTGATGTGAGCACTCAACTGCCAAGCCCACAAAATGAGACCGCAGCATGGTTGAGTGCGGCCCCTATGAAAACACCAAATTTTTAAGATTTTTTTTTACTTTTTGGGTCCACACCCAGCAATGCTCAGAGGCCACTCCTGGTTTTGCACTCAGGAATCACACTTGGAAGTATTTGGGAGACCATATAGGATACCAGGGATCAAATTCAGGTCTGCTGCATGCAAGGCAAATGCACTACCTGCTGTACTATCACTCCAGCCCCCAAAAAAGGCAAATTTGAAAAAAAAAAGGAAAAACAAGCACCTGAGAAAAAATATTTGTCAAATGACTTAAGAACGTATTTCAGTAACTATCCTCAATACATAACTATCTTAAACATGTATGTGTAAAGAAGAATGAGGTCTGAAACGGTAAGAGAGTAATGGGTTGGAACAAATAATTTGAGGGAACACTCAAGCATGCAGAATTAAGGCAGTAAAAGCAAACAATGATACATTATTTTTTGTCAAATTAATAAAGATTTAGATAAAAGAATACATACTAACCAATGCTTGAGGAGATTGTGAGGTGGGGATGGCGGCGCCAGGGCTGGGATCCACCCAGCAGCATGTAAGGGCTACTCCTGAGTCTACACTCAAAGGTTACTCCTGGTTGTTGGGGGACCAAATGTGCTGCTGGGGATGGAATCAGACCTGCTTGTGCGAAGGAAAAGTGCCTTAACCATTGTACTAGCTTTCTCGCCTCTACTTGGGAAATTTAAGTGAAAACAATTCCATCACAACTTACTGACGGCAAGAAAAAATTGTTCTCAAGTCCTTACTCATAACCACTGGTTAATATCACTCATGCATTTTCAACATGGATAAGAGATATAGAAGGAGAGAGTAAAGGGATGAATGTGAAGAAGTCTTTGGTTGGGGCTTAATGCTGCCAAGTATTCTATCTCCTAATTTACTAAATAACTTATTTTTTTCTCTCTTTCTCTTCAGATTTCCATCCTTTCCCACCAGCTCCACTACTAAGTAATCATGGCCAAGTAAATGTGAGGCAAGGGCTGCCCTGGTGAGGCGCCTTTCTTGAACCCCTCTCCAATGCAGGGTGAAGCCCAGCCTCTCTGCTCTAGGCTCGCCTGAGGGAAGGTGGAATAGGCTGAATCCACCGCCCAGGAAATCGAGCCATATTTTTGTTATGGTTTGAGCCACATCCAGCAGTGCTTGGGTTCTACTCCTTGTGTGCTTAGGGGATCATTCAGTACCAGGGACCCAACCTGGGATTCTGGTGTGCAAAGCATCAAGCATCTGCTCCAGCCCACTGAGCTAAATCTCTGGTCCTTATTTCCTAAGTAAATGCATAGTTTAGATAAACTATAAACAAAATGCTTCTTTTCCACAGAAAAACAGCGACCAGTCTAATAGACAATACAAATGAATGGGGGTCAGGGAGACAGCTATTGCAATAGCTGGAGCGTGTGATTGGCATGCAGGAAGGAGACCCTGGTTCAGTCCCGAAAACATGGTGGTCCCTCCAGCATGAAGGAAAAGCCCTCTGAGCAATAACAGACGTGGACCCCCATCCCACAGACCCCCCACCCCGCCCTGCCAGCCCCCCCCAAAAAAACCCCTACCAACTGTAATGAGAGCGCAAATGATGGATTATAATACATGGTGATTATCCATTGGTACAACAAATTGCTCAGCCTTTAAGAAAAGCTATCATTAACTTAAAATCAGTTTAAAAAACAAAACAAAATACCACCAGTACTCTCCAAGTTTATCAGTATTTATCTAATTTGGGATATGATATTGAAAGAATAGATAAACTCTTAATAGTAGTAATCCTGAAAGTAAGTAAGTGTATGTATTGCTGTTTTTTTTTTTTTGGAGTTACACCCAGCAAGGCTCAGAGGTTACTTCTGAATCTGCACTCAGAAATTACACCTGGCAAGCTTGGGGGACCATAAGGGATGCTGCAGACTGAACCCAGGTTAGTCACGTGCAAGGCTAGCACCTTATTCCCCATACTCTCTAGACCCTATAATGCTGGAATTTTTAAATACAATTTCAAGAAGGAGGCAGACTTGTGCCTCAAGTGGTAAAACACGTGTGAGGACCTAGGCTAGATCCCCAAGTACTGCAGGATATCCCAAGCAACAATGGTGTACCTCCCATAAAAATTTTTATTCCAAGCACCCACTGAGTCTATACTCAGTGGGTGCTAGGGGCCCCTGAGCACTGGGTGTAGACTCAGTGGGTGCTAGGGGCCCCTGAGCACTGTCAGGTGACTGTGGAGGTCCCCAGCACTGTGGGGGCCAGCAGCAGCACAGCCCCAGGCCCTTGAATGGAACTGTCTGCTCCAACGGCCAAGTATATTCGAGAGCCCTACCAAAGAGAAAACCTTTTGTTTTTAGCCCTACATCAAAATTTTGCGATTATATTTCTCCTAATTCACTATGAGATACAGTTACAAAGTTGTTCATGATGGGCTTTCAGTCATATGATGTTCTAATACCCATCCCCTCACTGTGTATACATTTCCTGCCACCAATGTTCCCAGTGTCCCTCACCTTGATACCTCTCCCCACAGCCTGCCTCTATGGCAGAGAAAAACTTTTTTAATGTGATTTAGAAATAATCATGTAAGTATTTAAAACAAACACAGGAGGTTGGCGAGACAGTTCACCAGGTGGAGCACTTGCCTTGTAGGCGGCTGACCTGGGTTTGATCCCTGGCATCCTATGGTGCTTCCTGGAGTTCATAAGGAGTGATTCCCGAGTACAGAGCCAAGAGTAACACCTGAGTACCACAGGGTGTAGCCCCAAAACCAAAAAAATAAATAAAATAAAAAAATAAAAATAAGCATAAGAAGCAATTAATTACCATGTTAAATACTATGAGAAATTTGGGCAAGTGGTTTATCATTCTGAACCTCAATTTGTTAAGGATGTTCATATGTGGAAAAGTTATGTAAACTGTAAATGAACACAAATGCTATCAAAATTTTTAGACAATTCTGAATAGTCAGCTAGGACAATTATCTAGGGGAATAGAGAAAAATTTTTCAAAGAAGTGGGAAGATAATTTTCTAAGGGAATAAAAGACAATTTTCCAAGAAAATGGGGACAGTTTTCCAAGGGAATGGAAGACAACTCTCCAAAGAAATGGAGGTTTGTCTGAATAAATGTTCTTTTCAGTTGTTATGGCGAAGTTCTTAATTCAATTCTGTACATTACTTTCAACAGTAGCACTGTAGCACTGTCGTCCCACTGTTTATCAATTTGCTCGAACGGGCATCAGTAATGTCTCCAACAGTAATGAACAAATTCTGTACTTGTACTATGTAATATGGGATCCACTTAAGCTATCAAATTTAAATCCAATAAAACAAATACCAAGTAACTATATAGTTTTAGGCCACTCAATCTTTTTTTTTTTTTTTTTACTTTTTGGGTCACACCTGGTGATGCACAGGGGTTACTCCTGGCTCTGCACTCAGGAATTACCCCTGGTCGTGCTCAGGGGACCATATGGGATGCTGGGATTTGAACCCGGGTCGGCCGCGTGCAAGGCAAATGCCCTACCCGCTGTGCTATCTCTCCAGCCCCCAGGCCACTCAATCTTATCCTTCTGTCATCTCTATCAGAATACTGCAAACAAATGAGAACCTTCTTAAACATTCTTCACTTCTTAAACTTCTGAGCAATGCTAGAAAAGTACTTTTTCCCCCCACATGTGCGTGAGGGTCACCCTGGTGATGCTCAGCCCAGAGGCACTCTGGTGCCACCTGCACGTGGTGGTGCTGGATTGGGGAGGGAGTGGCATATCTTCCTTGCTCTCATCCGAGTCTTCAAGATCAAACTATCCGTAAGGATTTCTTTTAAGACCCAAATTAACTATGGATGAACAATTTACAATGACTAAATAAAACAAACAGGAGTTTCTGTTTTGCTTTTTGGGTTGTTTTACCTTTAAAGATTTACTATGGTGAACGAGAAATTTGTAAGAAAAAAACCTGTCATCACAAAAAGGGGTCTGGGGCCAGAGCAGTGGGTAGGGCATTTGCCTTGTACGTGGCTGACCTGGGTTTCATCCCCAGCATTGTGTATGCCCCCTAAGCACTACCAGGAGTAATTCCTAGTGCAGAGCCAGGAATGACCCCTGAGCATTGCCAGTGTGACGCAAAACGCCAAATATACACAACAAAAAGGGTTTTACTCATTAAATCAATCTTACCTTTAGCTCTGCTTGTATGAACTCTTGCACGTATCCAAACAACTTCATCAGCTTTTCCTACTGTCAAGTCTTTAATTCGAACCAAAACTCTATCTGCAGCAAATAAACGAAACTACTTAGGTGTGAGAGCTAGTATAAATATTTGCTATTTTCTTAAATAAATCTTATGCTCTGGAAAGTATTATGCTAAGTGAAATGAGTCAGAAAGAGAGAGACAGACATAGAAAGATTGCACTCATCTGTGGAATATAGAATAATAGACTATAAGACTAACACTCAAGAATAGTAGAAATAAGTACCAGGAGGCTGTCTCCGTGGCTTGGAGGCTGGTCTCTCATTCTGGGCAACTCAGAGAAGGGAACACCAAGTAAAATGTGGTTGGAGGTCATGTGGGGGAAAGATGATGTGGGCCGAATATAGACTAGAGACTGAACACAATGGCCACTCAACACCTTTATTGCAAACCACAACACCTAATCAGAGAGAGAGAACAAAAGGGAATACCCTGCCATAGTGGCAGTGTGGGGTGGGGGGAGACAGGGACGGGGGGGGGGGGGGGGAGGGATGTTGGGTTTACTGGTGGTGGAGAATGGGCACTGGTGAAGGGATGGGTTATCAAACTTTGTTAGGGAGAAACATGAGCACAAAAATGTATAAATCTGCAACTGTAAAAAATAATAATAAAATAAAAATAAATAAATAAATCTTATGCTCTAACAATACCTTTTCCATACCCCTCCACTAGCATTTTACCTCAAATGTGGGGAATTTTTACACACACACACACACACACACAATTTATCAAATTCTCTGCCATCATCACTGCCACCCTCCTAAACTATTAAAGGAACTATTATTATTATTATTATTATTATTATTATTATTATTATTATTATTATTTTGCTATTAAATAAAATTTAATCTGTAGTTAAAAACCTCCCAGCGCAGTACAAAAATAAAACTGCATGCTTAGATAGTTTTCTGGAAAACTCTACAGAATATTTAAAAAGCAATACAAAGTTCACAAGATATCTTGAAAACATTAAAGAGGAAATAATACCAATTTATTCTATAAGGTCAGCAGTGCTCATATAACAAAGTCAGTAAAGCTATTTTAAGGAAAGAAACTCACAGATAAGAACACTTCATGAAGAAATACTCTAAATGAATCTATATCAATTATACATAAAATTATAAATATAAGTAATTTTTATACCCCACTAATACAGGTTGGTTTACATTCAAATATTAATGTAATTCAATTCATCATTTAAAAAATACAAAGACTTAGGGTGATGATAAAGTAAGATAGCTTTGGATACTGAGACTATAAATGTCAACTTACAAACATTTACCTATAATAATTTTTTTAAAGAAGATGACAAAAAGAAAGGTTGAATATCATGATAATCATGATAAGAGTCCTTTCATTCGAAAGAACGTATTCATACCATTATTCATTGCAGCATTCAGTATAATACCTCAAAGTTGGGACCAAACCTAGATGTAGGAACTATTATTTTTGCCTTAACTAAAGGAATGGCCTTTAAACTACCAACTCTCTGGTCCCTTACTTTAGAGTGCAAAGAAAGTTTCAAAACACACATCTGAACACTTCAAAAGGTCAAGTACAACCTTTCTGACTCATTTCACTTAACATGATACTTTCCATGTTGATCCACTTACATGCAAATTTCAAGACTTCATCTATCTGTGGAATATACAATAACAGCATGGGAGACTAACTAACACCCAAGAGTAGTAGAAATAAGGACCAGGAGGTCTGACCCACAGCTTGGAAACTGGCTTCACATGCTGGGGGAAAAGGCAGCTCAGAGAGAGAAGGGAACACCAAGTAGAGGATGTTGGGAGGACCCATTCGGGTTGGAAGATATGAACTAAAAGTAAACTATAGACCGAACATAAAGGCCACTCAATACCTCTATTGCAAACTACAACACCCCAAAGCAAAGAGAACAAAACAGAATGCCCTGCCGCAGAGGCAGGATGGGGTGGCGGGGGATGAGGTGGGGGTGGTGAGAGGGATACTGGGATCATTGGTGGAGGTGAATGGGCACTGGTGGAGGGATGGGTAAACGATCACCGTATGAGGGAAATGCAAACACAAAAGTTCATAAGTTTGTAACTGTACATCACAGTGATTCTCTAATAAAAAAATTAAAAAAAAAAAGACCAAGTACAACCTGCCTTTACCTGCTTTTGCCTAAACTACACTGCTTGACTGCCACAGTACATAAGTCTATTTATGTTTTCTTTTTTTAAGTAAAACAGACTTGGAGGTTTTTGAAGGTGAGGAGGGAGGGAAAGAGAGAAAGAATAATGCACTCAAGGGAGAACAAGAGCTTCTCCAAGGGTGGAGAGAGCAGTATGTAAGGTTGTTAGTCATAAGGGATGGTACTCCTCCAGGCCTGAACAGTAATAGTTTTGCATTCTCTTGGTTACAAAACTAATCCAGAAGAATGGATGTTACTTCGAAGTAATAAAAAAAATTCTCTGGAACTTAATACCTGGATTAAAAACAGATCCTGGGTGTGATGGGACTGGTTATGAAACATTTTATGACTAAACCCAACCATGAAACACTTTTTAACTGTGTATCTTATAGTGATTCCATTAAAAAAACAAATTAACAACAAAAAAAAGTCCCAGATACTGGGAGATAATTTTTTTTTTTTTGCTTTTTGGGTCACACCCGGCGATGCACAGGGGTCACTCCTGGCTCATGCACTCAGGAATCACCCCTGGCGGTGCTCAGGGGGCCATATGGGATGCTGGGATTAGAACCCGGGTCGGCCGCGTGCAAGGCAAACACCCTACCCACTGTGCTATCGCTCCAGCCCCACTGGGAGATAAATTTTACTTCCTAAAGTCACTGAGCTGAAATGGTGGAAGCCAGGTTTACATGTCATGTTCATTCCCCAGCCCCCAGCCCCTCTTTACATGGATTTGTAGGGTAAAAGCATAAAGCCACTCACTAAGGAAACTAGAACCAGGATACAGAAAGCCCTGAGAACATTGCTGGAGTCTTTAGATACATGTGTTAAAGCACATAATGCTTCGCTTCCTACAGTTATAGGAACCAATAAATTCCTCTTTGACTACTAGTGAGCACTGACTACTAGAAACAACTACAGTTTCTAGTAACAAAGTACTGTATTCATAGAGCGCCCTAAACAGGAAAACTGAGACTGAACTATTATGTGAAAACAGTAATAAAAACAAGATACATCATTTTTAAAGTATACAATATTTAGAATTCGAGAAAAATGTATTTAAAAACATTAGACATGACATAGTTATCAATAGCTGGAATACTTGAAATAGATAATGTCCTTTGTCTCATGCAGCATTAGGAATAACTAGGTAGTGGGTCTAGGATAGTACATGGGTTAGAGATAGTACAAGGATTAAGGCACTTGCCTTGAATCCCTAGTTTGAGTCTCCAGCACCAAATATAATCCCTTGAGCATGGCTAGAAGTTACTCCTGAGCAAAGAGGCAGAAAAAGTCCCCAATTACAGCAGGTTGCGGCCCCCAAACTAAGTAATTAGGTAGACGTTCTCTTCTTTGATTTTGGGTCATATCCGGTAGTGTTCAGGGCTGAATCTGGCTAATTGCTGAGTAATGAGTAATCACTCCTGGCGGGGTTCAGAGGACCAAATGGGATGCCAGGAATTGAACCCAGGTTGGCTAAGTGCAAGACAAGTAACCTACTGGGCATACTATTGCTCTGGCCCTTAAGATAGGTGTTCTCTATCTAAAACATATTTACAAATACTTGAGGAACATGTCGTAACCCACTGGTATGAATGGATAAAGCAGTCTCAAGGGTTTGATTTGAAAACCATTGCCTACCCCAAAATTTTAAGTCTGACATTAGGATGAAGAAATTTGGAGAAATGAAGCACCTAGAAAAGGAAATTGCTAGGTAAAGTATAATTTTTGCAGGAATAAAACCAAAGGCAGCACTTTACTGTTACTATAATCAGATTAGACACAGGTTATTCTTCTGGTGGGGACAACTTATAAATGGATATGAACTTGTAGCTAAGTATGAGCAGTATTTAAGGCAACTCAGTAATGTAAGAGACTGAAATTCCAGAGAGGTTATTTGTGTTAGAGTTCAAGGAAGTCTAGTTTAGAAAGATACTTAGCTGAAAATAAAAAAGTCTCAAATGACTTCTCTATCTAATCCTGGCAGTAGACATTACTCTACTGCTTAAAGCACAAAGCACATTTCACACGAAATTATTTTTCCCCAGTATATTTTAATTCAGAAAGGTTTATTTTTTTTAAATGTAGGAGTACTGCTATTTTTTCAAAGAAAGGTTTATTTTTAACCAAACCAGCTGGCATTTCATTTGCACTTTTCTAACAATATGGTGGGGGGGGGGGGGGGGAAAGAGGGGATTATTTTGTGAATGCAGTGAACTGAATCCAAAATAATAAAATTCACTTGGAGATATATTTCCAAAGCATAAAATTCAGGGTCTCATATATATGGAAGCAATTAATACTTCCAATAGACCAGAAGTCAATGGTCTGCATTTGTACCAAAGATTGAAAAAAAAAATTGCTGCGTATACCAAAAGAAAAAACTGCTTAACAGTTGAGGTAACTTAAATCTGTTGAAATTATAGCACTGTCGTCCCGTTGCTCAGTGATTTGCTTGAGCGGGCACCAGTAATGTCTCCATTGTGAGACTTGTTACTGTTTTTGGCATATCGAATACGCCACAGGTAGCTTGCCAGGTTCTGCTGTGCGGGTGGGATACTCTCGGTGGCTTGCCAGGCTCTCCGGGAGGGACAGAGGAATCGAACCTGGGTTGGCCGAGTGTAAGGCAAACGCCCTACCACTGCTCTATCACTCCAGTCCCTGTTGAAATTACATATAAATATTAAAAAAAAAAACAAAAATGAAGACAAAGATTACAAACAGAAAATCCACAGGTTTGAAAACTCTTAAGTTTCAAAGAGTTTGAAAACTCTTTAGTCAATTTCAAGGAATGATAGTAAGTTTGCAGGGGGCAAGGAACAACTTCAAGAAGTAAGGGAAAAGACTGTATCTCACGAAGACAATTATTATTAACCTCTTTTATTATAAACCTTCTATTCCCTAAGAGTAAAATCTAGACTAGTTAGAAATATTAATATGATTTATTATTTAAAACATATTCAATTATCTTTTCTAGATTAAGGGATTCCCAAACCGACAATGCTTCCCCAGGGTCATGAAATCTGCTTAGATTACTAATGTCATATAAGCTTCTTTTTTTGTGTTATGCCTCCCTAGTTATGCCTTTAATTGTGCCAATCTTATTTATAACCTCATAAAGTTTTTGAGATTAGAAAGAAAAGTTTATTATCACATAGCTACTAACCTGGTTTTTCCTGAGACTGTATCATTGAAGATACTCCATATCTTTCTTTAGCATAATCCTATAAAATATATTTCTGCATTACTTTTTAAATACACATAAACAGTATAGCAAACAATAAGTACAAATAACAGACTTCAAAAATGAATTTAACATTCCAAATAGTTCAGAGATTCGGTTGTCTAAAAATGTAGTTATGTCATATCATTCTTCATAAAAAAATGGAATAAGCACCCAGTTTCTGGTTCATTTATCTTGAAAATGAACATTACTGAGTAGATATACATTAGAGCATTTCAGATAAAACTTAGACACATGCAACAGATTTTAACACTTGTCCAAATTCATCCAGAAGGGGCCTGAGATGTAGTGGAGTACATGTTTTACATGAATGAGGTCCTTAATACAAATAATTTTAAAAAGCACAAAAAGTTAAAAAAAGAAAAGACAAAACTACTTCGAAGTGGTGAATATAAAGACCTCCGGGGAAAAAGAGAAAGCATCACACACATTTATTAACTCCCTTTCACAGAAAAGATGTCCAAAGGGAACCGCCCTTTTGGGTAAGCTTTCTGAGCACCAATGTCCAGTTTTGAGAAAGTGGAGATGGTGGGTGTAAGGTAAATACAATTTTCCTCTTGGAAGCATCATCAAAAACTTCATTAGCTTCCTATTTACAGAAATTAGCTTCAGTATCAGGTTGTATCAATAGTAAGAGATGAACTTTCTCATTACAGATGTAAAGTCTCAAACAGGAAACAGGAGATCTTAGGTCTAGATTGTTATTAACAAAATATTAAGTAGCTAAAATGCGCCTTTATTTTAATCTCATTTTACCTCTAGGTATCTCGGGGAGAAAGTCTACTTTGTAGCTAGACCTATGTTAACTGCAAGGGTACACTGGTCACTTATATAGCTCTATCTTCCCGTTGCTTATCGATTTGCTGGAGCAGGCACCAGTAACGTCTCCATTGTGAGACTTGTTACTGTTTTTGGCATATCGAATATGCCAGGCGTAGCTTGCCAGGCTCTGCCGTGTGGGCGGGATATTCTCCATAGCTTGCTGGGCTCTCTGAGAGGGACAGAGGAATTGAACCCCGTGTGCAAGGCAAACGCTCTACCCGCTGGGCTATTGCTCCAGCCAGGTCTGAAGGCAGTGAGTAGGCTAGTCCAAAAGTAGTGAGAGATCGCAAGGTCAACCTAAAGTCAACCTGTGGCAAACCATAAACTCAACTAAACTCCTGGTCACTTGTATAATCAATCAAATTGGCAGACCATCACAATTTTCTTAGATTTTACAAGGTAACTTAAGAGATGTATGAAACACTCCTGTCATTCTTGCTACCTGTTGGAAATTTCTCCGAGATTTGGAAGTTTCATATCTATATACTAAAGTAAACCAGACATTATAAAGTGATTACTGGAACAACTTTCAGATGGAAAAAACACCTGCAAACAAGGATAACTCCAGCACTAAGAAGCAGTCACACAATGTGGCATTACAGCCGCATCAGTAAGCGAAGAAACCCAAGGCGAGGGGAAAAAAAAAATAATAAATCTCGGTACTGTCCATATGTCAGCAACCCTTCTTCACCCACTTTCTATTCTCGAAACCACCTATTCTTGATGGAGTTTATCACAAACTCGGGATTCCTTGAGCGACAAGGAGTTGGGCATGGTAGTTAGGGCTCGGTTGTCCAACAGCACACACAACGTGGAGGCTGATTTCAAACGTGTTCTTGCAAAAATGCACCCAAGAACCACTCGAAGCGACCCATACGACTCTGGGTCCCTTCATCTCAAATGCATTCTCTGCAAACCTCCCTCCCTCCCAATCACCCGGCCCCTTATCCGGGGGAGGGAACCTGAACGTGACCAAAGGGTTCTTTAAAGCGGCCACGTGGGGAAGGATGCAACTCGCGCCCCGGGCTGTCCGGCCCCAAGGGCGGCGAGAAATGGAGCAGTGAGCACAGTGCCACGTCCTGCGGGGTCGGAGGTGGGGTGGGGGGTGCGTTACGTGAAGGTCGAGTGTGCCCCGCCGTGACTTCCGGGACAGTCGAGGCTGCACGCTCCCCGACCCCCCTCCCCAGGCGCCCACCGCTCAGGACGCGCGCTTCCCCGCGCGCTCTGCGGCGGCTTGGGCCCCGCGGCACCGGCCAGGGCCCGGGGGCAGCCGGGGCGCGCACGGCCAGCAGGCCCGCCGCGGCGGGACCTCCCCCCCCCTCCTCCCTCCGCTCGGCCGGGCTCGGCGGGGGCCGGGGGCCGCCCGCCTGACCCGGGACGGCCGAGACCCACTTCCGCCGCCTCCATGATCTCCCGCGGCTTCTCCTGACTCTTGCGGTTGGCGTTGGCGCTGGGCATCTGGACAGCTGGACGGGGGCAGTGGTCACCACCCTTCCTCGCAGGCTTCCGTAGGGCAAGGCCACAGGGACACAGGGCGCTCTACCCCCTCCGCCACAAATCCCCGCCCTCCCGGCCCTCCTCCCCCAGCGCGCGCGCCGGCGGTCCGCATGGAAGGCCGGCTCCCGAAAGATCGCGAGAGCCGGAGCTTCGCTCGCGAGACCTGTGCGTGCTGGAGTGTGCAGTCCTTTCTCGCCCCGCCCCGACGGGGTGTTGACCGGGCTAGGACCGTACCTGGAATTTATTCAAGAGTCTCGCGGGATTAGCGCGGGCGGGGCTGCGGGGGGCGAGGTATGGAGTGGGGTGGGGTGGGGGTGGGGGAAGTGAGGGCTCGGGTGCTGAGTTGAGTTTTGAAGTTCCCTAACTATTTTTTTAAAGAAAAACTTTATTTATTTATTTTGGGGTCACACCTGGCAATGCTCAGGGGTTACTCCTGGCTCTGGGCTCAGGAATTACTCTTGGCGGTGCTCCCATATGGGGGACCATATGGGATGCTGGGGATGGATCCTGGGTTGGCGGCGTGCAAGGCAAACACCCTACCCGCTGTACTATCGCTCTGGCCCTTTCTCTAACTTTTAAATACTTACCCTTATGCTACTGCGAATTGTGCTGTTGTCATTACTTTATGTCTTTCCCTGGCTTCAGCCTCAGGCACTGAAATCATCACCAAAACTCAGGCCTCGCCTTTTTATTGACTCTTTTAGACTGACTGTTACTCTCCCAGTGGCCTCTCTTTGCAAACCGCTGCTCTTACTCCTGAGTTACAGGCAGTAGGCTTGCCAAAGCAGGGTGAGATGTGAGGGATAAACACAATAGCACTCCCCACCCTCAGTACATACATCACAGTCTAAATTGCTGCTGCAGCTGTTGCTTTTGTGTGTGGACCGGGCATGGAATCCAAGACCTCACGTCCAAGGCAAGTGCTCTACACCACCACTCCTGGACTTGCATTAAGGACAGTGCATTATTCAGTGGCTGGTTGTTCAATAAATGCCTCTCCCCAGTTACACTTTTAAAGGAAACAAAAGACGTTTATATCTTTTATCAGTATTGGCAACGATTTGGTAGTTTGGTTGAATGTTGTCTCTTCGGTTGTTTCTTTGCACTCCTCATTTTAACCAGGCACAAGGTAGTACAGTTAATTCTAGTTTAAAAGTGTAACTAGGTTGAAGAAACTCTGGTACATCTATACAATGGAATACTATGCAGCTGTTAGAAAAAATGAGGTCATGACGTTTGCATATAAGTGGATCAACATGGAAAGTATCATGCTAAGTGAAATGAGTCAGAAAGAGAGAGACATAGAAAGATTGCACTCATCTGTGGAATATAGAATAATAGACTATAAGACTAACGCCCAAGAATAGTAGAAATAAGTACCAGGAGATTGTTTCCATGGCTTGGAGGCTGGTCTCTCATTCTGGGTAACTCAGGGAAGGGACCACCAAGTAAAATGTGGTTGGAGGTCATGTAGGGGAAGGGTGAGGCGGGCGGAATACAGACTAGAGACTGAACACAATGGCCACTCAACACCTCTATTGCAAACCACAACACCTAATCAGAGAGAGAGAACAAAAGGGAATTCCCTGCCATAGTGGCAGGGTGGGGTGGGGGGAGACGGGTCTGGGGAGGGGAGGAGGGATGTTGGGTTTATGGGTGGTGGAGAATGGGCACTGGTGAAGGGATGGGTTATTGAACTTTGTATGGGGGAAGCATGAGCATAAAGATGTATGGATCTGTAACTGTACCCTCACGATGACTCTCTAATTAAAAATAAACTAATAAAAAAAAAAGAAAATTATCTTTCTTAGCCCACATTGCAGATACATTCTTCCCCTCTGTTCAATAAAAGATATTTCAATAAAAAAAAATAAAAGTGTAACTAGGGGCTGGATCAATAGTACAGCGGGAAGGGCGTTTCGTTTGCCTTTCACGTGGCCAACCCTGCTTCCATCCCCAGCATCCCATATGTTCCCCCGAGGGACCGCCCGGGGTAATTCCTGAGTGCAGAGCCAGGAGTAACCCCTGTGCATGCCGGGTGTGACCCAAAAAGCAAAAAAAAAAAAAAAAAAAAAAAGTGTAACTAAACCCTATTGTAAATGAAAGGTCTGTAAAGGTTGCCGCATCAGGTCTTGGGATACTTCAGTAAAATGATTGGCAGTGTCCCTGCTCTTGTGTATCTTACCATCTAATTACAGTTTTAAACTGGAGGTGTTGGGTTCTATGTAGGTTTCTTTGGAGGTATTCACCTCAGTCTCCTCGAGGAAATGAGGACCTCAGCTAAAATCTGGAATAGGAGTGAGGGTCAGCCACAGAAAGAGGGGCTGAAAGAATAAGCAAGACAAATGGGAGCTATGGTAAAGGAAAGAAAAATCACTGCTCAGGTTGGGATATAAATAACACATCTGACATGCCTTGAGACATTCAAAAGACATCCAGCTATCAGGACCAGAACAATACTATAGCAAGTAGGGTGCTTGCCTTGCACAGGTTTGATCCAGCATCTCATATCTTTTCCCGAGCACCATCAGGAGTGAATCCTGAATGCAGAGCTAGGGATAAGCTCAGCACTGCAGGCTGTAGCTCAAAAATCCAAAAATCCAGGAAAAAAAAAAGAAAAAAAAAAGGATGTCCAAATACCATCTGGCCTTGTGAAATCAGCAGCATGGAAGAGAGGTCTAGGACATAGATAATGGCCAGTGAGAGCACTGGCAAAAAATGGAAGTTGTAGCAACGGACTAGGGAAGAGAATGTTCCAAGAAAAGTGTCAACATAAAATGCTGCCAAGGGGCTGGAGCGATAGCACAGTGGGTAGGGCGTTTGCTTTGCACATGGCTCTTCCGAGTTTGAGTCCCAGAATCTCATAATCCCATGTGGTCCCCTGAGCACTGCCAGGAGTAATTCCTGAGTGCATGAGCCAGAAGTAACCCCTGTGCATCACCGAGTGTGACCCAAAAAGAAAAAAAATGCTGCCTAGATCTAACAATGAGTAGGAAATACTCACTGGATTTTGCAAGTTATTGCTCATTGGTATTTTTTTGTGCAGTAAAGTGATGGAGTGGGAATTGTCTGAGAAGTAGTGAAGAAATGAAAATAAGCTGTGATTCATAGCAAATCTTTAGATAAGGCTTACTGGTGCCAAACACTATCATCAGTGTTTTCCATATGCTAACTCTAGTAATTCTTACACCAGTCTTAACATAGAGACAGTATTAAAATCTTACAAATAGGGAAATTGGGATATGTAGAGGTTAGGTAACTTGTGTATGGTCTCAGAGCCTCTGAAGAATGTATTTCTACTTACTGATATGGTGCCAAAATATATGTTAGCCACATTCTTCTCTACTTTCTAGGGCTTCAGTGGATTGGAGGGAAAGAGATGTAGATTGGATGGGAAGGGAAGAGAAGAGATGATATAGATGGTAGCAACTAGAGTAGGTAAAGTGAAGCTTTTTTTTAAAGCAAGATTTGAGTGCATTTAAAAACTATTGGATGGACTGATGCCAGAGACCTAGCATAAGAGGTAATGCGCTTGCCTTGCAGGTGGTCAATCATGGTCTGAATCCCCAGTTGGTTTTTTTTTTTTTGCACAGTCATTGTTTTTATTTTTATTTATTTATTATTTTTTATTTTAATTTTTTCCATCTTTTTAAAAATTTTTTTTATTGAGTCACCATGTGGAAAGTTACAAAGTTTTCAGGTTTAAGTCTCAGTTATACAATGCTCGAGCACCCATCCCTTCACCAGTGCACATATTCCACCACCAAGAATCACAATATAGCTCCACCCCGACCCCCCACATCCCTAGACACCCCTCCCGCCTGTGTAACTGATAAATTTCGCTTTACCTTCACCTTAACCTTACTTTGATTACATTCACTATCTCAACAAAACTCACTATTATTGTTTGGAGTTTCTCCCCCCTGAAGTCAGACCTGCTGAAAAGGAAGTATTTGATAATTTGTTTTCCATTGCTGAGAATGAAGAGATATGAGGTCGAGTGGCCGCACTAGTGGCCGCATGGTTTGGGATTTCTGTATTTTAGTATTTTAGTAACTAAGTCCAGAGAAATATCTGCCAGAAATTGCATCATTGCAAACTTGTACTTCCCAGCTATTTTATATTCCACATATGAGTGCAATCTTTCTATGTATGTCTCTTTCTTTCTGACTCATTTCACTCAACATGATACTTTCCATGTTGATCCACTTATATGCAAATTTCATGACTTCATGTTTTTTGACAGCTACATAGTATTCCATTGTGTAGCTGTACCAGAGTTTCTTTAACCAGTCATCTGTTTTGGGACATTCTGGTTTTTTCCAGATTGTGGCTATTGTAAACAGTGCTGCAATAAACACAGAAATGCAGATGTCATCTCTACTATACCTTTTTGCCTCTCCGGGATATATTCCCAGGAGTGGTATTGCTGGGTCAAACAGAAGCTCAATTTCTAATTTTTTGAGAATCATCCATATTGTTTTCCAAAAGGGCTGAACCAGTCGGCATTCCCACCAGCAGTGAAGGAGAGTCCCTTTCTCCCCACATCCACACCAACACCAGTTGCTTTTGTTTTTTGGGATGTGGGCCAGTCTCTGTGGTGTGAGATGGTATCTCATTGTTGTTTTGATCTGCATCTCCCTGATGATTAGTGATGAACATTTTCTCATGTGCCTCTCAGCCATTTGGATTTCTTCTTTGGGAAAGTTTCTGTTCATTTCATCACCCCATTTTTTGATCGGGTTGGCAGTTTTCTTCTTGTGGAGTTCAACCAGTGCATTGTATATCCTTGATATCAACCCTTTATCAGATGGGTACTGCGTAAATATTATTTCCCATTCTGTAGATTGTCTTTGTACTTTGGTCACTGTTTCTCTTGAGGTGGAGAAGCTTCTTAGTTTGAGATAGTCCCATTCATTTATCTCTGTTTTCACTTGCTTGGCCAGTGCTGCATGTCAGCTTTGAAGATACCAGTAGCTTCAATGTCGTGGAGGGTTTTGCTGACCTTGTCTTCAATGTACCTTAGGATGAATCCTCAGTTTGAATCCCTAGCACCACATATGGTCCCCCAAAATCTGCTCAGCAGCAGGAAGCTAAGAATATAGATGCTCAACTAACCATACAAGTGCCATACATTTCACAGGCAAATAAGAAAAACATTTTGGCTTATCTGAAATTCATACCAATATTGACCATATTAATTTGTCATTTAAATCATAAATGGAGGAAAAGACAAATTTTCCACAAGTTGAATGTGGGGTTGAATGTGGGAATACAGATTGCTCTGAAATTTGAGGAATAAATTTAGAAGAAAATAGGTAAACTTTTATTCTCTTTTAATTGATCAGTAATTCTTTATAAGCATCTGTGTTTTGTCAAACATTATACCATTGGCAATAAGAAAGATGTATTGATTTCTGTTCTCAATAATACATAGGCCAGTTAGTAAGACAGCAGGTAATTAGTGACAAAAGCCTATGAAATTGTTGTAATATTGATAAACAAATGCATTCCCAGAAAGACTCTGAACATTCTCTTTGATTCATAGTATGAATCAAAGGGTACCATGAGCAGAGGGTAGGTGAATGTCTTAGCCTATGCAACATGCCGTCCCACCATGGAATTTAGGCAATTGTTAATTTTGCTGTAATCATATCAGCTCTTGGGCTGGAGCGATAGCACAGCGGTTGGGTGTTCGCCTTTCACGCGGCCAACCCGTGTTTGATTCCTCTGCCCCTCTCGGAGAGCCTGGCAAGCTACCGAGAGTATGGAGCCCGGATGGCAGCGCCTGGCAAGCTACCCGTGTATATTGGATATGCCAAAAACCATAACAATAAGTCTCTCAATGAGAGACATTACTGGTGCCCGCTCGAACAAATCGATGAGCAACGAGATGACAGTGACAGTGATAGTGACATATCAGCTCTGTCAGAAGCTGTGAAGAAGGGAAATGTATCCTGGAAAAGCCACCGTTAACATTAACTAACAGCAACCAAGCAGATTTCTGAATTTTGAGTAGAGGAGCATACTGTTGTGGACATCTTCCATTTATCTGGTCAGGGTTGCTTGAGTATGCGTGATAACAGACTAATTCCCAAATCTGAGCAACTTATAGCAGAACCAACTTCTTGCTCCTGTTTTATCTGTTATGAATTGACAAGGTGAACTCATGTAGCTCCTTATGAACTTTTGGTACATGCTCTGTTTTGATACATGCTTTCATGATCAAAGAGGCAACAAAAGGCATTTTAGTACTTCATGTGACTCCTGGAGGCATGACCACTTTCTGCTTCCTGTTGTATTGGTAAAACCATCATCTCTGTAACCGTCATCTCTGAATTCAACAGGGTAGGTGAATTTCCTCATTCTTCAGGAAGTGTTAGTGAATCTTTGTGATCAATAAAGTATTCTCTCACACATGAGGTGACAACATGGAATGGGAGTCTGAGAAGATGCTTTCTTCTGGGATTGTTGCTTTATTTCATTTGGTATTTAGTTTTTCTTTTATGTGGGTTCTGGGGATCACCAAAAGCACCTGCCTTGCAATTGAGAAGTCATGAGTTCCCCCCCTGATGTCATCCACATGCACCAAGTACAATACTGGCAGCTCTGCAGGAAACACCATAACAATCCTGGCAAGCACTATAATGAAAACATGTCTGAACACCCAGAGTGTGACCTCCCCCCGCCCATAAGCACATATTCAGGCACTACACCCAAACTATGCTAACCTCTTTCTGACCTCAGCTGAGTGTGCAAGGTTCACAGACAGATGTGCAGCCTCTAGTGAGCACCACAACCAAGTGTGTGATTATCACAACCAAGCGTGCATGACTTCCTGACATCGAGATAACAACAGCTACAAAGGGGAGGGCAAAGGGAAAAACAAAACAAAAATGGAAAAAAAGATAAAATCATCTTTAAATATAAAAATGCTTTTACACTGTCACTGTCACTGTCATCCCGTTGCTTAGCGATTTGCTCGAGTGGGCACCAGTAATGTCTTCATTGTGAGACTTATTACTGTTTTTGGCATATCGAATGTGCGATGGGTAGCTTGCCAGGCTCTGCAGTGTGGGCAAGATACTCTCAGTACCTTGCCAGGCTCTCTGAGAGGGGCGGAGGAATAGAACCCGGGTTGCCGCATGCAAGGTGAACGCCCTACCTGCTGTGCTATCGCTCCAGCTCATCCTTTTACAAAAAGATTTTTATTTCCTTCATTAAATTTATGAATCCTTTTGTATGAATGAAAGATGAGAAATGGACACACAAATCTTGTAGCTAGTTCCTTTGCTAAGGCTGGGGTCTTATCTTTACACTGCCCAGACGATGCACTTATTTCTGTGGGCCTTTTGCCTCAATAGCTTATCGCTATTTAGAAAAGAACCCTGGGTAAGAATTTATATATTTTTGCTTCTGGTACTCTTTTCTGATAGCAATGGAAAAGAAAAATTCTCCAGATAAAAGGCCACATGCCAAGTGCCTCAGGTCTTACAAAACTGGTCTAGTGAGGATATCAGAGCTGAAGCTAAGTTGATGACTTGGTGGCATTTGTAGTAGTCCACTGTTCACCATGTGACTTGTCAAGCTTTCAGAGGAGCTAGACTGATAAAGATAGAAATATAGGGGTGGGAATGGGGGTTCTTTTATTTTTAAATTTTATTTTATTGAATCAGCATGTGGAAAATTACAATGCTTTCAGGCTTAAGTCTTAGTCATACAATGCTGAAAAAACCATCCCTTCACCAGTGCCCATATCCCACCACCGAAGACAAAAAAAAAATCACAGTACACCACCCATCCCGCCCACCCCCGCACCCCCCCGCCTTGTAACTGATAAATTTCACTTTACTTTCTATTTACTTTGGTTACATTCAATATTTCAACACAAACCTCACCATTATTATTAGGAGCACCCCACTAGAGTCAGACCTGTTGTGAAGAGAAATGAGGCCGCGTGGTTTTGTATTTCTGTACTTTAACAACTAAGTCCAGGGAGATTTCATCCGGATATTCGATCATTGCAAGCTTGTAAACCCCATCTGTGGTCATCATAATATGGCGGTCCCCACGCCCTTCATCCCCGGGAAGGGACAGGCGAGAGAGAGAAATACCTTTCCCCTCCCGGGCGGGCATGGGGTCACAGCTTAGTTCTCTGGCTGGAGACAATCTGCAAGGAGCAGTCCATGTTGTAGTTGGTTCAGCTGCGTCTGGATTCACGCTCGTGCAGCTGTAGAGGAGCCGCACACGCGTGCGGCCCCCAGGGTCACATCTCGGCAGCAGAAGGGAGTGAAGGTTCTTAACTATCAGGTCTTGAAGGATTGCACTAATCTCTGTCATCACCCCTAATGATTCTCCGTAGATGCCTGAAACCACAGATAATACAGAATCCATTATATATACTGTGTTTTCTGGTACATATATATCTGTGATAGTTTAATTTCTAAATAAGCAACAGTAGGAGACTGAAAATAATAGCATACTACAGTAAAGCAATTATTTTATAGTAACTAAAACTATATCCTATAGCAAAAGTTATATGCAGATGGTTACCCATTGTATTTTCAGACCACAGCTGACCATGAGGAACTGAAACCCTGGCAGAACAGGGTGGGCTACTGTAATTCTCTTTATGCCTGCATGTAACATAAATGTTAGCACCCCAATTTGCCAGATGAATCAGATAGGTTTCAAGGCTGAGAAACCCCGACTGAGTCTGTTTGAAATGTATGATATGAGCAAAGGAAGATATTGTTCATATAGTAGAAAGTTTAGGAAAAGGGAGAGTGCAGGATTATTTGATCTTGCCATTCAACAGCATCATCAAGTATCAGCACTGTCTGTGGTGTAGTTTTATCCTCAGGTAGTGAGATGGCTACAATTTAGGTGTCAGAGTCATTTATGACAACATAAAGAAAGAAAAGAAATTCCTCAGCCTCTTATGCTACTCTCCTAGGACAGAGAAAACTTTTCTCAGAATCCTTGCATTTGCAGACTTCATCCGTGACAGAATTGGGTAGGATTGTAATAGAATTGGATCATATGACTATGTCTGAACTAGTTATCAGGTTAAATTGAGATTGTTGCTTCCATTGGATGCATGGAACCATGGAAGATGCATACTAGAAAGAGAAATTCATAAATAAAATAAGATTCTGATAAAAAGGAGGAAAGGATAAATGGATGTTAAGTAGACAACTATAATATTGTGGTATGATATGAAGTTTGCTTGTTATTCTTCTCTGATTCCTGCTACAGAGCTTCTAAAACTCTAATAACTTCCTCAGTTATAGTGATAGGATTTTTTTATTCATAATAAGTACCATTCAGTTTATGATAATGATTTTATGCTATGAGTTTAGATTAGTGATCAGTTCGGAGCTAAAGTCGTATGAAAGTTCAATTTCTAGTTTTTTGAAGAAGTTCCATATTGTTTTCCAGAAAGGCTGGAACCAATTGGCATTCCCATCAACAGTGAATGAGAGTCCCTTTCTCTTCGCATCCATGCCCTCACTGGTTGTTTTTTTGTGATGTGTGCCAATCTCTGTGTCATGATATCTCTTCTTTTGTTTTTTATCTCCCTAGTAATTGGTGATATACAGTACTTTCTTATGGTACCTATGGCCATTTGCATTCCTTCTTTGTCCTACCTGCTATTCTTATGTTAAAGTCCCAACCTTCAGTACCTCAAAATGTGACTATATTTGGAGATAGGTTGTTTAGAGAGGTTATTATAGTCTTTTAAAAATATAGAATGTATATTTGTATTTTCCTATTCCTTTCTCTTTTGTTGTTATTATGGTGTAGGATCACACACATTTATTTGTGATTCTTACAACTTGTTGCAGTGCTTGCCCACACATTTTTGCAATGTTACAGAGAGGAGGTAGCCTGTCACATTTAGAAGTGGTGTCTGAGATCTTGTGCTGCTAGGGTCACATGCTGTATGTGGGTCAGCACTGGGGATTCTACCTGAGTTTTCACGCTGGCAAGTCCCCAACTCTACAACTGAACCATCCCTAGGAACTCTAGAGAGATGCTTAAAATGAGTTCAATAGCATGGGCCCAAATCAAATAAGAAAGTATCTTGATAAGAAGAGACTACACACACACACACACACACACACACACACACATGGTCTTGTGATAACACTGGGAGAGAAGACAGTCATCTGTAAACCAGAGTGAAGAAGGAAGGGACCCAGAAGAAATCAACCCTGACACACTGAAGCTTCCAGAACAATGGGAAAAGAGATTTCTATTGTTTAAATTACCCAGCCTCTGGTACTTTGTTATAGCAGTTCTTACATATGACTAGATCTGGAAACTTGCTAGAGATAATTTTTCAGGCACACACAAGACCCATAGAGTCAAACTCTGAGGGTGGAGCTCAGGGATCTGTATCTTAAAAGCCACTTAGAAGTTTCTGATGTACACTGAAGTTTGAGAAGGGCTGGCCTCATTTTTAGTGTGTAGGGGATCTGACAAGCTTGTTTGTGTTCTGGAATTAACTCCTGCTAGCAATGTGATTCTGGATATTTTCCCCCTTTTTAGCTGCTAGTTTTATTTTTGTCTTCTGAAAAATAGAGAAAATTTTAATTTCTAATTTTTAGGTTGCTATGGTGAAAAATGAGCCCAACCAACTACAATTTAGAATAGTACTTAGTGCATAGTTGCCCAACAATGTGGATATTTATTATTGCATATAATGTAGATGTTGACTGCATCTCATTTTACTTTGTTTTATTTTTTGGGTATTTTTGGACCACCCAGGTGCCACTCAGAGGTTATTCCTGGCTTGACACTCAGAGGACTATACGTGCTGCTAGGAATCCAACCTGGGTCACTGCTTTTAAAGCAAGAGAGTGATGCAGTGACACAAACTTCATCACTCTCTCTCTGTTTGTTTGTTTTGGAGCCATACCTGGTGATTCTCAGGGCTTACTCCCAGCTCTGCATTCAGAAGTTACTCTTGAGAAGGGGACCATATGAGATGCTGAGGATTGAATTTATTCAGTTATATGCAAGGTAAGTGCCCTACCTGCTGTAATATCTCTCTAGCCCCTGTATTCTTATAAATTATATTTTTTTAATAAAAACCTTTAGCAGTCAAGCCTATTGTAATTCTTGAGAAACAAGGACCTAGAGATGTCCTTGAGTAAAGTTGGAATCCAACCCTTATTTTGGCTGCTTTGAACCATTTTCCCCCTTACATCCTGGTATTGGATTGTGATACAGAAAATGTAGAGAGTGCCAAGTTATTTGGAGTTTATGCAAATAATACATAGCACCCATTGTTAGGTTGCTCTTCATCCTCTCTGAAGGCCCATTGTCACCAATTTTATATCCTGTTCCCATGAGAACTTTACCTGTTTCTCTGCTTTGCATTCTGTTCTTGATGGATTATTTAGTTTCTCACTTGGACAACTTGTCCTCTTTCCCTGATGGCCTATTTAAAACTGTCTTCTATTTTTTAAGAAAGTTTTCCATCAAGGCATATAGATATTCATTTCCCTTGTTTTTCATTTGCCTTCTATCTGAAGTGATTCCAATTGCTTTACAGCATGCAGCTGCCACCAGATACTAACAACGCGTTCACCCGGCAAGTTGCATTTCCCAGCCTTGTTTCTGTATATTTGATTGTCTTCAGTATTTTATGTGAGTTGTAAACACACTGGGTAGAAACAACTCAATAAGTGACAAACATTAAAATGAATAATAAAAAGTTATAGTCTCATAAAAGGAGAATGAGTGGGGTCCTTCTACCAAATAGAAGTAATCTGGGTATATCAATATGTTCTGAAAATGCCAGCTAACTACTTCTTGGGCTTAAAATATTCTTTCAATCACAAACTAGCTTTTATAATTCTCCCTTCACTGAAACACACAATTCTCTTTTTGATTACCTTCTTAATCACTCTCAAAAACATTGCTTTTTATTATTTAGGACCAAGTCTTGATGTCATTTCTTATTGCTTCTTTTTTCTCTCCATTTTGAAAATCTACCAAAATTTCTGTTATTTCCTTTTAACACTATCCATCTCTAAGTTATCTCAAAGACCAGACTTTCTACTATAGGAAACTGGGAAATTCAGGGTAAATAGTAATTCATTTTGTGAGAATATAGCTAACCTTGCTTTATATTACCATGTATGGCTGTAGTCATGGACAGAAAAATTTTTTTTCTTTCTGGGTCACACCCGGAGATGCACAGGAGTTATTCCTGGCTCTGCACTCGGGAATTACTCCTGGTGGTGCTCAGGGGACCATATGGGATGCTGGGAATCAAATCCGGGTTGGCTGTGTGCAAGGCAAACGCCCTACCCACTGTGCTATCGCTCCAGACACAATGCACAGAAATTTTATCAAGGTTTTTAAATCCCTTCCTCCCAAAAAGTTGAATTGTAAGGTACAAAGTACAAAGTCTGTTGCTTTTTTTTTTTTTGCATCTGGCTATAACCAGGGATCATGTCTGGCAGAGCTGAGGAACCGTATGGAGTGCTGGGGGATAGAACCTGGATCAGCTGCATGCAGGCAAATGCCTTACTTACTGTTTGTCACAACTTTGTCTCATTTTCAAGAGATTGTTCATGACCAAACCATATCCAGTTACTCTACATACCACTTGTAAGTGATATAATATACTGTTTTTGTCTGTCTTCTGGATTATTTCGTTTAACATGAGATCTTCTATTTCCGTCTATGTTGTAGCCAATTGCATGATTTCATCATTCCTTGCAGTTTAGTATTACATCGTGTATATATACCACATCTTCACGATCCACTGATCTCTCATTGGATATCTGTGTTAATTCCAAATCTTAACTATTATACTGAATGCAATAAATAATGGTGTGCATATGTCATTTGAAGGAATGTTTTTCTGTCGTGGGGGTAGATAACCAAAAGTGGAATTTCTGGATCATATGGTATTTCAATTTTAAGTTTACTAAGAACTTCTACCCATATTGTAAATCACATATAAAAAAGCAATACTGAGTCAAAACAATTCCATTTACTTGTTAATTTTAGCAGGCTGCTCTATGATCCAAAACTCAGATTAGTCTTCTTCACTAAGTCACTAATCCAGACATTTCAGAAAATCTTTTATGTATGAGCTATAGAGAATCATAATTTAATTTAAAAATCTTTGTTGGGGGGTCATACCCAGTGGTTTTCAGGGCTTACTCCTGGACTCCATGCTCAGGGACCACTCCTGGTGGTACTCAGTGAACCATTTAGGGTGCCTGGGATTGAATGTGAGTGGGCTGCATTCAAGGCAATCACCTTACTTGATGCACTCTCTCTGGTAGAGGACCATGCTGTTAAAATGGCTACTTAGTATCACTATTTTTTTTCAAATAAAATCATCCAAAATTATTTTAATGTGTATACAAATAACAGTACAAAGTACATGTACAGGATACATATAATCTGTTAAAGTTTTTAAAAGCATTCCTTTTTTGTCTTAAAATTCTGATACCACTATCTTCTACAACTCTAATTTTTTAAGAGTGACTTTTTTAATAACAACTAAACACTAAATTCTGACAAGTCATGTCAGTGTAATGGAGTGTGTTTGCCACGCTCTTCAAAGTAATGCTGTTCAATTCTTCTACAGAAATCAAAGAGGTTGGAATAGTGTTTCACCTTCTCAGAAAGCTCATAAATGGTCAACTGAGTGGTAAGAATGGTGTACAGGTGGCCAAACACAAATGCATCTAGTTCAGTAGGCTGTTTATTGAAGAAGTATGGTTGTGTTCCCAATCTTTGAGACAGAGCTTGAAAGCACTGATCTACATCTTCTAAGACCTGGTCCAGAGTCTTCTTACCCCATCCAATAGCTTTCATCTTACGTTTAACTTCCCATCATTTCTGATAGGCCAAAATATGATTCAGAGGCCAAGGGTAAGGAGATCCATATCTAGCAAGAGTGATCTCCCCTACTGTAGCTTCATCACACCACTGAAGATACAACTCTGCAGCCAACAGCATATTGTTGACTAATTCCATGTAGGCTTTCATTTCTGCTTTTTGGACTTCATCCAGCCCATCACTAAGAGAATGGCCCTTGGCTTTAACAAATTGGACTATTGGACCAAGTTCCGACACAACCTGATTTCCTACATGAATAAAAGGTACTTTACCTGATGGAGACATATATTCAGCATTTGCCCTACAAATCACTTTAATCGGAAGATTACACATTTGCAAAAAGGCCTGCGATCTGGGAGACAAGGCTTCCACCACCAGAGACATCGCGGCTGGGGCGGCCGAGCGTCCGCGGGACGCTCTCCCGCTGCTGCTGGGGCCTTCCTCGGCAACTCCGCGCTTCTGGGTACCGCACCGGCTCGGCCTCGGCGGACACCCGGCCTGGCAAAGCCCACCCGGGCGGCGTGGCGGCGAGGACCCCAAGGTTACCGCCAGGCCTGGCCGGGAACTTCAGTATCACTGTTTCTTATAGGAGAGTGACATGACACCATGCAGTAATAGGGGAGCACAGGCTTCCAGGGCCATCTCTCTTTGGGAGTTTCAGGAAGGAGATGTGGGATGTGGCTGCTGGTTGATAATGAGTTTTGGGGTATAGGACTGCACATAGGTGTGATTGATCATTTACAGGGGTAAAGCATTTTGTTTAGAGGCAATTTCTTGTGGGAATTAACTCAAGGAGATGCTCTGTCTCCCAGAGACATCTATAATGCTTTTCTCTTTCCCTTCTATTTCTTACTAATACTTTCAATTCCGCATTACCGGAATTGAAATATATATTTCAATATATAAAAATTATATATAATTTACATAAATTATATATAATTTCGATATATAATTACTGGAATTGATATATATATATATATATATATATATATATATCTCAAAGAGCCCGGCAAGCTACTGAGAGTATACCACCTGCACGGAAGAGCTTGGCAAGCTTCCCGTGGCGTATTTGGTATACCAAATACAGTAAAAATAACAGATCTTATTCCCCTGATTCTGAAAAGAGCCTCCAATTTTTGGGAAAAACGCGTAAGGAGAGGCTGCTAAAATCTCAGGGCTGGGACAAATGGAGATGTTACTGGTGCCCACTTGAGTAAACGGATGAACAACGGAATGAGAGTGATACAGTGATTCCTTATGTGCACTTGAAATATGACCTTGCTACTTCTTAATCACTCATCAAGAAGTAGTCTTTTTTCACTTTCTTTGAATGTGGGGATGAATCTAGAACCAACAACCTACTTTGACAATAGGGTGCAGCAGAAAATGATGCTGCTCATCCCTAAGGCAATATTTTTTCTTGCAATTAGCCGAAATGTTATTTGGAAACCCAAGAAGTCATATGAAGCCTCATGGACCAAAGATCTTGGTCAACAATCCCAACTGAACTCCCTCTTGGAATATCAGTAAGAGCCATTTGGGCATTCCAGTCAATCTGGAACCCCAGTCAACATAGTATGAACAAGAACTGCCTAAACAAGAACCCACAGAAACATGAGAAATTGCTGTTTTGAGTCAGTAAATTTTGAGATGGCTCATAACACCTAATTGGATACTAAGGCTGCACTAATTGGTTTTGAGGCCTTGTTGCCAAGTTCTCCCTGACTATTTCACTTCACCATCCTCAGGTATTTTCAAGAAAGTGTCTATTGTTCTGGATCTTGATTCCATGTTAAAGAACTTTATCTTCTGAGGACACTGGTGCTGGAAATGTACACTGGTGGAGGGTTGGATGTTGAAACATTGTATGACTGAAATCTAATCATGAACAGCTTTGTAAGGGTTTAATCTCACAGTCATTCAATAAAATAAAATCATAAAAAGTTTATCCTCTAGGAGCTGGAGCAATAGCACAGTGGGTAGGGCATTTGCCTTGCACGAGGCCAACCTGGGTGCATCCCATATGGTCCCCCGAGCACCACCAGGGGTAATTCCTGAGCGCATCAATCAGGAGTGACCCCTGTGCATCGCCAGGTGTGACCCAAAAAGCAAAAAAAAAAAAAAGTTTATCCTCTAGTGTTAGGAAAATAGCTAAATGATAATCATAGAACTAATTTACACTTTTGAATGTTTATGATATGCCTGTTTTAAAGTATGATACTTTAATCTTTAGAATGAATTTTTGAGTGAGGTACTATCATCTTCATTTTTTTTTTTTTTTTTTTTTGCTTTTTGGGTCACACCCGGCGATGCACAGGGGTTGCTCCTGGCTCTGCACTCAGGAATTACCCCTGGCGGTGCTCAGGGGACCATGTGGGATGCTGGGAATCGAACCCGGGTCAGCCGCGTGCAAGGCAAACGCCCTACCCGCTGTGCTATTGCTCCAGCCCCTATCATCTTCATTTTATAGGTAAGGAAACCAAGGAAGAGAGGGAAAAAATAAAGCTACAACTCCTACTAAGTCCAACAGTTTAGTTAAAGTAAGATCATCATGAGAATATAAGCCAGAGAGATAGTCAAGTGGGCAGGGAGCTTGCTTTGCATGCAACCGAATGGCTGAGGGTTTTCAATCCCAGGCATCCCATGTGGTCCTCTGAGCAATACCAGGAGTGATCCCTGATCAGAGTCAAGAGTAAGTCTGAGCACTGCCAGGTGTGGAAACTTCTTTGCCTTTCCTCCCCCACCACAGAGTGATAATAATAAAAGAAAGAACCGAAGCATCAGGTTCCAGAGCCTCTTGCTTAGTCACTGAGATGTGTGATTGCCTTTAAATTATGCCTCAGGCTCAGCATCTTCATTCTGAATTTGACTTACATGAGTGAGATTCTTTTCACTTGGTGAGATTTACTTTTTTTTCTTTAGTTAATAAAGTCCTTTAATGTATTTTTAAAAAATATTTAATTTTTGGGGGGGTCCTACCTGAATCCAGGTCAAGCGGCATGCAAGGCAAGTGTCTTATCTACCGTAATATTGTTCTGATCCCAAGTAAATCTCTTAAAGTTTTGAGTACTTCCTTTATAAAATTTAGATTCAATGGCTGTGGAGGCTTGGAGTGGCAAATTTCACAGAGTCCCAGATTCCATCTTTTTTTTTTTTACCCTTTAAGAACACAACTTTATTTTTAATTTTGTTGCATTTATAATTTTCTCATGTAATGAGTTTTGTTTGTTTGTTTGGGGGCCACCCCCGGTGGTGCTCAGCGTTTATTTCTTACAGGGCTTGAGGGACCATATGCGGTACCTAGGCATGCAAGGCAAGCATTCTACTGGCTGCACTCTCTCTGGCCCCTTCATGCACTTTAAATTTTACTTTCAATTTATGGCTTTTTTTCCTTTTAAAAAATCATTTTATTTTAATAAATCACTGTGAGATAGTTACATACTTACAAACTTTCATGATTACATTTCAGTTATGCAATGCTCAAGTACCCATCCCTCCATCAGTGCCCATTCTCCACCACCAATGTTCCCAGTATTCCTCCTGCCACCCCCACTCCTTCCCACCCCCGCCTCTGTGGCAGGCACATTCCCTTTTACTCTCACTCTCCTTTTGGGTGTTATAGTTTGTGATACTAGTACTAAGTGGCCATCATGTTTGGTCCATAGTCTACTTTCAGCATGCACCAGATTTCATCTTGAATACTGCATTGTCCCCAGAATATCCCCAGGAACAGTCCTTTAGCATCTAGACCTGAGTAATTCCTGAACACCATAAGCTATGGCTCCAAACCAATATAAGAAAAAATTAGGTAAAATGGATTCTGGGTTATATGCAGGCTTACACTGAGAAAAGCCTGCATTAGATAGGCTTTTCTGAACACTTATGATTATGATTATGATTATTATTGAATCACTGTGAAATGCAGTTACAAAGCTTTCACAATTAAATTTCAGTCATACAATGATTAAACACCCATCCCTCCACCACTGCACATTTTCCACCACAAATGTCCCCATTATCTCTCCTGTCACCCCTATCTCATTTACCCCCTGCTTCTGAAGCAGGACCTTCCTTCTTACTCTCTCTCTACTTTGGGTATCATTGTTTGAGATACAGATACTGAGAAGCCTTAGTTTGGGCCTTAGTCTACTTCCAGCACACATACTCCCATCCTGAGGGATCCCTATTTTGACCATTGGTCGGGGATTTGCGCAGGATTAACCCCACATTCAAAGATCCAGGAGCAGGGGCAATTTGAATAGAGTCCCAGTTTCTTGTGCCCTTGCGGCTGCCCACCACAGGGGGCAGCAGAGTACCAGACAGAGCCGAACCCGAGTTGCTGGGGAGATGCAGAGCCCTGCAAATCACCGATGTGCGCCCGGGGCTCACCTCTTCACGCATGGGTCTTTTAAGCGGTGAAAGCGTAGCACAAAGTCCCTCAGCGCCATCAGACTGAAAAGAAGGGGTGTCTTCTGGTCTCAGGGACCAGCAGCTGCCAAAGCCACGAAGGTCAGACTCAAAGTGGAAAATCTCTGCACACGCTGTGCACTTGCAGAAGACAAGCTGGGGAAACACATTTCTCCTTTTCTGCCGCCACATCCCTCCCAGGTAGCAGTCTTCCTAGACTTGTCACTGTAAGGGGCAGCGCTTTTGCTTCAAATAGCTTTCCTCCTATGATAACTATGTCAAGAACTGGGAGGGAAAACAAAGAACTAATGATGAAGCTTAATCAATGGTTGCTGCATTCTCACGCTGTCTTGGCTGTCTTGGGAGCCTGGTCTTCCTAGACCGACAGCCCTGGGGTCAGCGCCCGCTCAGGGCCTTCTCATTGCTGTGTAACTTTCAAAACATCGCTTTCCCCTCTGAGTCTCTGTCCTTTACTGCAGAACCGGTTAGTGATGTTTACCTGGCATGGATGTCATGAGGAAGAATTCAATCTGCAGGCAAAGCTCCCTTGACTAGTCAAGGTATCAGTGTAGCCGTTCTTACATCTAGGGAACTGTTGTGCATGTGAATAATGATGAATGTACCAGCCAGCCTTGGAGGATAAGATGCAAACTGGCATTTCCGGTTCCATGGAGCAGTGTTTGCACAGAATTAACCCCACATTCTATTTCAGCAAAGCACCACCTCTTACATTCTTTCCTTTTTACTTATCCCCTAAACCCTTTGGGGCTCTTTAGTATGAAACAGATTTTATGAATTTAAAAAACAAGTTTCAATGGAATGCTCTTAATCTGGAGGTTACAGATCTTCAGGAGTCTTTGACAGCCCGTTGAAATGGTCTGCAACATTTTGTATGACTATGTGGATGTACTTTTGTGTGGGAGAAAGGATCATATTTATCAGCAGACTCTCAAAGGGATCCATGCTTGGACAAAACAAACAAACAAACAAACAAAAAAACCCATCTGAACAAACTGGAATATAGAAATAGCTCTCTAAATCTCCATCTATTGAAAGTAACTTGGAAACTGTCCCTGCCTTAAGACAAAGCAGGCACAGCTTTGGGAAACACTGCGAATGGATCCCAGCTCTCTCCCAAGACTCTGTGTCTTTTCCCATGTATCCCTAGCAGAGCTTATCTGACTGGCCCAAGTAACGCTGTAAAGACAATACCAGGCAGATGAAGAGAAGGTAGCACTGTAGCACTGTCATCCCATTCTTCATTGATTTGCTCGAGCAGGCACCAGTAATGTCTCCATTGTGAGACTTGTTGTTACTGTTTTTGGCATATCGAATACACCACGGGTAGCTTGCCAGGTTCTGCCGTGTGGGCAGGATACTCTTGGTAGCTTGCTGGGCTCTCCAAGAGGGACGGAGGAATAGAACCTGGGTTGGCTGAGTGCAAGGCAAACACCCTACCTGCTGTGCTATCCCTAATTGCATCTAGTGGAGACCAACACTTAACCCTTCTCTTTCCAGGAAGGTACTCATAGAACAAACAATTAGGACTTGCTATCTGAAATGGAATTCTCAGGTAATGATGAGCTACGTTATGTTCCTAGACACATACCTGAGGCAAAACCCCAAGGACTGATGGCCATAGAGGGGATATGTGGTCTTCGTATTTCTGTAGGGATTAGTAAATGAGGATGCTATCATTCAGGATCTCAGAAGGGGCGGATGTCCAAGAGGTCCTTTTGGCTTCTGCAATGGGGCCTGACAGTCCATGCACAGGGCTCTAGAATTTATTCCACCAGCACAGAATCAACACAAAGCAGGTGTGGCCACACTGGCCTTGGGGGACTTAAGCCAGTCTCTGTATCCACAGTCCCTCTCTCCCAAATTGTAAGGATGACTCAGCTCATTGCCTCCACTTTCAATGAGAACTAGTGCTGGTGTATAAAGAAAGACTTGGGGGAAGGGATTTTTAAATAATCTGAGAATTCAATGGCTGATGATTAATTTTGCTATTTTTATGATTACATTTAAGTAACAGGTAATTCATGAATCAGAAGGAATACACTACAATGTGTGCCCTATGATTTGTGTCTATGATGGGAAACATTTTAGTAAATAAGTGGAAATAAATGCAGCATGCACCTGTTCCTAGCCTGTCCTAGAATCATATGAAAATCTGGCCCAGGAGAAATGCCTGTTGGTGTCAACATGACAATAACAAAACAAAGCTGGCAGTGAGCTCCGGAAGTCTTTGGGGGTGGAGCACCGGGTCTGCAGCCAGAGCCCAGTGAACTGTGTGTTCTAATGCCCATCAACCAGGGAATCTAAGGTTTCCAAATGATTTTCTCTCTTCACAAAACTGCTGTAAAAGAAAATACAAATCCTTCCTGAATGTTCCTCGCTTTCCTTCCTTGAGGAAGTTTTCGGTCAATGAGAAACAAAGCCTTATTCAAAGGATTAAAGCCATAGTAATTCTATTGTCTACAGCTTCAATAATGTGGCTTTCCTTCCACAGGCAAAATTTTCAATTCACAAATCAGTTAAAAAACAGGAAGTTTGGGGGGAAACACGTGCTAATGATAACAAACAAGGGATCTATCATGGTATATAGAAATTTACACAAAGAGGCATCTAATTTTATTTAAGTGTATTTTTTGTGTGTGTGTGTCGGGAACAGAGTTCAAAGGGGCTGGCATGCTTGCATGTAGGCAGAGGTCCCCAGATTTGATTTCTGGTACCGTGTGGCTGCCCAGTCACTGAAGTGTAATCTGGTGGTCTCTGGCATGAACTGGGGAGTCCCCCTCCCCCAGCACCATTTTTCTTTTATTAAAGGATCACTGAATATATTTATTTCCTAGCACTTTTGCCTATGTTCAGAGTGTGTCTGATCCCAGCAGCATCCTGCAGCATTATTGGATTGCAGACCCTTAGGCCTGACCTCATGACTGAATCTGAATCTGCTCTTAACTATATCCTCAGAATCTGCATGCACATTAAAATTTTGGAAGGACTGGTCTCTACTGTATGGCAGAACTACTTAATCTGTACTCCCCAAGGCCTGCAGGCACCTGTATTCTTTGGCCCTAGCCACTCCTTCCATTTCTTTCCATTTCCACTCTACTGCTCATTTACTAGTTCTGGCCTTCCAAGCTTTTGCTCCCCTGTTTCCTCTGCTTGGAATGTCCTTCCCTCATCTTAGCATGACTAATTCCTTTACTTCAGTCCTTTGGCATCAGAAACGTTGCTTTCTTAGAGAAAGCTTCTCTGAACACTCTCTATGAAGAACTATTCCCATCTCATCTTCCTGTAGCTTCTCTTTATTACTGTTATATATGAATATATGTGAACTGGGCATAGCACAGCGAGTAGGGCATTTGCCTTGCATGCGGCCCACCCAGGTTCGATTCCTCTGTCCCTCTCGAAGAGCCTGGCAAGCTACCGAGAATATCCTGCCCGCACGGCAGAACCTGGCATGTATTTGATATGCCAAAAACAGTAACAACAAGTTTCACAATGGAGACGTTACTGGTGCCCACTTGAGCAAATTGATGAACAATGGGATGACAGTGCTACAGTGCAGTGCTATGAATATATTTAATGGCTACCTGTGTGTATCCATAAACATTTTTATTCATATAAAATATAAAAATTTAATTTGTATCAACATATACACTCTATTTTTCATTGTTTATGGTGCTGGGTATCAAAAGAAGAGCCTCATAGAAGCAAAGCATGTGCTCTATCATTGAACTATATTTCCAGGTGTTTTAAATATATACATATGTATATGCATATGACATTAAAAAAATTGGAGTCACTCCTAGGCTATTTCCAGAGATTGGTGATACTCAGCTAGGCAATTTAGTGCTTAGGCTCAGAGGTGCTCAGGGTCACCACACGTGGCAATTTATATATTTTTTAACGCTACTTCCCTTACTGTTGCCTGGAATTATTTTATAAATGTGTATTTGGCTGTTAGTAGTGAGTTGTATTTCCTGTGTCCAAATCAATGCCTGGTAAATTAAATGTGCTCAAATCAATGCCTGGTAAATTAAATGTGCTCAGTAAACACTTTTTGGATGAATTAATGAAGTTTTGGAGATTAGGAACAGTGATAATTCTAGGATGAGACTGGGAACATGGTGAACCAACCAATAGTTTTCGGTTAACTGGTCTAAGACTAATGCTTTTGAATCTCAGATCAGCGGTTCTCAAATCTGGTTCCCAGATAAGTAGTATTTTTACTGAATCCTCTACTTCCTTTAGAAAGTTGATACAAAGACAAATTCTTAGGTCACTCCCTAGACCTACTGAATCAGACACCTTGTTTTTAATAAGACTCCAGAAAATTCTGATTACTCCTCTCAATAACAGCATATCTCCTCTATGCAGAGAACCCATAGTACTTAAAGCCCTTTCACAAAGTGTGTTCTCTGTCATTCTGAACTTGAAAAAATCTTGGAGGCCAGAAAGATAGTAGCACTGTAGCGCCATTGTTCATTGATTTGCTCGAGCGGGCACCAGTAGCATCTTCATTGTGAGACTTGTTACTGTTTTTGCTATATCAAATACGCCATGGGTAGCTTGCCAGGCTCTGTTGTGCAGGCAGGATACTCTCACTGGCTTGCTGGGCTCTCCAAGAGGGATGGAGGAATCGAACCCAGGTTGGCTTCGTGAAAGGCAAATGCCCTACCCGCTGTGCTATCCCTATGGAAAGTCAAACACTTGCCATGTACATAGCCACTTCTGCTGCCCGTGGTTCTATCTCTGAGATATTGTTTTCTGGGCAATGCTAGGAGTCACTTTTGAGCAGAGAGTCAACAATAGTCCCACATACATACAATAGACTATAGTTTAGCCACATGAAAGAAGGTAAGTCTGTCATTTTGACAACCTGGATGAAGCTTGAGGGGATTCTTTGAGTGGGATAAGAAAGACAGAGAAAGAAAAATGTTACTGCATGATTTCACGTATATGTGGAATTTTAAAATGCTGACTCAAAAACAGGAGAATGGTTTACTGAGACTAGGAAGCTGGGGAAACTGGGGAAATATTTAAGGGTAGAGGTGACAAGTACTAGAAAAATAAGTTCTGGAAGTGTAATTATAGACAACCATAATGTATTATAAACTTCAAAGATGCTGAGACTATATCTAAGTTGTTCTTATCACAAAAAAAAAAGATGATTATGTGACAGGATGGATGTCAACTAACACTATGCTGTAGTGGTAATCCTGTTGTGATACATATATGAATTAAAGCAACACACTGATCATTTTAAACTTACAAAAATATACGTCAATTATGTATTAATAAAGTAAATAAATTAATAAACACATTGCACTGTAGCACTGTCCTCCCATTGTTCATCGATTTGCTCGAGTGGGCACCAGTAACTTCTCCATTGTGAGACTTGTTACTGTTTTTGGCATATCGAATACGCCATGGGTAGCTTGCCAGGCTCTGCCATGTGGGCAGGGTACTCTTGGTAGCTTGCTGGGCTGTGCCATGTAAACACAATATAGTAAAAAAAAATTAGCTCTTAAAAATGACCTTTTTAAGTTACCTGCTATTGAATGCCCAAATCGCTCTTCTTTCCAACTAACTCCCACAAACGACAGACTCATAAGTTTTACTGCATGTGAACAGTTCTCTTCTACAGACATACAAAGCTTGGCCTGTACGAAACAGAATTCGTTACTCATTCTTCCTCCTGGATTCTATATGCTAATGACTGTATCATTCCTTGCAGCAACCCAGCCTGAAACCGAGGAAGTGTTTCCGGATTCCTAGCTCCCTTCTTCCAGATAACCAACCAGCCCAGTCATTTAACTCCTTTATTTTTATTTATTTATTTAATAAGAATTTTATTTTATTGAATCACCATGTGGAAAATTACAATGTTTTCAGGCTTAAGTCTTAGTCATACAATGCTGAAACAACCATCCCTTCACCAGTGTCCATATCGCACCACCAAAAAAAAACACAGTACACCTCCCATCCCGCCCACCCCCGCACCTCCCCACCCCACCTTGTAACTGATAAATTTCACTTTACTTTCTATTTACTTTCGTTACATTCAATATTTCAACACTAACCTCACCATTATTGTTAGGAGCACCCCACTAGAGTCAGACCTGTTGTGAAGAGAAATGAGGTCGCACAGCCACGGTAGTGGCCGCGTGGTTTTGGATTTCTGTACTTTAACAACTAAGCCCAGGGAGATTTCTTCCAGATGTTGGATCATTGCAAGCTTGTAAACCCCATCTGTGGTCGTCATAACATGGCGGTCACCACGCCCTTCATCCCCGGGAAGGGAGAGGCAAGAGAGAGAAATACCTTTCCCCTCCTGGGCGGGCAAGGGGTTGCGGCTTAGTTCTCAGGCTGGAGACATTCTGCAAGTAGCTGCCCATGTTGAAAGTGGTTTAGCTAGGTCTGGATTCATGGTTGTGCAGCTGCGGAGGGGCCGCACACGAGTGCGCCCCCAGGGATCACATCTTGGCCTATTTAACTCCTTTAAACTCTTTGATTCCTCTCCTTTTCTCACCTCCACTCTAGCTTTGCCTCAGACCTTGTTAGTGATAGAGCGAGAACTTATGGAGGGGCCCTCTCATTTCTGCTATCTGACTTCATTTCCCACTATTGCCAAAGATCTCTCCCTCCCTCCCTCCCTCCCTCCCATCCTTCCTTCCTTCTTTTCTTCCTTCCTTCCTTCCTTCCTTCCTTCCTTCCTTCCTTCCTTCCTTCCTTCCTTCCTTCCTTCCTTCCTTCCTTCCTTCCCTCCTTTTTTTTTTTTTTGCAAGGCCTATACTCTACCACTGTATTATATCATGCCCCTTCTTAGCCCTTCTTAGTGATTTTTTTTATGTGTTTGTGCGTTTGTATATGATGTTCACTGATTTTCCCCCCCTACTTCCTGTGTTTGGCAAATGCCTGTGTTTCATGATACCACTCAGTATTCTCTGGGAAGCCTTCTTTGGCTTCCCAGACTCCTATAAAATGGATAGTTCCTTTTTCTGTTCTCCCTATCACACCATGTGCTTTTACTGTGTATCCCTCTCACTAGGTTACATGGGTCCCTATACTTTCTTCATCTACATAAGGGCATGAGATTCTAAAGAAAGGGAACATGTTTGAGAAATGTCTGAGTCCTGGCCTAGATCCTGGCCCATCAGACACACTCAAGTGTTCAATAAATGCAGATAGAGTTTTTGAGCCCAGAGATGACTGATGATCTAAATATATTTGTCAACTATCACCTGTGAAGAGCCTAACAACCATTATTTGCCTACTATTTATAGGTTATTCTTTGACATTATCTGCTGCTCTAATTATATATATATGTATATGTCTGTATATGCATAGATTTATTATCTTAGATTAAAAAAATAAAATTTCTTGTTTGAGGTTTCATAGTTCATAAATGATAATGATTAGAGATGAATTTAGGCATTTTTTGGGGGGAACCATCCAGTGGTGGTTGGGGGCTGCTGCCTGCTCAGTGCTTAAGGCTTAGTACTGGGTACTCACAGGTATGCCCAGGGGACCATGTGATGTCAAGGCTCCTGCATGCAAAGCACACATCCTTTAACAATCTCCCTAGCTTCTTTCTAACTGTAAGTTCATGTTATTTCTTCCATTCATTCCACATGATCCCTGGTGTTAATCTTTCCTATGTCATAGGCTTAAGGATGATCTCTCACAGTTCTTCTTCTTCTTTTTTTTTTTTGTTGGGGGGATAGGTGTTTGGGCCATACTCAGGGGACTTAGAACTTATTCCTGCCTCTGTGATCAGGGATCACCCAGGTAGTACTCAGGGGCTCTATGTGGGAGATCGAACTGGAATTAGAAAACTCCTTAATCTCTGTATTATCTCTCTGGCCCAATAACCTCTCACTCTGTATTTGCAAAACATCAGAGAATTTCATCTTGAAAGAGTATTGGTATTATCACGTGTCTCCAAAAATGGTCTCCGAATAATTCCACTTACAGGTTTCACGGGTTTCTGCTGGTCCCGAGTGGTTTCTAAAATGTAGCAGAATTTGGTTGAGAAGTAGTCTCAGACGTGGGAATGGGACACTTGTGCTGGAAGAAGCCAGCTGCCCTCCAAGCACTCTGACTCGGTGGCAGCACCATGTTGTGAGAAGCCCAGCTGGTCACATGGAGAGGTGTCCTGTGGCCCCGTCTCTTCCAGCTCCCTCAGCTTAGGTGCCAGGCCTGCAGGGTCGGCTCTTAGTCACCGTCAGCCTGCAACCCTGCTGAACACCCTGAGTGAGACCTGCGTAGAGGAGTGGCGCATGATTCTCTCCCACAGGACCCGGCAGATGGTAATAAAGCCACTCTCACAAGCCGCTCCTGCCATGGCTTGAGGCTGCAATGGGAAACCAGGACATTAAGACTTTGTATTTATTTTTAATTCTTGTTTTTTGGTTTCTGATCACCCAGCGATGGTCAAGGATAATACACCTGCCTGGCACTCAGAGATCACTCCTAATGGGACTCTGGGACCACAGCGATACTGAAAATTAATCCCAAAACAGACATGTGCGAAGCAAATGATCTACTCATTGTACTATCTCCCTGGCCTCTTGATTTAATGTTTTAAATTAAATCACGAAAAACATCACGAAATCCTGTTAATCTTCGATTTCTCGAACGGGCTCAGTAACCTCTCCATTTGTCCTTTCCCTGAGATCTTAGAAGTCTCTCTTGACTCGGCCCTCCTAAAGATGTTACACTGGAGGTTCTTTCAGGGTCAGGGGAATGAGATCCAGCTTGTTACTGGATTTAGCATATGAGTACACCATGGCAAGCTTGCAAGGCTGTCCCATGTGGGCAGGAAACTCTCAGAAGCTTGCCAGTTTCTCCCAGAGGGAGAAGCAGGCTACAAGATATCGTGTGGCTGCAAAGCTGTAGCTAGGTTCCGGTGGTCTTCGGCCACCGGGAGCTCTGCTCGGGGTGGGGAGGGAAGCTGGAGCGCATCCCCTCCGAGGGGCCCCGGGGAAGACAGCCAGGGGTGCGGGCAAGAGATTCTCTGGTTATTTTAAGAGACTCTCTGGTTAATTTAATAGGTTATTAAATTAAATACACTGGCCCGAGTCTTCACACACTACCTGTCTGGGATTCCTTTTTTTTTTTTGCTTTTTGGGTCACACCTGGCGATGCACAGGGGTTACTCCTGGCTCTTCACTCAGGAATTACTCCTGGCGGTGCTCAGGGGACCATATGGGATGCTGGGAATCGAACCCGGGTTGGCTGCGTGCAAGGCAAACGCCCTACCCGCAGTGCTATTGCTCCAGCCCCCCTACCTGTCTGAATGCAAGGTTCTGTCCCAGTGGAAAAGCAGTAGGACCGTTCAAGAAGGGAGACATCCACGACATCGGCAACTATCGCCCAATCTGCCCGCTGTCTGTCGTCTACAAGTTGTTCACTCATATCATCCTGAATAGAATAGGCAGAACACTAGACGAAGGACAACCATGCGAGCAAGCCGGGTTTCGAAGGGGATTCAGCACAATAGACCATATCCACACAGTGACCAAACTCATTGAAGTTTCGCGAGAGTTCAAGATGCCACTCTGTCTAACATTCATCAACTTCAAGAAGGCCTTTGATTCTGTTGAGACTGAGGCAGTCATCGAAGCCCTGGCCAAACAGGGCGTTTAAACTCAGTATATCAAAATCCTCCTCGAGCTGTATTGCGGATTCACCACCAGGATCTCACCATTCTACAAGGAAGTGATCATTGATGTAAAGAGAGGGGTGCGGCAGGGTGATACCATTTCACCGAAACTCTTCAGTGCCGCCCTCGAGAACATCATGCAACAACTGGAATGGGAAGGAATGGGAGTGAAGATAGACGATTGGCAACTACACCACCTCTGCTTCGCTGATGACATCGTTCTCATAACACCAAACATTAGCCAAGCGGCACAAATGCTGGCCGACTTCGACCATGAGTGTGGAAAGGTTGGATTGCAGCTGAATCTCAACAAGACGATGTTCATGAAAAACGAACTGGTCCCTGAAGCTCCATTTGCTCTCAATGGAACGAGAGCAGCGTGGAATGCATTCAAGACGTCGAAGAGGTGGTTAAGAGAATGAAGAACCTCCAACTCCGGGCACATCTTTTCAATTCCACCATTCTTCCTGCACTAACATATGCCTCAGAGACCTGGGCCCTACGCAAACAGGATAAGAATGCTATTAGGGTATCCCAAAGAGGAATCGAAAGAGCTATGCTGGGAATATTATGTCTCACTCAAGTGAGAGAAGGAATCCGGAGTTCTGACCTCCGTCGACGGTCAAAAATCGGGGATGCTGTCTCGTTTGCCAAGGCAACAAAAATCAGATGGGCCGGTCACATAATGTGATTCAGAGACGACCGCTGGACTAGAGCTGTTACCAACTGGATTCCACAGGACGTCAGAAGACCTCGTGGCCACCCACCAACTAGATGGTCAGATTTCTTCATCAAATCTCTGAATGAATGATTTGAGGCTCTTCCTGTTCCTGGAGTGAGCAGATATCATTGGGCTGCAATAGCTTGAGACAGGGACAAATGGAGACGTTACTGGCACCTGCTCGAGCAAATCGAAGATCAATGGGACTACAAGTGATACAAGTGATATTTATAACGATAGCATTTCATTTTATTATTTTTTATTGTTGGGCTGGAGCAATAGCACAGTGGTTGGGCTTTCGCCTTTCACTCGGCCAACCCATGTTTGATTCGTCCGCCCCTCTCGGAGAGCCCGGCAAGCTACTGAGAGTATGGAGCCCGCACGGCAGAGCCTGGCAAGCTACCCGTGTATTGGATATGCCAAAAACAGTAACAATAAGTCTCTCAATGAGAGACGTTACTGGTGCCCGCTCGAACAAATCAATGAGCAACGGGATGACAGTGACAGTGACAGTATTTTTTATGGTAGGCTGGAGCAATAGCACAGTGGTTAGGGCATTTGCCTTGCACGAGGCCGTCCTGGGTTTGATTCCTCCGTCCCTCTCAGAGAGCCTGGCAAGCTACCAAGAGTCTCCTGCCCGAAAAGCAGAACCCGGCAAACTACCCATGGCGTATTCGAAATGCCAAAAACAGCAGCAACAAGTCTCACAATGGAGACGTTGCCATTGGAGACTGGTGCCCACTTGAGCAAATCGATGAGCAACAAACAGGATGCCAGTGATACAGTGATACACTGATTTTTTATAGCTGGTCAAAACTAAGAAATTTTCTTTAATTTATTTTATTTTTAAATTGAAATTTTATATTTTACAATACCATGTAATTTTTCACGTATACAGTCCTGGCACTCAACCCATCACCAGTGCATTCATGTCCTTGCCCCAAGCCCTCTCCCTCTCATCTCCTCCCCAGTTCAACATTTTAAAGTTTCTTTTGTAAAATTACTTTTCTCTGTGCAACTACAATCTGCAGTGTAAGTGGATTTTAAGCCTAGTCATTAACAAGGACTATGATTTGGGGCAGGTCTCTCTGTGATAATGGTTACTGAGCTTCACTGGCTTCCATTCTAAAATGCAGGGCTGGACAGTTAATCAAAAGCATACAATCTCATTCCAAATCATATCCTTCTCTTAAAACGATCAGAGAAAACTGAGTCTGTGTTCAGCAAATTTTTAACTCCCCCCAAAATTTTACAGGCAAGAAAATTTGCCATGAAAGCTGAATGTGGGAAAAGTGCTGACTCAGCAGCCAGCACATGGCTGTCTGTCAGTTGCAACCATCAATCTGATCCTTGGCTCCTTCTCACTGAAATGAGATTTAAAAATCTATTTATTTTGGGGGCTGGAGTGACAGCACAGCGGGTAGGGCATTTGCCTTGCAAGTGGCCAACCTGTGTTCGATTCCCAGTATCCCATATGGTCCCCCGAGGACCGCCTGGAGTAATTCCTGAGTGTATAAGCCAGGAGTAACCCCTGTGCATCGCCGGGTGTGACCCAAAAAAGCAAAAAAAAAATCTATTTCTTCATAACAAAAGTCTGAAGTTTGCTTACTCACGCCCAGCTTGAAAATCTGAGTCTGCAGGTGACTTCAGTACTTCTGACAAACTATTCAATGTTGGCCAGTAGCTGAATCAGTTTCCGGAAGGTCTCTCCAAATGTTAAGTTTAGGGCACGTGAACGGAGTGATTCCTAGAGGAAATAAACTCTGGCCTGAGAACAACAGCTGAAGTACAATCCCATAAACCAGGAGGAAAACAGCCACACAATCACAGTAACAGGTGGTCGCTTTCAAAACAAATTTCAAGGTTTCTGGCTGGTGCAGCACCTGCTGGCAGACCACAGACGGCAGTGTGACAGTGGCTCTGAGAGGCTGGGTGGAGAGAGCACCCTTTAGTCTCAGGTAGCTGAGAGACCCAGGCTTTGTCAACTTTTTCCACGCATGACTTTTCTTTCCTTTTTTAAAAAATTTAATTGAATCACCATGAGATAGTTACAAGCTTTCATGTTTGGGTTACAATCACACAATGATCAAACACCCATCCCTCCACCAGTGCACATTCCCCACCACCAATATCCCTGGTATACCCCCCCCTTTCCCACCCTCCCTCTGCCTCCACAGCAGACAATATTCCCCATACTCTCTCTCTACTTTTGGGCATTATGGCTTGCAACACAGACACTGAGAGGTCATCATGTTTGGTCCATTATCTACTTTCGGCATGACTCTCCCATCCTGACTGATTCCTCCAGCCATCATTTTCTTAGTGATCCCTTCTCTATTCCATCTGCCTTCTCCCCTCTGCTCATGAAGCAGTCTTCCAGCTATGGGGCAATCCTCCTGGCTCTTGTATTCACGTGTGACTTTTCATCCAAGAAATGCAACCTGGCCGAGCTCTGCCCGAAACCCCAGAGCCTCGTGATGTGGTTGATCTAGGATTCAGTTCTGGTAGGGGTGGGAGAGAGTAAGGCAGGGAAAGTGCATGCCCTTTTAGGTTTGATACACGGCATCAAACACAAGGTCGCCTGAGCCTTGCCAGGAGTGATCCCTGAGTGCTGAGCCAGGATTAATCTTGATGGGGGTGACCCCAAAACAAAAACAAAAGCAGAATTCATTTTTGATTGTTGTGCCTTCAGGAACCTTTTACTGTTGTCACAATATTTGTGACACCCACCTTCAGTTATAGAACTCCCTATGGACTCTCAACCCACTGGTAAAAAAACTAGGGGTCAGAGCACTGCCTCTCTGTGGGAGTAACTCTTACGTTCCCTGCCAGAAAGGAAGAAGGAATGAGAGAAGTTGGGGAACCAGAAAGAAATGTAAAGATGAAGTACTTCAAACCCCTGGATAGCTGAGCAAATAAAACCTTGACAAACTACAGAGGGACTTGTTCATGGTTACACAATTTATGGAAGCATAATAACTCCTTCCCTGTTTTATTCTGAATAGTTTCAAAGACACAGCAAAGTTGGAAGAATTTTTATAGGGATTGCCCTTATACCATTGCCTAAATTCTATCATTACCATTTTATTGTTTAACACATAGCTCTCCATTTAGTTCTCCTATCATTTAACCTTAGTTTTTGGGAGCATGTACCCTTTCCTTTCAAGAAACAGTATGTTTTGTTGCTGCTTATTTTGATGCCTCAATTTTATTCCCATTATAGACACAGAACAAATTACTACAAAAGAAATCCACTGGACCCCATACATATAAATTAGCACCAGTTTCCTAACTTGGGAATTCCTTGAGGATTCTTACTAAGAGCAAATTTTAGAGGAGGCAGAATGCTCAATGCCTTTTACTCTTTATGCTATTCCTGCTACCCAAGTCCTGTTCTTTACCCTCCCCATCCTCCAAGAATGATCTCAGATGTTTTCATAAGCACTATTATATAAATGTTACTGTTTCATGGGGCTGGAGCCATAGCACAGAGGGTAAGGTGTTTGCCTTGCATGCGGCCAACCCGGTTCAACTCCGAGCATCCCATATGGTCCCCCGAGCACTGACGCACTGACAGGAGTAATTCCTGAGTGCAGAGCCAGGAGAAACCCCTGTGCATCCTTGTTTGTGACCCAAAAAATAAAAAGAAAAATTTAGTTTCAGGAGAAAAGGTTATTAAAAAAGCCTAAGAGGTGTCTTTCTCCCACATGCAATTCTGGAACCCTGAATTTTACTGTTTCCTTCCTTCCTTCCTTCCTTCCTTCCTTCCTTCCTTCCTTCCTTCCTTCCTTCCTTCCTTCCTTCCTTCCTTCCTTCCTTCCTTCCTTCCTTCCTTTCTTCCTTTTCTTGGGGGGGGGCGGGATCTCATATCTGGTGATGCTCAGGGATTATTCCTGGCTCTGCACTCAGGCATTAGTCCTGGTGGTGCCAGGAGACCATATGGGATGTCAGAGATTGAACCAGGTCAGCCTGGTGCAAGGCAAATGCCCTCCCTACTGTACAATTCCTCTGGCCCCCACTTTCCCACTTCCTTTTGCCTTGTTACAGCGTATTGTGCATTCAGTGACCTATTATTACTGCCATTGTCATTGTTGCACCCACTGCTACTACTATGACTGTTACTATTATTAATTCCTCTTTTTTTTTTTTTTTTTTTTTTGCTTTTTGGGTCACACCTGGCAATGCACAGGGGTTACTCCTGGCTCTGCACTCAGGAATTACCCCTGGCCATGCTCAGGGGACCATATGGGATGCTGGGAATCGAAACCCGGGTCGGCCTCGTGCAAGGCAAACGCCCTACCTGCTGTGCTATTGCTCCAGCCCCCTATTAATTTCTATTTCTAAGGAACAATCTTGTATCACTAACTCCTACAGTTAGTTCCATGCATAGGCATCAACACTGAATGTTAAATAATTAAAATTTCATATCAAGAATATAATCTCTGGAAGTTCTATCTTAAGAGCACCTGGGTCAGAATCACCCAAGAGACTTGTTGTTTAATTATAGATTTCTGAACCTCCCTCCTCTTAGAAATGCTGAATCAGTGAGGTGGGGTCCTGGAAGTTACCGATTTAGCAAGCACCCACTGTGATTACAGTACAAGTGACAATGCAATGATGTACCTAAGAATTCTGCCCAGAGTTCCACACACCCTCCTTTGTCTTAAGATTTGTCCTTTTATTTATTTTTTTTTTTGGTTTTTTTTTTTTGCTTTTTGGGTCACACCCAGCGATGCACAGGGGTTACTCCTGGCTCTGCACTCAGGAATTACCCCTGGCAGTGCTCAGGGGACCATATGGGATGCTGGGAATCGAACCCGGTTCGGCTGCGTGCAAGGCAAACGCCCTACCCGCTGTGCTATTGCTCCAGCCCCAAGATTTGTCCTTTTAAACCAATATCATGCTAAGTGAAATAAGTCAGAGAGAGAGAGAGAGACAGGGTCAGACATAGAATGATTGCAACCATTTGTGGAATATAAAGTAACATAATAGGAAACTAACACCCAAGGATAGTAGAGATAAGGGCCAGGAGGATCTCTCCACAGCTTGGAAGCTGGCCTCACATGCTGGGGGAAAAGGCAGCTGGGATAGAAAAAGGACCACCAAGTAAATGATGCTTGGAGGATTCGCTCAGGATGGGAGATGTGTGCTGAAAGTAGACTATGGACCGAACATGATGGACACTTATACCTGTATTGTGAACCATAACACCCAAAAGGAGAGAGAGAGTAAGAGGGAATGTGCCTGCCACAGAGGCCGGGGGTGGGGGGTATTGGGGTTTGGGGTAAGGGTGGCGGGAGGGATATTGGGAACATTAGTGGTGGAGAACAGGCACTGGTGGAGGGATGGGTACTTGATCATTGTTATGACTGAAAAGATAATCACAAAAGTTTGTAAGTCTGAAAAAAAAACCCGAAAAAAAAAACATTAAAAAAAATACAACAAACCAGCAACCTGAAACTGTCCTTTCAATGAAACCTGGATAAAGGTATGACACACAGTGGATGTGACAGTCACATGTCACTCCTCACCACATCACGTGCACCAGTCACCACTTCTGCTGTTACCACTAACCTCCGAGTTTCCTTTTGCCACTTCCCCCTTGCCACTATCAACTGCCGTTACCCTTGTGCCCCTCACCCTCCAGGGCTGAGTCACAGTGCCTGTGAACACTAGTGGAAGCACATTTGGGAAGATAGAATGAGGGTGTTTCTATTCTACCTTCATAACCCCATATCTGGGAGCAAAGGGATTCCTGCTTCTGAGTTCAGTTCTTAAGAGGTTTGTAAACCTCTTTAGATAGTTTGGCCAATTTTAAGTTCCTGCTGCCTCTGATTTTACAATGAGTGGAAATCGAAGTTGAGTAACTTATCTCTTTCCTAAGCATGAAGGGCCACCACAAAGCACAGAACAATGAGACGAGATGATAAGAACACGATGGGTCTCCCTTGAAGCCAAATATCTCTGGAGAATGTTGATTGCTGTTATCGCTACTATCTGATCTTAGCAGTGTACTTAAAAAATATATACTGAAATTTACTTTCTTTTAGATGCCCAAAAAGTCATAAGAAAACTATGGACCAGAGAATTATTTAATGAAGTTAACCTGAGACATACTTTGAGTTGAATAAATCTGAAAACGATTTTTAAAAATTTGTTTTGTTTTGGGGTCACACCCAGTAGTGCTCAGGGGCTATTTTTTGTTCTATGCTCAGGAATGATTCCTGGCAGTACTTGGGGGACTGGCCACATGTGGTGGTGGGGACTGAACCAGAGTAGGCAGTACGCAAGGCCAGCACTTTACCCTCTGTACTATCTGACCCTGAAATAAATTTCTTTAAGACAGTCACAACATTGTCATTTTTAGTTCAACATCTGATTTCTCTATTGTGGTGGGTCCTAAATCTTACCAGATATCAGAGTCACTCCGAGTTTCAGAGGTGACTTTTTCTTGAGACCTGGGGAGGGGTTGAGAATTTGCATTTCTAGCAAGATGCTGGATGGCACTAATGTTGCTGCTCATTCAGAAATCATACTTTGAGAACCACTCGCATGAGAGAAAGTTAATTTGTAGGACTTAGCAAACCACTTTCAACCTGCCCATCTTCTAGAACCACAGTGGCACAGCAGTGTATGCCCTATCTGCTAAGAGTTAAAAACATAATGTCTAGAGAGGATGCTCAGATTCTACATTAAGCCCAATGAAACCCACAGCACTGGGACGGACATGGTCAAAAATACCCCCTTCAAAGAAATGTTTCCAGGTAAACCCCCTCAAAAGAAACTTCCCCAGGTAATTCTTATGGACTTCTCGGCAGCCAGAGCTTCAAATGACAGGCAACGAGCAAACCTCAGTCCTATTCTGTGTTAACACATGATCCTTATTTGACAAATATTTATTGACCATCCAATCTATGTCATAGAAAATGATAAAGTATTTTGGAAATGGTCCCTGACCTCTAGCAAAGATAGATCACGCACCCTAATATTTAAATAAAAACCTGGTGTGTCAAGTGCCAATTAGAAGAATAAGCCATTAGTGAAAACAGAAGGGTAAATTCCAAGGTAAACTAGGACTGTATCAGAGCCTCACATTGTTTGTGATAAGTTATGTCTGCCTTTGCCACACAGGAAACAGATCCCTATGGTGGGGGAAATTGCTCATTTATTGGTTCATTGAGTATGCTCCAACTGATGCACCATAGTGAGCACGACTGAACCATGGAAATGATGAAACATTAAATCAATAGCTAGTCATCTGGCAACTATTCCTTTGCTAAGTATGCTATTAAGTTTCCCTTTCAGAACCCTGTTCTAAACAGAGATAAATCTTTTCAGTGGATAAATAAAATAGGATTTATACTTAGAAATGATCTCAATCTGAAGTTTTAAGTAAACATTTTAAATATAAGTAAAAGGAACATGATTTATTTGTTAACAAGAGATAAATACTTTAAAATGTGAACTTAATTTAGATCACTGAAATAATGATTCAATGACATTTGACAAAGGGAAAGTTTATAGAAAGAAGAAAATATCTTTCTCTTTGATATTACTCAAATAGGAAAGACATTATTTAATTGCACTCTTTGACTTGGTCATATCTTTTTTTAAAATTTAATTTTATTTTTATAAAGTTGTTCACAATAATTTGTTACATTTAATATTCCAATACCAATCCCACCACCTTTACATCTACCCACTCCACATTTTGAAGTTTCCACCTCGACCCTAAACCCTGCCCTCAAAGCAGCACCTAAATAATGTATCTTGTATTGTCTATTATGAATAATCCATTAGAAATGAGTCTTATTTTTTTCTTTTTGAGATTTCTGTTTTTGTGTGTGAGTGTTTTACAATCCCACTAATAATGAAAGAGAATTTTATTTAGGAAATAAATACTTAAAAATGATTTTTTTTTATTTCCACTTTAAAAATGCCTGACAATGTTAGGCACTGCAGGAGATAATATGAATAGGACAAAGTAACATGCTCTCAGGGAAACTTACAATCTAGTAGAATGGAAATATATATATTTACCTGAAGCAAAAAATATGACACATGCCTTTAGAGATTAATACATTTTAATGAGATTTCAAAGATCTGGAAGGTCAAGGTTCAACGAACCTAAAATAAGGCATAGAACTGGGGTTCTATTGCAATGCATTACGGCACAGCCAATTTTCAAAGACCAGCTGTTCCTAGTCAAAGGCAGACTGAAGATGAGGGTAGATGCAATCAACGGGAAATCAGATCACCCTGTCTTATTTGCCTGGAGAGGTAGTTTTTGAGATCAGTAGTTTCACAGTCTCATTTTAGAAAGCAAAATGAAAACAAATTGGATGTAGTCTTTCAACTTCTTACTAATAATATCTGATGAAAGGGTTTTATATGTTGGTGATATGGCCACTCATATTTGACTAAAATGTTTAGTTTTATAATCACAGAAATGAACAGTAAAATCACAACAGAGTCACTGTTTAGGGGCCTATCAAATGACCAGGTTCTCAAGTGACAACCAAGTGTGGTGGAGAATGGAAAGGACAGACCTCCCTGCTCTGCCATGCTGTGCTCTTTTGTTCACCAGAGCCAGGCAACTGCCCAGATCCCACAGCTCAGTCCTTCTCCTTCTGGACTCCAAGGAAATACAATGGTGCAAGTAGTTGTGTATGAAAGTTTGCCTCAATGCTTTATTATTGGAAAGAATAAGAAATAAATGCCCAGTAATGGGGATATATATGTATAATATGTGTGTGTATATATATACCCACACACATATACACACACATACACATAGGACTGGAGTGATAGCATAGTGGAGAGGGCATTTGCCTTGCACACGGCTGACCCAGGTTCAATTCCTCTGTTTCTCTTGGAGAGCCTGGCAAGCTACCAAGAGTATCCTGCCCACACGGCAGAGCCTGGCAAGCTACTCGTGGCATATTCGATATGTAAAAATAGTAACAAGTCTCACAATGGAGACGTTACTGGCGTTCGCTCGAGCAAATCAATGAACAATAGGATGACAGTGCTACAGTGCTACATACATATATATGCACACATACACACATACGTATAAAGCTATAGGGTGATGTTATGAGTGCTCTCCCTCATCACCCAGAGAGTTTATTCTTTTCTCTGTCCTTCAAAATAGCTTCTCTATCTTCTATGTTCCTCCTCACTTTCTATCCTATGTTAGAATGATCTAAATACATACACCCTATTTTCCTAATTTGAGTGTGAACAACTTGCAGACCAACCTGGCCAGTGTTGGTCAGATATGTATCCTCCACAGTTACGAAGCACACTGGATCAGTAATCCTTGAATGAGTAAATGAGCAAGAGAAAAACTGCAGAAATGCACGTGAGTCAAATGCTCATGTTATTAACAGACATGAGGTGACTTTGACAAATGGCACCTCTCTATTGTGCAGCACTGGGGGGCTGAAATATGTCTTGTGAGCCATGATGATGAGAATACTGAAGACCAGAACTGAGGAGGAGTGGCTTGAGGAGGCTAGAATCATGAGCAACCCATAATTACCCACAGTCCTTGCTCCACTTCCCTTTATAGTAAAAGGGGTGGATTCGTAACGGGGAATATGTGTGTGGTGTATGTGTGTGTGCATGTGTGTGTGTGCATGTGTGTGTGTGTGTGTGTGTGTGTGTGTGTGTGTGTGTAACTGAACCTAGGGCTTCACACACACAAGACAAGTGATCTTTCGCTATCTTGGCCTGACATTTGTAGATTTAAGAGGGTAAAACTGATAAAGACCCTAGAAAAAGGTGCTAGGAAGTTTAGCTTGGCGACTGGAGCACATGCTTTATTTGCAGGAGCCCTACGTTAGATCCACAAGCATCCTCAAGAATGGCTCCATGGTAGTGAACTGGGAATAGTCCAAGTATTGCTGTGGGTGGCCCACATCCCACCCCAACCCCTCCCCCAACTCCAAAAGATTAAAAAACAACCTGCCAAGGAAAGTTAGCAGTTCAGTTATTTTAGCATCCTAGTAACGCCTGACATCTGTCTTAATCAGCTGGTCTTACTGGCAGGGCATTTGTCAACAAAATGAAGAGATGGGTACTATCCAGATAATTGAGGGGCAAAACAAAAACATGATGCTTTCAATGGAGGCCGGGGGAAAGAAATTTTAAAAGTTTTAATGATTCATATTGATTTAGTCATTTCCAGATCTGCAAGATAACATGAAAGCCCTTCATAGTGATGGTGAAAATGCCTTGACATAGTCAGTAAGGAAGTTAATAAGCCAAGCTGTCCGACTCCTGTTCAGAATGCTCACGCTCTGGACTTGGCTCAGTTACAGAAGTGCCTGCCTTGCCAGCCAGAGAGTGAGTGATGAGGCCACCAGTTTGATGCTTGCACCACCCCACCTGCTTGGGTGTGATCCCAGTGATTCTGTTGTTCAGGCTGCCGCACAGTGTGAGACCCTGAGACACTGCACCCAGTTATGTGCGAACTTGACAAAGCATGAAAAAAGTGTGTGGGGAGGAATTGAAAAAGAAAGGACAATCAAAACACTGAAGAAATATCTTGCTAAGGCATTTTCTTGTGCTTTTGGTTTGGTTTTGTTTGGGGGTTACTCCTGGCTCTATGTTCAGATATCACTCCTGGCTGATTCACTGGACCCTATGGGACGCAAGGAATCAAACCTGAGTCAGTTGCATGCAAGCCAGGTGCGCTACCCATTGTGCACCTCTCTGTTCGCTACTAAGGCATTTTCTATTTCCACCTGCTGTGACCAATACATATATTTCCTATACAGAGCCTTGCACCTGCTGTCTGTTGTGGGCCTTTAGGAAATGCCTTACTTCCCGAAAAATACAGCAAATGACCACACAAAACACACATTGCCAGCTGACACTAAGGCATGAACTGTGCTCTCCTTTTATGCAAGGAATTTGGAGGATTAAGTGTCTGCAAACTGTGTTTCAGTCAAGTTCAAAAAAGTTCTTATATTAAGAATAAAAGGAAAAAATATTGGTACACACATGGAGAATCCACACACTGTGGATATTTACAAATCCATGTCTAAATGCTGTATACACTTATAATTTGGGGGAGGTGACCCTTGATTTTTCTTTAACACTCCCTAGTAGGACAAAATTAAGCTTCACCAAAGTGAATGACTTTTTAATCAGTAAACAACAACAAAAATGGCTTTTTCCCAAAGAGAGGTCCTCTCTTTGTCAAGCAGCAGTGATTTATAGACCCAACATGCGAGCAAATGGGAAATACTATATTTCCAGTCTTGGGTAATGAATAACCTCTGAGGGCTTGAACTTTTCCCGTTCCCACAGTCTGCATCCACAGAGAGGTGCTCTTGCCCTGAAAGGAAGGATCTGCCCCGGTGGTGTGGAAGGAAGTGGAATAAATAGAACTGGAAGAGGCAAGGTCACCTTTAATATCATCTGAACTGCTTCTCAACAAGCTTCACAATTGCTTTGTTTCTTCCTCCCCCGCTGCTATAAACAGGCAACCGTCAAAGCAAACCCTCTGAGCTCACACAGTGCAGGGAGGAAGCCCTCCCAGCCGGGAGGAAGGGAGGCTGCAAGCTCCCTGAGGCGGGTCGGGCAGGCAAGGGTTACAATTGTGTTATGGTGTGGTAGCCAGAAGGGAAAACTGCTTGTTTTTAAAGGAAGGAGTTATATTGTCCTAAATTCCTGTGTATAAAGTATAGGACAAACAAGCGACAGTGGGAATATTTCATTGGAGTGTGAGGAATATATGGTGCATTTGTCTGTCACTTGGCTTTTCCCTCCTCTTTTGAGAAATCCCAAAATGTGCTTTAAAAAACGCTTTTCCCTAAGGGAGACCCTGTTGGGTTGGGGTTTCAAACCACAGTGCAAGCTCTTTACTGCATCCTGCTTGACAGAAAGATAGAGGGTTTTTCTTTTCCAAGCTTCTGGAGGCACAATCAGAATTGAGGAATCAGACTTCTTTCTACGTTGTTTTGGCCTCAACACTTTTTTGTGAAGGTCTCCTTCTGAAGGGAGATTAACTAGAACGTATGAAAAAGTCACTAACAAGGTCAGAGGGGAGGCAAAAAGAGAGGACTGGAATTTCAGTGTCCTGACTGCTAGCAATTCTTAGCCTAGAGAAAGAAGCTATGCAGAAAACTCTTGTGGGAACAGCACTGTCATCAAAACAAAACAATAATTCAGATGGGGCTTTAAGTCTTTGTAAGATAACCTCACATAGTTTAGAAGCAGCCAGTCAAAGGGAGCACAAACCCAAACAAAATTGATTTAGTACTTTGTAAACTGTTATTTACCCTTCTGTTGAACTCTCCACGTTCAACAACAGCATCCAGGAAAGCCTCTTCCTTCAAAATTTGAAAGTGCCATCGAGCTATGAGATGTAATTTCAAACAACAGTGATTACAAGGATGCAAGAAAGATACACAAAGAGTCTCTGAGGCTTAGGAAGAGAAGCCTAAAAGACACTGTGTCTAATCTGGATTTGGGCTATTTATTTATTTATTTTCTTTGCAATTCTAAGCTAACAAAAATTCTTGCCATTTCAGGTAATGGGTCAGAGTTGAGTTATTGTGGAGGCTGCTGGGAGCAAGAGATGTTTTGGGGTTAAATGTTTTGATCCATGATAACACAGTATCAAGAGAGTCTGATCTTTGGGAAGATGTCCAAAACTAAGTACCCAGGGAGCAGACATTGAGGCATCAGTCTAGAAATACTAACAAATGTGCTCTGTTAACATGCTCTTCTAGAGGGGAGCTGACCAGGCGAATCAGCCTCTCAGAACTCTGGCACCACAGAACTGGAGGACGTTTTCCTCCCTGGCTGTGTCAAAAGTGGGGAGAGGGGGAGCTCTTCCTTTTGTCCTTTGGCCACCCACACAGCATGGTTAATTTGCACAATTTAGCAATAAGAATTCTCACGCTATATTTAGCCCTGAAGTTGGGTGCACACACATGTGCTCACAGCTACTTGATGCCTTCCCCCTTAACTTTCTTTTAGAAACATGAATCCAGGTGGAAACTCGCAGCGCTTTTCTATCAGACTCCCTTTCATCCGAGGACAGAGAGAGAGGTTTCCACTAAATGTGAAAGTTGTGTGGTGATGATGCTGTTCTTTGTTTCCAGACAAAACAGCCACATGTTTTATGATAACAAAACTCAGTCCTATATTTAATTTCCCTACTAGGTCCATTTGCAGCAATGCTATGATACTATTTACCATTTGGGCAGAAACTTCCCCCAAGTCTGTACTCTGCGACTGCGTTACTGCTGCTCCCATTCATTAAGATTGCCCCCCCTTTGAAATAGAATTGATGAGTTTTCAGCCACCATTTGTAGCATTTGAGATCTATAGGCATCAGGGCTTGATGCATGGCCCTCATCTCCGTGGGCTCCTGAGCAATGATTCTCATCTGTCTTGGTTAGAAAGTGAATTAATCTTGACCTTGGCCCCTAGGGTGTGGTTGTCTCTCCTCTCACACATCTTCAACTCAGTTCTTCACAGAAGCACTTCTTGTTTCAGGTTTAAGTACCTTCATTTCAATCAAATTGAAAATTTTAAATTGCATTCTTTGATTTTAAACAAAATCTTTGTGTTTTTACTATATATTTTTATATATAATTTAATTATATGGATCATTAAAGCTTTGAAGGATGCACAAAGGCAAAAAGATGAACAGAAATGAAACTTATTAGGAATTACAAATCACTTAGCATTTCAACATCACTCGTCGGATGTGGGCATTTTGTTGAAAGAGATCTTGTTTTGAACGGTGACAGTGCAGAAGATCTCTGAAAGAAATGAGCTTTCAACTTGATTTCTATTCTTAGCATTCATATGAATTTATCAACGATGTTTTCCATTAATAAGGTAATAGACTTAAAAACTATTAATAGAAAACTTGCCGTACTGACTTATGCTATATCGCCTCAGTTTAACCACTCAACAGTACTTATTTCATCCCCACTTAAATTTGGATGTATATGAAATAGGTGCTTCACAATGAAAGCAAAATTGTTGCATATTCTTGTTTATGCCTTTAATGGGCTGAAGTGATAAACCACAGTGATGGTGCTATTGACTAAGAAAGTAATGAAAATCTCAGGTAATTTAGGATTATTTTTATTAGTATTAGTTAAAAGTTAAATTTAGGATAATGTTACTCAAGTATTAAAAGAGTTTGGGCGACCATAAAGATAGTATAGAGATTAAGGCACTGGTCTTGCATGCTACTGACCCCATTTCCAATCCCACCAAATATGGCCTTTGAGCACTACCTGGGGTCACTCCTGAGCACAAAACCCAGAGTAGCTCTTGACTACTGATGGGTGTGGCAAACCCTCCCCTCCCCTAAAGTAGCTGAACATGCTATGCTGTAGAAGGTTAATTATGAAATATTGTATGAGTACATGCATTTTCCTTAAGTTTACACATTGAGTTTTGTGCTTTAGGCGGTGACACATCAAAGGCAAGATTTGGGATCCAAAAATTATATTCAGAAAAGACATTTGTGGGGCTGGAGCAATAGCACAGTGGGTAGGGCGTTTGCCTTGCATGCGGCCGACCTGGGTTCGATTCCCAGCATCCCATATGGTCCTCTGAGCACCTCCAGGGGTGATTCCTGAGTGCAGAGCCAGGAGTAACCCCTGTGCATTGCCAGGTGTGACCCATAAAGCAAAAACAAACAAACAAAAAACAACAGAAAAGACATTTGTGCTTTATGTTCATTGCAGCACTTTTCACAATAGATAAAATATGGAAATAATACAAGTGGTCAAGAATGGATGACTGAATAAAATGTAGTGTATATTACAATGGAATATTGCTCCATTATAAGAAAAGTTATAAGAAAAGATGAGATCATGCAATTCATTGCTATATGTGTAGATGCTGAGTGAAGTCTGTCAGAAGGACAGGGACAAATAAAGATCTGTTTCACATTTGGGAAAATATATAATAAAGGAATAACAAGTAGCCAATAGTAACACTTTGCTGTTCTCAAAGGCACAAGGGGATGGTGTGGTGGGCGTGTGGAAAGAGACACTGTGATTGACACAATGGTGGGCAAAGGATGACGCTCTGGTAGTGGGTGTGTTATGGAACATTGGATTGTTGCCTAAATCTTTATTATTAATAGTATTGTAAATATTGTATCTAAATAAAAATTGGAAAGAAAATAGAAAGATATCCTTACTTTGTCAATGAACAAGATGTTAATTATAGATAGCTGTCCCGGCACAAATTTAAATTCAATGATACCTTCTCTTTTAGAATTAAATTTTGAACCCTTTTAGTTCTAAATACATAGCTTAAAAGTTACCAGATTACAATATTTCTTCTAAACCCCAAATTCTATTAAGCTACTTCAAGGAACTGAGAGTTGTATTTTAATACAATCCACATACCAGAGTAATTTGTGGAGTAACCTGGGAGGGAAATGTGAGTTTGGATGGTATCTCAGCTTGAAACACAAGAAGCAGAACCTAAGGTGATGCTCATAACTTATCAGGAATTAAAAGGAAGTGATCCATTATGATACAACAGTGTATGAAAGAGAGGTCCCTTTCAAGAGGCGGGAAAGAGAGAGACTTAAAGAGAAGAGATAATCAAGAGCAAAGAGTTACATGCAATGTCTCTGATGGTCTGGCAGTAACCTAAAGAAATTCTGAATCTAGATGTCATTGATAGCCTGTTTAAACACTGTTAAACAGTTTGAGCTACTGTTTGGTTCCTTCACTAAACTCAGAGTGAAGTGTAGTTTAATATGTATTTCCATTGGATTGGGATCTCTTTTGTGACCGAGGCAGGAAAGAACAGGTTAAGGGACGAGCAGGCTGAGGATGAGATGGCTCTGATCCCGGGGAGGTCTGGGTTGCCCGCTGCTTCTGTGGAGTACACCTTCCCATGGAACTCCACAGGCAACAAGCTGCTTGTTTGTTTGAAGAGTACAGGCCGGGTTTATATTTTGTGCTTCTTCTGCTTCCTTAGATACTGTGCAATCCTCTTTGCTCACTTCTCAAGGCTTAGTGGAGGGCAGATAATCAAAGAGCCTTATCAAGATTCTGTCACTGTCAACCTGTTGCTCATCAATTTGCTCTAGCAGGCACCAGTAACGTCTCCATTGTGAGACTTGTTGTTACTGTTTTTTGGCATATTGAATACGCCATGGGTAGCTTGCCAGGCTCTGCCATGGGGTTGTGATACTCTCGGTAGTTTGCCGGGCTCTCCGAGAGGGGCGGAGGAATTGAATACGGGTCGGCCGCTTGAAAGGCGAACGCCCTATAGCTGTGCTATAGCTTCAGCCCCTATTAAAATTAATTATAATTAATTTATTATTAAGATAACTATGTTACTCTACATACCAGAGCTAGACATATAAGTTCATCCTGCATGAGATGTGTGACCTTGGGCAAGTTCTTTACTTCTCCAAGCCTGTTTTCACATTTAAAATGGAGGCAATAAATAAATAAATAAATAAAATGAAGGCAATATTAATATATACTTTGAAAGCTATTTCATTCTATATATTAATGTGTGACATGCTGGAACACTGATGTAGTTATTGGGGGCCAGAGAGATAGTGCAGTAGGTAGGGTACTTGCCTTGCACAGAGCCAACTTGGGTTTCATCTCTAGGACCACATACGACCCCCTGAGATCCATTTGGCCCTGAGCACAGAGCCAGAATTAAGCCCTTATTACAGCCATACATGGGCCCAACAAAAAACTTAATAATTAATATTATTATAAATGTATCTCTCCATTAAAATATGTGGCACTAAAAGGTAGGGCAAATGTGTATATTTAATCATTAGTCTAATAGAACATTCAATGTGACTGAATGTCATAAGTTAGGGGTTGGTTTTGGAGATACAATCCACATTCTATTCACTTGGCTACTTAACAAATGCCTTTTGAACTTCTACTGGAAGTCTAGGATCTTCATAAGTGTTATGTGGACTGGAGGGAGAAGATCTCTTCCCTGAGGGAGTTCAACGGAGGAAACTATTACAAAGAATGAACAGTAGACTTATTGTCATGATTTTATAATATGTGCAAATACTGGGTCATTATGTACTCCTGAAAATGCATAATGGTTTATGATAATTATATTTCAGTAAAGAATACACTCATTATAATTGCAATTATATAATTATATGTGCAATATACAAGTCTAATAACAATTTATCCAAAGTGCTATGAAGAGAAGTATTAGAGAACTATAAAAACAAGAAACATTAGTCCCCAACTCCTGATCTGCAGTACACTCCTGATGTGCAGTACACTGGGGAAAAGAAGCTAAATTATGGAGAATGTGCATCCTTCACATATCATATTAATAAATATGGGTGACCATGGTAGAAATACCTGCAGAAATGATTTTTGTTGGTTCTTCTAAAGCACTGGCTTAATCAACACATAATGCTCTCTGATGTCCATGGCTACTGAGCTCATTTGGTTAGCTAATGAGGTCAAGGTCAGAGGCCAGCATGGGTCAGTGAGCTTTCCTCCTTTCTGCGGCCAGATTGCACTCTTAACCTCAGTCGTCTTTCATAAGTGCATGTTTGGTCACAGGAAGGCTGTGTCAAGAGAATGCAGATAGAGGTGGCCCCAAATGACTTCAAATGCAAGCTTCATTGATAGTGGGTCTCTGCTGGCATTTTCTTATACTAATGAAAGCATGCTTTACTTTATTGTGTTCTGTCATTGGGGAGGTCTCATCTGATTTTTGATTGATGTAGCCAATAATTTCTACAACTGTTTTCTCAGAAAAGAAAATGGCCATTTAAATTAAGCAAGCCATTTTTAAACATTATCTTTACTGAATGGCTGCTGAAGACTAGGGCAGCCCTTCTTTTTTGGTTCTTGTTTTTATTTTGGGGCCACACCCAGAAGTGCTCAGGGTGTGGCTTTACTCCTGGCTCTGTACTCCAGGATCACTTATGGCAGGCCCAGGAGACCATCTAGGGTTTCATGGATGAAACCAGGGTGGACAGTGTGCAAGCCAAGCACCCTTCCCATCGTGCTATTGCTTTGCAGCTCTTCTTTAACGGTGACAGGCACGAGAATCACTGGGTGTACTGCTAAAGTGCAGATTCTGGGCCATGAGAGCTGGTGGGGTTTGAGATTTTGCATTTCTACTAAACTTCTGGGTGATGCTGTTGCTGCTGATCCATGGACCACATTGTGAAGAACATGGAGCTGCATGGACAGTAATGAAAAGAAGCTAAGCCTGGATTTAGAATAATAGTAATCACAAGGAAAATTCTTTTTTCTTGCCTGAGGCGGGGGTGGTGGCTATAGTGGCAGTGCTTAGGACCACTATAGTAGTACTCATGGCAGTGCTTAGGGATCATTTGTGACAGTACTCAGGGGAACATGTAGAGCCAGGAATCACACCTTGCTCTCCTACATGCAAAGCTTGTGCTTCAACCTGTTGAGTTTTCTCTCTGATCTCACAAAGCAAGTTCTATGCAGCAGCACAGTGAGTTTAACCATTGGTACCAACTTGCTGGAACTGCTTACTTTTTAAGGATAAGCTCTTTCTAAAATATTTATAGGTAAGATCTCTTCTAAACTATTTCTTTTCACTGAAGTTTTTAGGCACCATAATTTATAATAGTGCCATAATGTTTTAGGAATAAAGTATCACTACACCATCCCACAACCAGGGTGCCAAGGTCTTTCCACCACTGATTCAAAGTCCCTTCTTTGCTTGTCCCTTAGCAGACCCAGTTCTACAGGCAGAATTTGAGGGCCAGTTATCACAGATCAGTATTTATTTTACTGCTATGTTAAAAAAAAATATTTCATACATGACTGCGAGATTCTCACTCACACTTGTCCTCTTTTTGACCTAACTCCAGTTCCGTCCAAGTGGCAGGATTTTACATTTGAGAGGGGGGATCTGGAGTCACACCAGGCGATGCTCAGGGCTTACTCCTGGCTCTGCACTCAGTGATCACTTCTGGAGATGGAAGACCATGTGGAATACCAGGATTGAACCCAAGTCAGCTGTGTGCAAGATAGGCAACCTGCCTGCTGTGCTCTCTCTCCAGGCCCCATTTTTCCTTACACGAAGCAACCTTCCACTGTGTATGTATACCACAACTTCTTCATCCCCTCACAAATTCATGTGCACTTGGGTGCTTTCTAGATCCTGTTCATTGTAATGAATGCTAAAATAAACACAGGAGTGCTAATGTCTTTTCAAACTGATGTTTTCATTTTCTTTGGGGTAGATGCCAAGGAGTAATTGGTGGTTAGATAGAAATTCCATTATTTATAAACAAAATATTTTTTTGAATTTTGAGTTACAACCAGTGAGGCTCAGGGGCTACTCTCAGCTCTGCTCAAGGGTTGCTGTTGGTGATATTGGGATCAAATCAGGTCTCTTGCATGGAGAGCAAGCACATTATTACTGTAAGCTATCTCCCTGGCCCAGAAAGCTCCATTCTTGATTCAGTTATTATTTTTTAATGGAATATTATTTTCCTGGGGAAAGCAAGGATAAGAAAGAATTTAATTCAATATACTTTCATTAGGCTCTCTCTCTCACTCTTACACTTCCTCCCCCTATATAGCTATGGAGATATACACAATACTTAAAAGGCTGGAGCTGGAGCTAATTCCATGTAATGCAACAGAAAATGCCTTTGAAAACCTTGCAAGATCTTTTGTTTTATGACAGAGATTTCGTTTCATATTTACCTTACTCTACCATATGACAAGTGTAGTAAAAATCATGTTTTGTGTTTTCTGTATTTACTTTTGCTAATAAAAGGAGACAGCTCCTTTCCCCTGCTGCCCAGAAGAGGTCTATTCCCCTGCTGACATGTCTGCATAGCTTCTGTTGATACAAAATATAATTTGAGCATGAAGCTGCCAAAGAAACTGCTTCTCTGAGGCAATTTCCATGAGCGTGAAATCATGGATATCAAAACAAATGGGAAAGTTCCTCCAAATTTATGAAAGTGCCAGATTCTTATAGGAAAAGGGGTCAAAAAATGCCATGATAATCATCTTTGTCACTTAGCCAGGTACATTTCCGTTACCTTTGGAGAAGATGGTAAAATTCTTCTTTTCTGCTCAGTGCAAATTGATTAATTTTTTCTTAAACTATTTTGATGGTAATATATTTGTAAAATTTTGTCCTTTATTGTTTATTTAATCTAATCTCAGCATTTAACAGATAACAACTCCCACATATAGAAGAACTAAAAGACTTTAAGGTGTTAAAGCCAAATTAGAGAAGAACTGAAGTCCTTTCATTGTTCCACTCTCTCTAGGTATCTCCAGGTAGTCACAAGGACAAATTTTTAAAAGCATGATTTGAAGGAATGTTTAGGACTTGCATCTCTATTTCTATGTCTATTTATCTGTCTCGGTTCCTCGATTTACTTATGTTGCTAGTCAATCACTACTGAATTAGCTTCCACTAAGTGCCAAGCACTGTTTGACATAGTGCAATGTAATTTAATATTTATTTGTTGGTTCAGATTTTCTGTCAGTAAACTACTCTGGGTAGCTGAGTTCATGTTTGTAGAGCACTTGAGAACTATTTATTATAATAAACTGCAAATTTGGAAACTTCATTACTTTCTATTTCTTTGTCTCATATCCTCCACATAAGTTGGTCGCTAAGATTCTTTCCCAAGAGCCCCTTGCATCACTTCTGTCCTTCCTTCATCTAATTTTCTTGAAGGCTCCATTACACAACTGTCACCTATACCCTTCCAGAGAACGGTCTCTTCCCAGAGGAACTCAAGGTCCCTGATGCTCTTCTTTCAAAACACACTTCTAAAATTGCTAGGGAATTGAAGCTATTTTACTAACTTCATCAAAATTTCCTGTAATTTTTGTTTTGGAGCCACATCTAGTGATGCTCAGAAGTTGCTCCTGGCTCTGCACTCAGGAATTACTCCTGATGGTGCTCAGGAAACCATATGGGATGCCGGGGATTGCACCCAGGCTGACTGCATGCAAGGCAAGTGCTCTACCCACTGCAGTATCTCTCCAGCCCTTCCTTTTTTTACAATCTTTGTCTTAAATTCTCCCATACTTCTCCTAATTATCATATTTTCTTAATTATCACATTTTCTCCCTCTTACACATGGATACTAAATCTAGGTTTGCAAAGTCTGTATGCAGGCATCTGTATGCATGATTCCAAAATCTGGTCATCTGTATGCATGATCTTTCTTGCTTGGAACTATACCTGGGATACTGCAGGCATTTAATTAGAATCTCTCTTTTCTTTTTCTGTTTATCCAAGATAGAAAAACGTCAGAAGAAGTTCCTAATGATTAATTTTCCAGATATGTAAAGAGGGGATGCTTATTGCAGCAATAAACTCATAGTGTTACTGTGAATATTTGAGACCATTTTCAAGATGAAGTTAATTTTATTGTCTTTGATAACTTGCATGCTAGCTTCATATAAAAGTATATGTCTTTAATACCTTAAGGAGAAGATAATGTTTTGTCTTACAGAATCCTTCCTGAAACTACCTAGTGTGGAGCTGTGATCTCAGTGGGTATTAGCAAATGTTCATCTGGTTCCTACCCATAAGAGCTACTCTATAGTCCATGCTTATTGATAGGACTCCTGTCTGATGGGTCAATACTTGGCCACATCAATTACCAAATATTTACCCAATCACCTCCTACACACTGATCTATGATAACTGGAGTTTAGTGTTGAGTTAACTGAAAAAAAGAGAAGATTAAGTGCCTAAAGGCACACACACTCTCTGTCTCTGTCTCTGTCTCTGTCTCTGTCTCTTCCCCCACATAATACGAGCAATTCTCATGTACAACAGAAATTTCATGCACCAAGGTTTTAACATACTGAGAAGTTTCCAGGTCGGGGTGGAGGGGGGAGGCGGCAGTGATCATTAGGGAAACAGATGTCAGAAGGCGGCAGCGGCCAGGAAGTGGATTCCCAAGCATTGAGGGGCAAGGGTCTGAGCCTCCATCTCTGGCCCGAGGATGGCGCTGTGGGCTGAGTCCACTCTTGCGTAAGAAAGGAACAGCCAGTACACCTCGACAGGTGCATGGAAAACCCACAGTCAAGGAACACTCACCTTGCAATTCTCCTTCTGCAGGAATATTTGGTATCAAATGGCTCTGGGTTATACTGTGGAAGAAAACGGAAGCATACCTTGGCATGTTTTTCTCTTGGAGCTTTCACAAACTCGTCCAACTCTTGGACTAGCTTTCCTCCCACTTCTTTAAACAATAATCCCGCTTATACAAGCAATTTTTCTAAAGCGTGAACTTAAAATTTCCCTTACCCAATTTACCACCGGACCTTCCTTGACCCCAATCCGAACAAGACGTTCAGGGAAGAGAGAGGAGGGTTGGGCATAAACTAAGCTTCAGGTTTCTGAGGACGTAGGAGGGAGGACATAGGCAGAGTTGGAATTTTTGCGCCGACTCTTAAACTTGAGGGGTCTGGCAGACCCGGAAGATGAGCGCCCTCCATGTGGCAGGTTGTTTGAGTTGCATGGCCCTGGCAACAAGCAGCCTTATAAATTTGGGTGCAGGCTGGAGCTCTGGGGCTGGTGGGAAAAGAGCTAGGGAGAAATGAGCCGATGGGGAAGAGAGCGCGTGGGGAGGAAGCCGCGGGACGGCCGCGGGGGTGAGTTCACACCCGCCAAAAGGAGCACCCGGGGCCTGGCGGCCAGCTGCAAAGAACAAAGGCGAGGGGTGGGTGGATGCGGCCGGGGGTGGGGAGGAGCTGGTCCGGCGCTGCAGCCTGCGTGGGACCGGCGCGGAGAGCTGTCCACAAAGACTCGGGCCCCAGGAACGGTCTGGCGCGCTAATTCAGCGCAGGCCCCCGTGCTCACACTGCATTCAAAGCCTTTTGTGTTCGGGGCAACAATGGACGGGGAGAAACCAGGCCACAGGCTCGCGGCACAGACGGGCTGGTGCGGAAGTGTCTGGGCGCGGGCGGCAACGTGCGCAGCCGCTCCAGCCGTTGCCCGGCAACCGGACGCCGCCCGCCGGAGCCCGCGGCTCTGGACCGCAGCCGCTGGAAGCGGGAGCCGCGCCTTTCTCAGCCCGGGCTGCGGGGAGAGGGAACAAAGAAAAGAGGGGGTGGGGGAGCCCGGGAGAGAACTGCACCCTGCCAGGGGGCCCCCCGGGGAGCCCTGAGACGAGGCGGGGGGAGGGTTCCGAGTGGGACGTCCGCCCTGGAACTGCTGGAACGGAGCTCTGATTCCAGCTCCGAGTGCACCGCGTTTGGAGCCCAGATGCTGTGTTTGGAAGGGGCTGCCCATTGTGTCCGACACGTAAGCAGCGGCACACAAACAGCCCAAACAAGCCCGCTCCAGGGACTACCGGAGATTCCTGTGTGAAGCCGGAAGATCTTCCAAAGTCCGGGCGCGCACCTGCCGGGGCCGAGCGTCAAGCTCGCCACCACGCACGCGTTTCCTGACTGCAGCGCAGTTTCCTGGAACGCAAGGCTCAGGCCGGGGGGGGGGGGGGGGGGGGGGGGGGGGAGGAAGCTCGTGCTCTACTGTCAGTCGTCTAGTTAGTAATCTTGGAACCACGTTACTTTCTCAGTTTCTGTCAAAGACCTCTAAAGTAGAGACTTGGGGCTTCGTGGGCTCAGTGGTCTCTGGTGTTTCCATCTGCCCCCATAGCTGTGGTTGTCAGACGCTGGACAGAGGAATGTGTGCGGCTCTGTTATTTATCTGTTTATCACATGACGTGATAAATAGAGATTCTCTTGCCCGCATGCAGAGAGTCTCTTGACTGCACATCTATCTGGCTGTCTTCCCGGGGCCCCTTGGAGGGGATGGGCTCCAGCTTCCCTCCCCGCCCCAGCAGAGGTCCTGGCGGCCAAAGACCACCAGAACCTAACCACAGCCACGCTGGACGCCCCTCTCCACACGTTCGGACAGGCCTCACGCTCGAAGTTACCGGCAGAGGAACCCAGGTGTGTGTAATCCCATCAACAGCCAACATCCAGAAACTTAAAATCAAGCTCCCAGAAGCGCGCGGCCGCAGGTGGCCTCGCGATATCTATAACGTACTTTTCCCTCTGGGAGAAACTCGCGACCTACTGAGAGCTTCCTCCCACATGGGACAGCCTCGCAAGCTTCCCATGATGTATTCATATGCCAAAGCCAGTAACCAGCTGGATCTCATTCCCCTGACCCTGAAAGAGCCTCCAATGTGGCATCATTGGGAAGGCCGAGAAGAAAGAGGCTTCTAAAATCTCAAGGATAGAACGAATGTAGAGGTTACTGAGACCGCTCGAGCCACTCGAGGATCAATGGGATTTCGTGATCGTGATTGTGATAAATAGACACTGTAATTTGAATTTCATGTACTTTTCATGTGTCATGAAATACTCTTTTTTTTTTTTCTGCTTTTTGGGTCACAGCCAGCGACGCTCAGGGGTTACTTCTGGCTTTGCACTCAGGAATCACTCCTGGCGGTGCTCAGGGGACCATATGGGATGATGGGAATCGGACCTGGGTGGGCCATGTGTAAGGCTAACACTCTACCCACTGTGCTACTGCTCCAGCCCCATGAAGTACTCTTTTATGCAGGGTGGGGGTGGGGATTTGGGGGCACACTCTTGGTGCGCAGGACTTACTATTCCTAGCTCTGTGCTTAGGGGTCACTCCTGGTGGTGCTGGGTGACCATTTGTGGTAGTGGGTAGAGAAATGGAGTCAGCTATGAGCAAGCACCTTAACTCCCCCGTACTATCTTTCTGAACTCGTGTCATGATTTTTTTTCTCCAACCATATAAAAGCTCCATTAGTAGGCTAGATTTAACCTTCATTTTGTCACCCTTTGGTTTACAGAAAAGTGGACCAATCTTTTTACAGCCAAGAAGATGTCTCAGAGGGCTGCCAGGAGTGTCCCTCAGCACCATATAAAGGAGTATCCCCTGAGTATTGCCAAATGTGATCACAAACCAAAGAACAACAAAAAAAATTAGGAAAAATTGATGAAGGGTATATGGGAAGGTTTTTTTTGTACTTTCATGCAACTTTTCTGCAGATTTAAGATGATTCCAAAATAAAATGTTTATTGAAAATATTTGAATAGAGATTGTTTTTGGTAACATGTTTGGAAAGGATTTTGTAGTGATGAGAGGTAAATCAGAGTTTGTAATGTACGTGTGTGTGTATGTGTATGTTAGAAACATAAAGGAATGTGATTTATTTATTAATAGATGACACAAAGAATGCCCCAAATGAGACTCCTCATTACACTATTTTATCAGTAATCAAGCCATTAAAATTAAACATCCTGAAAGCAAACAAACAAAAGCATTCTAATGATACAGAAGTCTTTGACCTTGAGAGTTGGGCAGAGAATATTTTCAGTTCATATTAAAACAGGATGAGAGACTCACAGACAAAGAATCGAACATTTTTTCTCTGATAGGAAATTTAGAAATTCTTGTCCAGCTCATTTTAATAGCACACCCACAAGTGCATATGCTCTTCTTTTCCTTCCCTAGTCTGGCCTACACATGTATCAAAGAGAACACATGAATACTCTGCTTTACAGACCAGGATCGGTGTTCCTTTCCTACTTTCTAGTTGTATCAATAGAACACTCCTTCTAGGGGCTTGGAGTGATAGTACAGCGGTTAGGGCATTTGCCTTGCCTTGCCGGGTTCAATTCCCAGCATCCCATATGGTCCCCTGAGCACCGCCAGGGGTAATTCCTGAGTGCAGAGTCACGAGTTACCCCTGTGCATGCCGGGTGTGACCCAAAAAGAAAAATAAAAAAGAACACTCCTTCTATCTGTCCAAGAGTTAGATATTACATAATAGGACCCTCTAGTCCTTCTTCTAAATTGAGCCTTTAAACATTCTATCTCAGGCTGGGTACTACCTATGAGAATGGATGATAAGAAAGTACAGGAAGGTGTTTATGTTAAACACCTCATGCCCTGGCAACTCCAACACTAGCTGGCTCTAGGATAAGGATAAGGAGGAGAGAAAAGCCCACATGTAGCTGATTGGTGTCACATCAGGCAAGATGAACACAGGAAGCCCAGTAATGGGAATTGACACTGAAGCTAAACTTGACGCTTGAAGTGTTCCTGAGTAAAATGTGAAGCAACTGGCCACCTGACTTCATGAGATGTTGATTTCCCATCATCTCTGCTTCTAAATTTTTTTCTTGGTCTCACATGATTAACTGATACACATTTAGACTGTTTTTTTTTTAAAATTGAATCACCGAGAGATGCAGTTACAAGTTTTCATGTTTGAATTACAATCATACAATGTTCAAACACCCATCCCTCCACCAGTGCACATTTCCCACTACCAATCTCCCCAGTATACCCACCCCCTTCCCCACCCTCCTGCTGCTTCCCTGGCAAACAGTTTTCCCCATACTCTCTCTCTCCTTTTGATCATTATGGTTGCAATGTTAGCGCAGGAAGAAACGTGGAGTCGAAAAAATGTACCCGGAGCCAGAGGTTCTTTGTCCTCTTAAGAACTTCTTCGATACTCTTTGAAGGTGTTCCATGCTGCTCTCGTCTTCCTGCACAGTTCTGGCGCCAAGTCATTCATCATGTTGAGTTCTCGACCCAGGTACACATAACTGCTGCATTCAGGGATATTCGTTCCGTTGAGAGCAAATGGAACGTCAGGAATTAGTTCTTTTTTCATGAACATTGTCTTCATGAGATTCAGCTGCAGTCCGACCTTTCCACGCTCACATTCGAAGTTCGCCAGCATTTGTGCTGCTTGGCTAATGTTTGATGTTATTAGAACGATGTTATCAGCAAAGTGGTGATGGTGTAGTTGCTGACCATCTATCTTCACTCCCATTCCTTCCCATTCCAGTCATTGCATGGTATTCTCAAGAGTGGCAGTGAAGAGCTTCAGTGAAATAATATCACCCTGCTGAACCCCTCTCTTTAATTGATGATCACTTCGTTGTAGAATGCTGAGATCATGGTGGTGAATCCGTAAAACAGCTCACAAAGGATCCTGATGTACTGAGTTTGAACACTCTGTTTGGCTAGGGCTTTGATGACTGCTTCAGTCTCAACAGAATCAAAGGAACTAACATACGCCTCAGAGACCTGGGCCCCACAAAGACAGGATGAGAATGATATTCAGGTCTCCCAAAGAGGAATTAAAAGAGCTATGCTTAGAGTATCACGTTTCACTCAAATGAGAGAAGGAATCTAGAGTTCCAATCTCTGTTGATAATCTTGGATCAAAGAAGCGCTCCTCATTTGCCAAGGCATCAAAAATCAGATGGGCCAGATACATAATGCAATTTGGAGACGACCGCTGAACTAGAGCTGTTACCGACTGGATTCCACGGGGCGTCAAAAGAACGCCTGGCCTCCCACCTACAAGATGGTCAGACTTCTTCATCAAGACCCTGAAAGAACAGTTTGAGGCTCTTTGTGTTCCTGGAGTGAGCAGATGCCTTTGGGCTACAGTAGCATGTGACAGGGATGAATGGAGATGTTACTGGTGTCTGCTAGAGCAAATCAATGAGCAATGAGACAAGTGACAAGTGAAGTGAAGTGATGGTTTGCAATACATATATTGAGAGGTCATCACATTTGGTCCTTTATCTACTTTCAGTCCACGTCTCCCTTCTGGACCGATCCCTCCAAGCATCATTTTCTTAGTGATCCCTTCTCTATTCCAGCTGTCTTCTCCCCGCACTCATGAGGCAGGCTTCCAACTATGGGGCAATCTTCCTGGCCCTCCTGTCTACTGTCTTTGGGTGTCAGTCTCATGTTATGTTATTTTATATTCCACAAATGAGTGCAGTTCTTCTATGTATGTTCCTCTCTTTCTGACTCATTTCACTTAGCATGATACTCTCCATGTCTATCCACTTATAAGCAAATTTCATGACCATCTCTCCTAACAGCTTCATAGTATTCCATTGTGTAGATGTACCAAAGTTTCTTTAACCAGTTATCTGTTCTCTGGAACACATCTTGTTTTCAGATTCTGGCTATTTTGAGCAGTGCCACAATGAACAATAAAGGTACAAATGACATTTAGACACTATTATTATTTTTCCCAATCAGATGTTTCAGTTTGTAATGTGCCTGTCAAGTTGACAGGCAGGGATGGAATGGGGATTGGGGTGGGGAGACAATCTGGGAACGTTGGTGGAAGGAAGTTGCTTTATTAAATAAAGCAATAAATAAAATAAAGCAATCATATATTTCAGAATTTTCAAAAACTTTCTTTTTCAAACACAAGCCTTCTCTGTGTTATGGATTGGTCCTGAATTGGGGCTGGGAATATAAAACTGAATTAATAGTGGCTTCTGGTTTTTAATGCCAAGGGATTTGGTGTGTAGACTAGGCCAATTTCTCCAGGGTGGAATGTGGACACTAGCCTTAGATTGACTAAGGAAGGTTCTATTTATAAACATAATATTGTGGGGTCTGAAGGTATGGCTCAGCAGCAGATCTCATGCTTTGTATGTCTGAGGATTTGCATGACTTAATTAAATAAGTAAGTAAATAGAATAAACAACAGCAATCCTCTGGGCTCAGTCCAGATTCAGATTTCCGTATAGTGTCAAGAACTTGTATTTTTAGCAGGTTTTCAAGTGGACATTGTTTTCTTTAGACATTTGAGACTTGCTGGAAACGTGAATGAATGTGAAAAATCTTCAGCATAATGGCACCTGTAGGATGACATTACTTTGTCCTTTCCCTCCTTGCCACAAGTAGCTTGTCCCGGTTTTACCCAGAGTTTAGGCTTACCCCAGTCACACCCATCAAGGTGTTCCCGAATCTCTCCCATCCCTTTGTTTAGCTATAATCACTTCTCCATGCTCTCTTCCCCAAAAGAGTTAATCCTCTGGCTTCCCCTTAATCCGACTCTGCTAATTTGCAAGGTCAGACCTTCCTAGGATACTGAATTTATATTATATAAGTTAATATTGCCTTTCTCTTCTTCTTGTGCCTTTTGAATAATTTACTTTAAAGCTATGACTGTTTTGTATAGACACAAGAAGACAATATTACGTTTCTATAACTTGGGAATTAATTGGCCTCGAATATTCCCTCCCGGGCCTCTGCTTTCTCCACTTAAGCCTCAGTTGCCCTCAGTTCCTAGCACCCCAAAGTAGGGTCCCCGACGTGGGACAGGAAGGATCCAGGGCAAGCGGTGAGTTATGTGCTACCCTGGCATCGAGATGGGCCTGGCCAAAGTGCCTAATTCTTAACTATAAGTTAAGAGCTTGATCATAGACAAATGCTGTCATGATCCAATAGTAATTATGAGACTGGGACCCTGCCAGGGATAGGAAAGACTGATCTGGCCTGAGCACTGTAGTCTGAGATTGAGATGGCTCCAGGAGTGCAATTCTATAAGCTTTAATGCATCTCTTATTGTGTCCATACAAAATAATTAATATTATGAATTCTTATATGTTTGCTGGCTGAGGAGAAGAGAAACACGTTCATGGGACTCCACCCTTGGGTGGATCCTCCTGCTGAAAGAGAATTAAGTCCTAGGAGAAGCATCCCCTAAGGGAAAGGAACCTTACCCTATTGATGGTGACCACACCTACGTGTAGGCCCCAACCCCCTGATGCTGTGGAGATTTAACTAGGCTGGGAGAGTGGGTTGGGGGCCAGATCCACGAGCCAGATCCACGGGGCAGATCCACGGGGAGAGACCCAGGAGAGCGGGAGAGAAGCGGAGGGAGAGAATGAAATAAACGGATCGAGCAACCAGTTTGGCCTTCTTCCTTCTTCCTTCCGTCGCCTGCCCTCGACTGACGGCACACACAACGGTTCTGGGGCACCGGACGCGGGCGGTGAGACAGAGCTGCCTAGAGAGCCCGCGAGTGCACGCGCCCCTCGGCGTGCTTTAGTTTTTTACAGCACCAATAAAGTTATTATAGAAGTACAGCAAAGGAGTGAGGACAAGGTCAAAAAGATAGTTTTGAAAAAATGACACCTCAACCTAATTAAAGAAAGTGTGGATAAGAGTGGGGATGAGGGTGAAGAATAGCAGACAAAGGAAGTAGAGTCAGGAAATAGAATCTGGAAATATGAAAAGTCACACACATACTCTTACATAGCTGGAGTATAATCAGCAACGAGGAATGAGTGCCCAGTGGTAAGCCTGCAGACTTTGTGGTCATGGAAAACTTCTTTTGAGCAAGGGATCTTCCTTTGTGTCATTCTGCTTAGTTCCAGTCCACTACCCAGATAAGAATTTGTGATTTTGGTAAACGGTTGGCCTTTTCCCTCTCAGTTTCTCAGACATGTGGAATGAAAACTTTTTCTATATATCAAATGGTCACAGCAGATAAGGGCTTATCAGGTCATTTAGAGCATTCTACTTCCCCACTCAAACATTCCTGGAACTAGAGCTATCTTCCCTTTGATTAGAATAGGGCTATGGTTTCTATGATGTGTAACCAACGGAGGATGTGGATTATCTTTTGGCACTTTTACTCATCTATTTCTCCCTTCCCTTCCCATTGTTGTTATTGTTGTTGTGATGACCAGAGATTTCATACCCTTGCCATGCTCACACACTCAAGATGTGGTATTCGAAGGGGTAGTTCACACCCATTTGGTTGTGGTGTTTGCTCACCATTACATACTCTTGTGGTACTTGGGATCATAAACTTCTCTGGGATTGCACTTAGTGTGTGGGGCAGAACAAGAGTAATTGAACTAGAGGCTTCTTGTCTGCAATCAAGGTGCTTTGCCACTGAGCTATCACTGGACCCCCATTAATTAAAAATTCAAAAATGCATTTAAAAGTTGATTTATCCCAGTTTGTAATACTGTAAGACTTGGGAGTACAGTTTCACATGTTGATACCTGAACAAACCACACTATACCCAACCATAGTTTTAGTGTTTTCAGCCATGTCAACTTCTCCACCTATCCGCCCACTTCTCCTTCCCTTATGAGAACATTCAAGTTTTTGTCTGAGTCTAAGAGTTATTTTTGCTATATGTTGATAGTTTATTTGTATTCCACATACAAGCTAAGCCATTTGGTGTCTTTTACTTTCAGATTTATTTCTCTCAGCATAACAATTTCAAGATCATCCATGTGGTTGTGAAAGACAGGTTTTGATCTTTTAAAATAGCTGAGTAGCATTACATTGAGTATATATCTGTACCTATATGTAGTTTTATATATATATATATATATATATACAAACACACACACACTCATATATACATATTGTTTGGTCTTTGATTTGGATCAAACCCAGCTCTGTTCAGAGCTTACTCTAGGCTTTGTGCTCAGAGATCATTCTTGGCAGTGCTCAGGGAACCATGTGGTTCTGTGGATTGGAACCGGGGTCAGCTGTGTGCAAGACAAGTGCCTACCATCAATACTATGTCTCCAGCCCTTCCATTGATCAAATTTACTGCAACCTCTTATCCAGGCTTTATTTTCTTGGCTTAGCCGTTGTGCTACAATGAACACAAAGGTTTAAATCAATATTTTTCAAAACACTTTCAAATTAATACTTTAATATTCCAATAAATACACAGAAGATTTACTATATCATATGACTTTAAGGTTTAGGATTTTTGGGGGGTCACAACCGGCTGTGCTCAAGGATTACTTTTGGCTCTGTGCTCAGAGATCACTCTTGGAGAGCTTGGGTGACCATATGGGGTTCCAGGGATCCAAGCCAGATCAGTTACATACAAAGCAAGAACCCTAACCACCATACTATTACTCTGGCCCCTGTGGTTGTAGTTTTAAAGGAATCACCATACCATTTTCCACAGAGACTGCACCAATTTACGTTCCTACTGACAGTATATGAGGATTTCTTTTTTTTTTTTTTAATTTATTTATTTTTAATTAGAGAATCACCGTGAGGGTACAGTTACAGATTTATACACTTTTGTGCTTATACTTCCCTCATACAAAGTTTGGGAACCCATCCCTTCACCAGTGCCCATTCTCCACCACCCGTAAACCCAGTGTCCCTCCCACCCTCCCCAATCCCATCTCCCCCCCACCCCACCCTGCCACTGTGGCAAGGCATTCCCTTCTGTTTTCTCTCTCTAATTAGCTGTTGTGGTTTGCAATAAAGGTGTTGAGTGGCCGCTGTGCTCAGTCTCTAGCCCTCATTCAGCCCGCAACTCCCTTCCCCGACATGGCCTTCGACTACAATGTAGTTGGTGATCGCTTCTCTGAGTTGACCTTTCCCCGGAACGTGAGGCCAGCCTCGAAGCCATGGAGTCAACCTCCTGGTACTTATTTCT